>NW_027225569.1:14528333-14891666 GCF_038994185.2 Dermacentor albipictus
ATGCCTCGCGACAATAGAATAGGCGTTTTTACTAAGAAGAAGACAAAACAAAATATTTTGACGTGACTCTTGGATGCGCATAACAGATACTTATTCTGCGTTGCCGTAAGCATTGTGGCGTTTTGTTGTCTGCGAGATTCGCCAACATGCGGCAGTACCAGAAGCTACACTTCTTCAACTGCAGCTGAAGTCATTGAGGCTGAACGGTGCCAAACAAAGTGAAATATCCGCAGCTTTACAAGTTGGAAAGTAGAATAAAGTAAACGAAGACAACCGCTGTTTCGCTTCGGTGAACCATTCAAAGCTATAGCAAGGTTATGCGTTGCACCTTAGATCCTCGCGCTGTGTTCTCACATTAGGTGAGGATGATATGGGTTGACACAGCAGGTCGTGCATCTGCAGTTGCGCAGATTGAATGGAGTCGTGCAGCGGTAAGACGAGGCGTGTCACGAGGCTCGCGCGATGATGAACGCCGGCAGTGGTGTTGCACGCGTTGCGCCTCGGTGGAGCATGAGACGAGACCGATGGAAAACCATTGGCACTTGTCAGGGCCAAAGGAAACAAGTAAATGTAAGTATCTTCACACTTGGCTCTCCAGTGGGAACCCCGCAGGGGCGCCTGCGTCAGCTGGCCTTTGGTGCGTTGCGACACCACGGACCCGAGCACACGGGGGCTGGACCCTCCCGCGCGTAGCCGTGCGCGGCTTAGCCGTGTCCGGGGAAAAGGGGATCCTGGGGGTTGAGCCAATGCCGGGTGTTTGGACCTTTACGGCCCCTCAGTGACGGCAACACACCCCTTTGGCCTTGGCTTCACGTAGACGGCACCCCCGGACTGACCCACTCGGGGGAAACCGGCAGTCGCCTTTTCCTGTCCTCCTCTCCAATCTTTGTCTTTCTCTCTCGTCTTTTTCATCTTTCCTGTCTTCTCATCACTTCTCCTCACTTCCTAGTTTCCCGGCGGCAAGGGTTAACCTTGTGTAGCTAGCCAGCCTTGGGTATGCTGTATTTGGTTATAGCAGCGATGTATGGCTGGCGTTGGCAGGGTTTCTCTAGCAGGAGCTCCTGTCACGTCCCCCTGTTGGGCTCCATGGTGGGTGGTCGGCATCACGGCCGAAAACCCAACTGGACTTATGGAAAACGCTTTTCCTAAACTCCCTGATCGCCCTCAGAAGCGAGGGCGCACCGAAGAGATCTTTCAGTTTTTCGGACTGACGCCAACTCCACAATTTTCCTCGTTTTCATGTGATCCACGCAGAAAATACAGCTAAGCAAATGCGAACAATCTCCCCGTTCCTTGTATCTAAGTCTCTTACCAAAGTTTTTGGTCCAGGATATAAGGTGTCGAGGATGACTAGCGGTGACCTCCTCTTGGAGCTCCGCGATCAAAAGCAATTTGAGAAACTGTCTCAGCTAGTATCATTTGGGGAGACCCAAGTTGTAGTAACCCCGCACCGCACGATGAATACCTCATGCGGCATTGTCTCGGACGATGATTTGCTGGAGCTCACTGAGGCTGAGCTCTTGGAGGGCTTCAGCGAACAGAATGTTATAAATGTCAAATGGATTAAGATGAGGCGAGATGGAAAAGAAATCCAAACAAAACACCTGATACTCACTTTCGGCTCAAGTGTCCTCCCCGAGTCCATCGAGGCCGGTTATATCAAACTTCGTGTTAGGCCATACGTGCCCAATCCTCTCAGATGCTTTAAGTGCCAAAGGTTCGGCCACAGTTCACAGAACTGTCGAGGCCGGCTGACATGTCCCAAGTGTAGTGACACTGAACATTCCTCTGAAACCTGCCAGAACACTCCACATTGTGTCAACTGTGATGGCGAGCATGCCGCATACTCGCGGTCCTGCCCATCATGGAAAAAAGAAAAAAGAGATTGTGACAATCAAAGTCAAAGAAAACGTATCTTTCAAAGAGGCACGTAGGCGGGTGTCATACCTGTCTAAGAGCAGCTTTGCCGATGTGGCGCCTAAGGGGGCAGCGTCACAACGGCCTCCGCTGGCTGTCCGACCCACACCCTGTGAGGCGGCAGCTACGCCATCCGCCCCCTCGGCGGCGGCAGCTAACGCTGCTATGCCAACACAGCAGACGGGGCCATCGACCCCGTAGGTGGGCGCAGCCGAGGCTACCCCAACCTCCTCGGCCCCATCGAGCGCTGGCAACAGCCGGCGCAGCCAGATCCCCCAGGGAGCCCCATCGATCTCCGGGCCGGTGGGCGCAGGGGTCTCGCCCTCCAAGGCGGGACTCTCTCTGAAAACTTCTCGCTCGCAAGAGCACGTGTCCGGCGCCTCACAAGAGGCAATGGACACTACACCTATCCCCACGGCGCCCCAAGCGCCTAAGGAGCGGTGAGGCTCCCTCGAACGCTCCAGTAGGGCATAACTCCCGTTACAGGGCCTCGAAAGGGCTCTGTAATTTAATCACTGTAATTTCCATATTCACTACTTCTGTTTCTGTAGACACAGCACCTATCCACTCCCAATATGGATGCACAAATAATTCAATGGAACGTCAGAGGTCATCTCAGAAACCTTGATGATGTGCAGGAACTTATACAAACACACAATCCAAAAGTGCTGTGTTTACAGGAAACACACTTAAAATCTATGCACAAAAACTTTCTCCGAAAGTATGTTACATTTCGCAAAGACCGCGAGGATGCTGTCGCATCACCTGGCGGTGCAGCCATTATTGCTGACAGAACTGTAGCGTGTCAGCATTTAAAGCTCCAAACGGCCCTTGAGGCAGTGGCCGGTCGAGCCGTACTTTCAAATAAACTCATAACCATCTGCTCCTTGTATATACCACCACATTATCACCTTCACAGACGAGACATAGAATCATTAATAGATGAGCTCCCGGAGCCCTATCTGATTCTTGGGGATTTTAATGCACATAGTAGTTTGTGGGGCGATTCACGCTGTGATGCGCGAGGTCGCGTCATTGAACAGCTGTTTTTTTCTTCTGGAGCATGTCCCTTGAATACAAAGGAGCCTACGTATTTTAACCTAGCTAACAAGTCATATTCTGCCATAGATCTTAGCATTTTATCGCCGACACTTCTACCTTATTTTAAATGGAGTGTGCTTAATAACCCGTATCCCAGTGAC
The DNA here is from genome assembly GCF_038994185.2 of Dermacentor albipictus. NCBI lineage: Eukaryota > Metazoa > Arthropoda > Arachnida > Ixodida > Ixodidae > Dermacentor > Dermacentor albipictus. The sequence continues at coordinate 14,531,453 of NW_027225569.1, forward strand.
CACTTTCCAATAATCTTAAGTACGACGGAGCAAGATCAACTTCTCCCGCAGGTCCCCCGGTGGAAGGTTGAATCAGCCGATTGGAAAGGTACCGAGATTTTACTCATATGACGTAGACTGAGATGTCCGGTATAGCCATAGATGATGCTGTCACATATTTTACAGCTTTTATACTAGATGCCGCCTCTAAGTGTATTACCCAAGTGAGCGGCACTGGTTCTAAGCGGCGTGTTCCCTGGTGGAACGATGCATGTAGGCAAGCGCGGAGGAACCAGGACAAAGCATGGGCGCTGCTTCGCGATTCACCAACAGCAGAAAACTTGGAAAACTTTAAGCATGTTAAATCACAGGCGAGGAGAACGCGCCGACAAGCAAGACGAGAGAGTTGGGCAAAGTTTATCTCAAGTATTAACTCTTACACAGATGAGAGAAAAGTCTGGAATAGAGAGAAGAAAGTTAACGGGCAACAAACGTATTCCTTACCGTTAGTAAAGAGCCACGGAGAAAGCCTGGAAGATCAAGCCAACTCTCTTGGTGCACATTTTGAATACATATCGAGCTCCTCGCACTACTCCGAAACATTCCTAAAGAACAAAACGCGAATAGAACAGCAAAAGTTACAAAGGAAATGTGTTAAAGGTGTGGCGTACAACGAACCATTCTCCATAGCAGAACTGCAGGCAGCACTGAACTGTTGCAATACATCAGCCCCAGGTTCAGACCGCATAATATATGAGATGGTGAAACAACTACCGCACGAAACACAAAAAACCCTCCTTTACCTTTACAACATTATATGGTTTTCCGGCGAGATCCCCTTTGCTTGGAAGGAGGCTATTGTAATCCCAATTCTAAAGCAAGGAAAGGATCCTTCCTCTGTATCAAGCTACAGACCCATAGCACTAACAAGTTGCCTCTGCAAAGTTTTCGAAAAAATGATTAACTGTCGCCTACTACACTTCCTCGAATCAAACAATTCGCTCGATCCATACCAGTGCGAGTTTCGGGAGGGTCGATCTACCAGTGACCATCTTATACGCATAGAGGCACATATCCGTGAAGCTTTTGTCCATAAGCAGTTTTTCTTATCTGTATTCCTTGATATGGAGAAAGCTTATGATACTACGTGGCGGTTCGGGATATTGAGAGACCTCTCACACTTAGGTATACACGGAAATATGTTCAATGTTATCGAAAGTTATCTGTCAAATCTGACATTCCGTGTTCGAGTTGGCAATGTTTTGTCACGGAAATTTGTACAGGAGACTGGAGTGCCGCAGGGCGGGGTGCTCAGCTGCAGGCTCTTTATAGTAAAAATGAATTCTCTCCGTCTACACATACCACATAACATCTTTTATTCAACATATGTTGACGATGTCCAGATAGGATTTCAATCAAGTTCTCTCGCAACTTGTGAGCGACAGGTCCAGCTTGGTCTTAACAAGGTCTCCAAATGGGCTGATGAGAACGGGTTCAGACTGAAGCCACAAAAAATGCACCTGTGTTGGTTTCTTTAGAAAAAGAGGCCTACATCCTGATCCTGAAATTGTGTTGCATGATGAGCGTCTGCCTGTAAACAGGGAACATAAATTTCTAGGGATAATTTTAGACGCGAAATTAACTTTTAAACAGCACATAAAGTATCTTAAAAACAAATGTATGAAAACAATGAATATCTTAAAGGTTCTCTCACGCACAACCTGGGGCAGTAATAGAAAATGTCTCATGAACTTATACAAAAGCCTCATACGCACACGATTGACAACGGAGCCATAGTTTACCAGTCGGCTACTCCAACTGCTCTAAAGAAGCTAGACCCTGTCCACCACTTAGGAATTCGCCTGTCCACAGGCGCCTTTAGAACAAGCCCAGTGGAAAGCCTGTACATTGAATCGGATGAGTGGTCACTGCATCTGCAGAGAACATATTCGTCTTTCATGCATTTTCTTAGAGTGAACGGAAACAATCAGCATCCCGCGTATTACACCATAAACGATTTGTCCAGTTGTCAACTTTTCCGCAACCGGCCTACAGTGGCACAGCCTTTCTCCATGCGTGTTAGAGACATGGCTGAAGAAACAAGGGTTCCACTGCTTGAATAGCACCTTATGTCCCCTGCTATACGGCCCCCGCCGTGGCAGTGCCAACCAATAGACTGTGATACATCTTTCGTAGCTGTTACAAAGCACGCGCCTGTCGCACATATACGAATGTACTTCCTCGAGTTACAGCACAAATACTCCTCTCCTGAATTCTTTACAGACGCATCGAAGTGTGATTCTGGCGTATCCTACGCAGCGGTCGGTCCGTCCTTTTCAGATGCCGGTGTTCTGCACCCTAACACAAGTATTTTCACAGCAGAGGCCTACGCCATATTAGCTGCCGTTAAACACATAAATGAATTGAATATCCCAAAGGCAGTTATATACACAGACTCTTTGAGTGTCGTTAATACTCTGAAAACTGTCAGGAAATATCAAAACCCTGTAATTCTATTTCTTTACACAGCATTATGCACAACCTATGAGTCCAAGCAGCATATCGTCGTATGCTGGGTGCCGGGGCACCGAGAGATAGAGGGAAACGTGTTGGCTGACCAGCTAGCCACATCCATCCACGCAAACGCTTCCAACACTTGCACGACTGTCCCTGTAATGGACCTCAAGCCCTCAATAAGAAAAAAGCTAAGGGCTTTCTGGCAGCGCTTGTGGGATAAAGAGACAGAAAATAAATTACATGTTATCAAGCCGTATCTAGGCAACTGGCCGCCAGTATCGAAGAATCGCCACACAGAAGTAACACTTTGCAGACTCAGGATAGGACACACATACAGCACACACGCATACCTCTTGTCTGGTGGCGATCCACCCACGTGGGATAAATGTGGTGAGCCACTAACCGTGCTTCACATCCTGCTGCAGTGCACTCAATTAGACGCTAATAGGAAAAAGCATTTTCCATTACCACATCGGCAGCTAATTCCATTGCATCCTCAAATGATTATAGGTATAGAACCTCTCTTTAAACATGAATGCCTGTTTCGATTTTTAAAAGATGTACATAGTTTTCATATTATAGCCCCAGGAAATCCGTAGCACAGCCTCTAACAGAGGTTTCTGCTGCGGTAGGTGCAATAATGAAAGCACCTGCCTCCCAGCCTTTAGGCTCAAAGGCCCCCCGGAGGCATAAGTGCTAGTTACATATTCTTGCATTTTAGCTCCATGTCCACTTATCGCGCGTACTATATCCACAGACCACTACATGTATCACTATCATAATTTTATGCTTTATACTATTTTACGCTTTCATGGCACTGATTGATTTTAGGCCACTTTACAGCCATGTTACATCCCACCATCGCCACTCACAAATCAGCGCTTAACACAACATTATCAGTCATGGCGATCTTTGGCCATACCTGGCCCTTGCGCCACTAAACAACACACATCCATCCATCCATCTCCAGTGGGAACGCTGTAGATCCAACCGAACGGAGCGTGAGGGTGTGGCACATTGCACAAGGAATGCAAAACACTAGCGGGCAACTGTCTGTGGCTATGCGGGAAAGACTACAGAGAAAAACCGTGCCCAACTGAGAACGCTTTTGAAAAGAGTCGCGCATTTTATTCCACGTTAGTTTAGACTCGGGTACAGAAAACGTTAACAATCTATTAGCCACAGGTAACTAAGACAGTACACGCCACTGATTGTAAAGGTTCATTTATTTTGCGGCTCCTCCCTTCCGCGTATGAGCAAGCGCGATATCTCAGCGCGTGGAAGCTGCGTCGATTCAGCGTCTGTTACAGGCAACTAAAAGTGCGGTCAAATGCTGCCGGACTACTTGGCGCGGTAACGCACTTGCAGCAACCACGCGCCCCTAGCTTTCCCTTGATAGCCGAAGAAAGTTTTCAGGGACCGTCGCGTGAAAATCTTGATGCCTATTGATAAAACGAATATAGAGGAGCAGTAGGCCTTAGCAACGTGATAGGAAAAGGGTACATACTAGTCGGCTTGATTTGGTTGCATCTGTTGTAGACATTTAGGAACAGACTGATACGTCTCAACACGACAAAGGCCTTTAATTAAACATACCACGAGGCTGCCCCACCCATTCATCAGTGCGTATCTCGAAGTCAACGCTGGGTTGAGAGCTTCTCTTGACGAGTCCACAAAAGGCCCATCTACCTGTACCTGACAGCCTGAACTATTGATGAAAAAGGGCCAACGTCAAATGGTATTGAAGATTCAAGTCTCTGACGCAGTCGAGTCTTTGTTATGACAGTCACGTAAAGTACCGAACCACGAAAAAATACATAGGTGAACGTGGTGGTTCAAAGTGCAAGACAGCGGTACCAAAATAGCAAGCAAATACACACCGCAGTTTAAGGTGCACAACAGCTGATTTGACCAAGCACAAGACCGCGCTCGGGCATTCTGGATAAGTTTATATGCGAGAGCACCGGTAACTCCACTTAATGGTGGTTGGTAAGTGCAAGTGAACGATGCTTTAACAATTCTGTCGTCATGGATCAGGCACCCAAGAAATTCTCAACGTTTCAAGGCAACGCAGTTGAAACGGAGAACGACGCGCGTGGTAGCATTAAACCAGTTGTTACTTTCCACGTGCTTCCATGCATGTGACTGCAGGTGTCACTAAAGGGTACCACGTACCAAACAATCTCGAATGGTCCAGCAACAATGTCGTTCTCCCTATATTCTTGTCCTACGAAACTGCCACCGTACGTGCAGAAGTCCCCGGAGAGCGGGAGGGGCGGCATCGGAGAAGGTTGGCTTGCCGATGCTAGCGGAATCACGTGACACTCCATCTTAGGTATTTTTCCCCTGCCTCCATGATGCGGGCAGCCAGGTCAGTCGTCTGTCGTGGCCAAGCGCACTGCGCGTCTCTTGCGTCCCTCGAGACCTTCTAACCCTAAACACCGATTAGCCATACATAAAAGCCGACGCGCTTGATCGGCTGATCATATTTTCGACGGTCGCATACCCTGCTCAACCCTATCGTTGTACTTGAGTGCTACTGCTTTTGGAACTCGTCGCTCCGTCTGCAGCCTGCCACACGAGGCAGATTGTCCGCGCCATGAAATATGTCGTGAAATGAAAACACGTATAAAGTTCTGCGCTCAAATTTTGCATTAAGAAGTATCATAGGCATAGGTGAATCACGTTTATTTTCTTGTGCTTGAATTTCCCGGTTTATTCAGGTTATGGCTCCTGCGCGATAAAATTATTAACTTGCCACCTTCATATTTTGTTGTGTATTTCATCTGAATACTAGTTTCTTAATCCTTAGTGATTTTATTGCGCAGTTCTTTTCAGACGACCTCTGCCTGTGATCTCTTATCACCGCTGTCTTGTGCGAGCTGATTGCATCTAACGGAAGTTCTTCACACCAGCTAATTTCTTGCCGTCCTAAAACTGCATTAACCTTACGCCTGATATCGCTGGATTGCTGGGAGACCCCTTCATCGTGCAGTGGACATGAATGGACTGATAATACTTTAACTTCTTAGATTCCTGTGTTGATACATGTGATGGTAGTCAGTTAGCATTGCGCGAGTGCTACAAGGTGTTACATTTTTTCTTGTTCCACTAACCTAAATGAAAAGGGCTGTCGGATGCGAATAGAAAAGCATAAGTTGTACTGGTTAGCTCTGGTTTACACTGCATGTATTATTTTTCCCAAGCAACATGTTGAGCTTTTGTGTAGTAATAACTGTATCATTGCAACTTATATATCATTCCAAAAGTATCCTACATTGTAATTTATAGCCACTGAGAACCTTACAGTGACCTAACACGTGTTATCCAACTTCGCATATGGAAATAAATTCACTGTTAATTTAGCGGTGTTAACGAGTCGTGTTATAAAAAGGGATTGCTTTAACACGAAGTACAAATATGCCAGCCAGTTTGGGGGCAAAACTTCTGTGAGTTGCATCAAAAAAAGTGAAAAATAAAGTTGGTGACATTATTTCTGCGACCCAGGTAGGACAATTTTCGAGCGTCGATGCAACTTGCAACAAAAAATATGATAACATTAGGTTTCATCATAATTTTTTTCTTTTTGCTTGACTTTCTCACGCGCACGTAACGACGACTTTTGAAGCCTACGTTTTGGATAAATCTAATTTAACCACAGGTTCGGGCAAACCGCCTGTCACAACTAGCAAGACAACGGCGTCGATTCATGCTTATAAATCTGTAGTACAGGAAGATAAGCGACACGACGAATTGACGTTAATGATTGAAGCATGTGGGAAAGATGATTTTTGTAATCAATTTGTAACAACTGTGGCAAGTAAAGTAAAAACTGTACCAGACATCCGCCTGTGGGAGAAGGGGAATTGTTAAAGCATGGGCAGAAGCAAGGATTCCTCTTTGGTCTCTGACCTAAGCTTTCTCTGAGCGTGTAATAATTTTCGAACGCAAGCGACGCTTCGCCTTTCGGGCGCAACTGTATCACTATCCTTAGTTCTCTTATATATAGCAAAAGGCCTCAAAACGCCCTATTTTGACGAAAGTGGTCAAAAACTCGTGGCGAGGTACCCAGATCTCATAAACCCCAAACCGATTTGAAGTCGCTAAAGAAGTCGTTGGCCTGGAAATTTATTAAACTAGATATCCAATCAGCCAATGAAGGATCCATTACAAATTTTTTGGCCTAGAAAAGGGGCACCTCACACCAGAACATTCGAATATCTGTGCAAAGCTTGGTAATATGCGAAACGGACCTGTGGGCCTCAGACGACCTATACGTTTGTGAGAAACAGCATATATTCGAGCTGCCAGGCTGCCGGCAGGCAGTGAAAGCCTGCAGGTTTATATTGTCCTTCGACTGCAATCCGGTGGGTGCTTCGTGATCTGCGTCCACTCTCACAAACGAGTGCAAAGCAGGCAGCCATTCCGGTTGCATTAAAACACTTGAAAGAGAAGCTAACCACAGCGATGGTTGTCATGGTTTCCAACTCCTGCGCTGCCACTCAGCAGACTAAAATGAAGTGAAGCTGATAACCCAGCTATGGATAGCGTCTATATTAATGTGAGTGAAATAAATGTGGTCGAGTTTCTCCCACTTGCCGTTGGATGTATTCGCATATACAAATCGGAGCACAAGTAGGATGACCATGTATGTTGGATTCATAGAGTCAATATACTCGCTCGTTCGCGTTGAGGTTCCTTACAGACCTGAAGTTGTGTAATGCGTTTTGTTTATGACCATGCCTGTGTGAACCACTTGGTATTTTGTCCTGGATGTGTTCGATGGACGCATTATGTGCAGCTACGCTATAATCTTTCGTGTCGAGACGACGGCTGCGCCAGGTGTCCTGGCTACGGCCGACACACCTAGTTGACTGTACACCCGAGAGATGGCATCACCGTTCGATTGAGGCGGAATCGACATCTTTTGAGCGGCGTTGTTGTAGACGATCACGGTATCGACTTTATCCTGGAACAAGCAAGTGATCGCCTCGGGAAGATGATGGTGTTAAAAGCGAGACCTTTCGTGCAGTGCGGCTGACGTGTCCTCATGTCAACTTAGACGCTCAATGTGTTCTCGCATGCAGTGGGGTTCCGTATCTGGGGGCAATGTGACTAATATACCATGAACCCTTGTTCACTCATTCCTACAACCGGACATATTCGTCGATGAGCTTGGCGAATTCCTGGCCCAAACGCCACCTCGAGGCGCGACAAGGCGGACATGTTTGGTGTGACAAACGCACGCCGAGGTTGGTGAAGGTTGAAGCATGTGACGCAGTCAAGTCTTTGTTATGTCAGTCATATCACGCAGCGAACCACCACACGTAACGGAGGTGGGGGTGGTTGATCAAAGCGCAAGACAGCATGAAAAATAGCAAGAAAATTCGCACAGCAGATTTTTTATTCATATACCCTAAAGGACCTTACAGGCATTTCATGGGGGGTGGGGTGTTAACAGCAGGATATTTCAAACGCAATTAGGGGGAAAGGCAATATATAACACCATGGTAGAGATCACGGAATACAACAAGACAATATAAAAAGAAAAAAAGGAGAGTGAGAAATGCATAGATGATGGAAAAAAAATCACTCGGTACATAGCTCGCAGATGCACTTACAAGAGTCAAAGGCACAAAATTCAATTTTTACTCAACATGCGTAAAACTGCGCTTGAAATGACTTACAAGTGAGTCATGATCATGTGTAGCAGCAATTTCTTTTGGCAGCTTGTTCCAGTGATAAATAGCAAGAAAGAGCGGTGATTGTCGAAGGATATTCGTACGCACAAACATGGGACGCACTTTGAAAGGATGGTCGAGGCGGGGGAAACTTTTTTGTGAAGGTTTGACATGGGGTGCCATACGATATGGGATGCCGAAAGGCGTCACCGATTAAGGTGAAGAACATCAAATTTGACCTAACACCACACCATGCTTTGGCATTCTGTACGCCTTTCGAGGCGAGGACGCCGGAAACTCTACTAACGGTGGTGTCAAGCGCAAGTGACCAATGCTTGTAAAGATTCTGTCATTATGGGTAAGGCGCTCAACAGTTTCCACATGTTTCAAAGCAAAATAATTGAAATGACATGCGTGGTAGCAGAAAACCACCCGTTACTTTCGACGTGCCTCCATGGATGTGACGACAGGGGGCCACTAAATGTTACCATGTACCAAACTATTTCGAATGGTCGCACAACCATGAGGGCCGAATCCTACACAAGGGGCAACGGGCGCGCACATCGCAGCGGAGAGCGGGAGGGGTGGCGTCAGAGAAGGTTGGTTTGCCGAGGCTAGCAGAATCACTTGACGCTCCCTCTTAGTTTTTTTTTTCTTCCTCCAAGGTGCGGGCAACCGGCTCCGTTGTCTTTTGCCGCAAAGCGCACTGCACGCTTCTCGCGTTGCTCGAGACCGTCTAACCATAAACATCAAGGCCCGCGACTGAGCTGTCAAAGGTGTCACCGCATGGAGTGGCTCCGATGGTGCCAACGGGCTTGTTGCATTAATATGATTGGTATATCAATAAAATAACATGGACATGAGCTCAGCTGAAGAAGAAGCAATGAGCATACATAATAGCGCACTGCAGGAAAGGTTTCTGATGGGGATGCAAGTACCAAAATGCACAACTAGAACAGTGTACCGTCGCTATCAATCGTTTTAGGGCGCACGTCTTAGTCGGCTATTCCACTAGTGAGAGTCGCGGCGTCGTCCCTCTGAAGGGAGTGAACGAGCACAGCGAATGATGAAAAAATTGGAGGACGCTTAAGCTTCGCCTTCAAGAGTGGAACGCGACAGCATTCCCGTCGACCCGCCAAGGGGTGTAAGACAGTGGGCTACGGCGCAGCGACTACGCGCCCCGCATCGGACGCGGTGAACGTCGAACAGCACCGCGTTCGGCGCGGCAACGAAATGTGCGCCTGAGCAAGCGACGCACGCCTGAGCCTTAGAAACAGCTCGTTTCTAAGGCAACACCGCATTCACTAGAGACGCTTTTGTACCGCTTTGAAGCATCGAACTCGTGGCTGAGTGGTAGAGTCTCCGTCTCACACTCCGGAGACCCTGGTTCGATTCCCACCCAGCCCATGTTGCAAGTTGTTTTTTTATTCATGAAGTGCCTGCTGGGATTTATCGCTCACGGCCAACGCCGACGACGCGGACACCGACGACACCGGCTTTTCTGCGACACGAGCTCCTTAACGCTGTCGCGTTAAAACGAACATGGAGCGCAGCTGGAGATTAAATCAGAGAGCGCATGGAGGAAAGCGCAGAAGGAGCCTAGAGTGAAAGCATGAGGTGGAAAGCAGAGAATGAGTATGACTAAAGGGTGAGTAGGAAAGAAGAGTGCCGCACGAAACTACGAGATGGCGCGTCTTCAATTGCTTCTATTTCTCAGATAATGTCAGTCAATCCTTGCAAGACTACATGACGACTGCTGCATCTTTTGTAAGGTTTCTAGGGCTTGTTCCCAGAAGCATGAGAGGCGTTCATGAAATGTCTACAACAGGGCTTGTGGGGCGCTTATTAGAGAGAAAGGTGCATGCTATATATGCAGTTTTGTCTGGTTGGGGCACAAAACGTTTTTTCGAACCAGCGACTATGACTCCCACCGCAGCACTGCCAATGGAGTCATCGAAGCATCTTAGTCACCAAAGGCTACGTTACACCGCCACCAAAGATTCCCTGCCAGCCTGCAGGTTATTTTCTTTAAATGGCCTTGAAATTCGATATGAAGGATGCTGCGCAAGTAGAATTGTTAAGTTGCCTGTCAATAGCGTGGGCCTTCTCACCTAAAACAGAAGAAGGTGAAAATCTTTCGTCGTTAGTCTTCCCAAATGTGGCAGAAACCTGTCCTGCGCTGTCGTATGCGTTGTCGCGTTCCGTGACCTCCATGATTCGCCAGCATATGGCAGCCACCGAAAAACCAGCTGCAGCTCCAGTTTCTGAGGCTGAACAGTGCCGTACAAAAGGGAGAAGGCGTGGGCGTTTTCCACTAGGAAAAGAACATTTTCAAGGTTACCCACATACAATTTTCAAGTTGGCCTACCCCGAAATTTCAAGTAGAGCCATCCCCAAATTATAATTGGCCTACCCTTACTATAGGCTTCGCCATGCATTATGTAAAAATCCCTATGTATCTGTTTGGGTATTCTTCCTTTATTTGATTTTGTTAATAGTTGTTTACCTCTTAAATGCTTCCAGTCATCTACATTTAAAATATCATAAATAGAAAATGTCTGAACTTAGTAAATTACACATTTTCCTGTAGACACAAGGCACTGAACTTTTCGTGTGACAGAGCTGGGGTGTTCGCCAAGGAATGTTTACGCATCAAAAACTTTAAATACGAGTGATTCGCCGGAGTACGTGACTCACATGCGCGGCATGCTGCGATTGAGGTGCGCTATAATTGGGGCGCAGTTGGATCTATAGCTTGGTCCAACGCCGCGATGAAACGCTCCCTTTTCGTAAGGCGGCATGTCTAAAATGGCGTATGGTTTACTGACAAGAAGCCGCGTTCAAAGCGTCAGGCAGATTTTTTATTCTTTTCCGTTCAGCTAGCCCCTAGCTGCACGTGCTCGTGGGAACGGGCTCTCTCCAGGAAGGAGGCACTTCTTCTTTTTCTTCGATCTTAGATTGTGCTGTGATTAATTTCACACAGTACCGGCCCTCCAAATCCCTCGTTCATCTCGAGCGAATAAAGTTTTTGTATTGGTCTGGTGGAAATAAATCCTTGCTGTTGTTGAATCTTCCAAGAGCGGACATGGCCATAACACCCTTGTAGATTTCAAGAAACCCTTGCGAGTTTCCACATTTGTCGGGGTAATTTCTCGGCGGGGGGTATGACGATATCTCCAGTCTTTATTTCGTTGGTGTGTCGTCTCGCATGGGAAAAGTGCGCTGATGGATGCTCCACCTCTTACAGAAGTTCTCAGTGCGGCGTTTCCTGTAGGCGTGTCGTTGGACAGCTTCCGTGCGCGTAAAGTCCACTGACACGTCGTTGCTGCCTTGTGGTAGCGCCTTTAGTCTCCCTCCTATGATGCGGTCTGCTGGTGTTAATGCACCAGATTCTTCGCTGTCCGACTCGACGTAGGTGAGAGGCCTGGAGTTCAAGACCACTTCGACTTCCGTAAGCACAGTCGCCGGCTCTTCAAAGTTACTTCGAGCTTTGCCGAGAATTTTTCTCAGCGAAAGCTTGATCATCCTGACCAGACGCTCCCACCAGCCGCCGCAGCATGGTGCGCTGGGAAGAATAAACTTCGAAGTGATAAGCTTCTGGCTCCAGTATGCCGTTGCGTCCTCTTGGGAAAACAACTTGAAAAGCTTGTCTAAGTCGTTTGACGCCTTCCTAAATGTACCTTCGTTTTCCGAATAAATCACGTGAGTTAGACCCTTTCGTGCTACAGAGCGTCGTAAAGGCATGAGGAATGCTTCTGAGGCCATGCTGGAAAGCAGTTCCAGGTGCACTTCTCGGGATGCGGCACATGCGAAGAGCGCTATGTAACATTTTGTTTCTGCGGCTTGAGTCACAACAAATTGTGGTCCTGCGAAGTCTACTCCAGCGACTTCGTGTGGGTTCGTAGGCCTTACACAATGACGGGCTATAGGAGCAGTTGGAGCATCGCCAGGGCCAATTCTGAAACGTCTGCACGCATAGCAGCCGTGCATGACTTTCATCCCTAATGTTCTTTCCCGGCAGATACAATAGTGCTCTCACAACTGTGACAGGGTGTCTCTCATGCTTCGGTGTAGTATTTTGCAGTGTGATTGCTTTGTGAGTAACGTAGCAAAGTGATGATCGTGTGGGAGTATGACTGGCTGTTTTGCCTCCTCAGATGCGTCAATGAGCAACAGGCGCCCGCCCACCCGGAGGATGCTGTCGCCATCCAAGGACGGGCTGAGATCTTTGATGCGAGAGGTTATCCTTGCGGATGTACGTGTTGAAATCGAACTTATATTATTGCTGAAGGCTTGCTGCTCTACATGTGTGATCAAATATTTTTTCTGTCTCAGTGATGTCTTCGGCTACTAGAAAACCAGTGTTTTGAATCGGCAGTGTTTGATGAATCTTAATATCCATGCCGTGACCCTGAGCAGCTTTTCCATTCTGCTTGAGCTGTCAATTTCCATAATCGATGTCAACTTTGTCGCACTGGAGATCGCAGCGTGAACATCAGTCATTTTTCAGATTATCCTATCATCGGTGCTGATAGGTTCTGGGGGTTGTAGTGGCCATCTACCCCCCGCAGGGGTGTCTGCGCAAGCAGGCGTTTGGTGTGCTGCGACACCATGGACCTCAGCACACGAGGGTTTGACCCCCCCCGCGTGTAGCCGCGCGTGGCTTAGCCTTGCCTGGGGAAAAGGGGATCCTGGGGGTTGAGCCGAAGCTGGGTGTTTGGACCTTTAAGGCCCCCTGGCGAAAGCAACACACCTCTTCGGCGCCAGTAATGAGGGCAAGGTTTGGGGGGGAATGAAAACCATCTGATCAGAGCCAGCTGTGGAAGAAGCCGACGACGCTCGAAATATCGCTGCTGATGATAGTTTTAGCGAACTCTGGCATCAAGGGCACAGGGTCAATGAACACAGCATCGCTGTGAAGAAGAAAAAAAAATCAATTACCAAAAAGGACCGCTGATTCGCATTGGCGAAGCACTTCATGCTATGGCAAGGTTTTGCATTACTCTTGAGATCCTCCTGCTGTGTTTTAACACTAGGTGAGGGTGAGATAGCGCGACACAGCAAATCGTAAAGTAGCTGTCACGCAGAATTGATGGAATCGTGCAGCGTTGTGAGCAGGCGTGTCACAATGGTTGTCAGCGCGAGAGGAAATAATTAGATATAAGTAGCCTGACATTTACTATCCTTTCCATTCAGGTCAGTGTACGCCTTACGCTGCGCCATGCACACTTATCCTTAACGGAAGCAACACTGTAGACGAACGCTGCAGTTGCAACCATGTAGAGCCGACTTGACGCAGCGTGAGGGTGTGGTCCATGGCGGAAGGAATCCACTAGCAGGGAGCGTCACCTGACAAACTTCAAGACTATTCATAAAAAGGAATATAGAGTAGAAATAGGCCCTAGTCACATGACAGGCTAGCCGTAGATTCTACACTAAAATAATTTGCGCCCTTAAAAGTGAAAAATCGTGTATATGTGTCTATAACCCACACCCTTAGGATGCCGTTTATATAAGTGAAACTCTAATGGTGCGAGTCATAGACACATTTACACTTTGCCTTCACTTTTAAGGGTGTAAATTATTTTACAGTGCAGTAGGATTGCTATAATAAAGCTTGGTGCTGGGCTAGTTGGTGATGCATTGTTTAAAACTGATGTTAGCCCTAAAAGAATAAACGCACGGTGAAAAGACGACACGACGGCACAGTCGTGTCACCTTTTCACCGTGTGTTCGTCCCTTTTAGCGCTACCATAAGTTTTGAAGGATGGCTATGGATGCGTCTGCTGCGAGGAGTTCGGAAGAGGCTGTTAAGTCTCAACGCAGTCAAGGGCCTTAATTAGACAATTACAACGAGGCCACCCCCACCCCTTTTTATCAGCGCCTACCCCGAAGTCAATGCAGCGTTGGTACTTCATGTTGACGGGTCCACAAAAGAACCATTTACGTTTACCTCATTCATTCATTCATTCACAAAACTTTATTAGTGTCCTGAAGCCCGGTCTTTTCAGACCGAGGCGGGCCGCGTCCACGTCGGCACCGCCAGGCCGAGCCTTATGGCGTCATCGTGGACCCTCTGGACAGCCCGTAGCTGATCTTGATATGAAGAGCTTGTTATCAACTTGTGCCAGTAAAGCCATTTTTCTTCGGGGTCGGCGAGAGTCGCGGGACAGCCCGCCAGCATGTGTCTGATGTCAATGATGCCATCGCACACGTTACATTCTTTCCTAATTTCTCTTTCTGGGTGAATTTTATTTATGAAATACGGAGTGGGGTGCGTCCCGGTTTGCAGTAAACGTAGCGTCACTGCCTGAGCCCTGTTCAATTTTACGTGTGGCAGAGGGAATCGCCTACGCCCCAAGTAGTAATATTTAGTGATGTCGCTGTAAGTTAGTAACTGATCTTTATGTTCCCCGGAATGGTAGTGGGCGTCGGTTCGGTTCTGACCGGCACGGCAAGCAAGTCCTCGTGCCAGGTCGTTCGTCACCTCGTTGAGGTTGGGCCGAGTCTCGTCCACTTGTCCCATATGTGCAGGAAACCACCGGATTTCAGTTTTGATAGTTTCGACCTTGTCGATAATTTTAGCCGCAGTCCCAGCTACATAGCCTTTGTCAAAGCTCTTAATTGCTGCTTTGCAATCGCTATAGATGAAAGACCATTTACGGTTCCTGATGGCTAGAGCAATCGCGGCTTGCTCCGCCACCGTGGAATCCTTAGTGAAGATGGTGATGGCGTGCCGTACCTCGTCCCGGCTGTCGACCACCACGGCGGTGTATGCCTCTTTGCCTTTGACCCAGGCAGCGTCTACAAGGGCCGCCTGTTGTCCTAGCTGTTCAATTTCTTTCAACAAAGCTTTCGCTCTCGCTTTTCTCGTGCTAACATTGTGTTCCAGGTGCATATTTCTCGGGAGGGGGGGGGGGGGTTCTGATCGCGTCTCGAAGTTTCGCGCTCAATTCTACTTCGGATTCCTTCGGGTTCATTGATCTATTTGGGTCTGTCCCTATCGCTTTGAGTATAAGCCTGCCCGCTCGCGTTTTCGTCAGTCTTTCCTGCTGCGCCATCTGTTGCGCTTCCGCCATCTCTTCTATCGTATTGTGCACGCCTAGGTTCATGAGCTTCACGTTCGACGTTTACCTCACAGCGTGTACTAATGATGAAAGGGCCAACGAAGAATGTTAATGAAGAAGGGCGACGACCCTGGATTCCCATGTTCCTATACGGCCACCTATTTTATACCGTCGGAAGTGGAGTGCTGTGGAACGATGCCATATCATGGGCGGGATATTGTAACTGATTCGACGATAATGATTGGCCGCGATACAGTCATCAGATTCCCTATTGGAGCCGCCTACGGAAGACAACGGTATTAAAAGCGGAGACCTTTCGTGCAGTGGGGCTGACGTGTCCTAATGTGAACTAAGATTTTCAATAAGCTGCTGCATGGAGTGGGCTTCCTTATCTGGAGCCATTGCCACTAATGTAAAATAGACCCTTCTTTCTTGATTCCCACGATCAGAGGTATTCGTCGATGGCCTTGGGGAATTGCTGGCCCAAACGCCACTTCGAACCGCAACTAGGCGCACATGACCGGCGTGACAAACGAACGCTGAAGTTAGTGAAGCTTCAAGCATGTGACGCAGTCAGCCTTTGTTATGTAATTCAGGTAACGCACCGAACCACCACACGTTACGTTGTTGCGTGCGGTGGTTGAAGGTGCAAGACAGTGGGACAAAGATATGTATAGAAAATAAACACTGCAGTGTAAGGTGCACAAGAGCGGATTTGACCATACACCAGACCAGGCTCCGGCATTTTAGATGGGTTTCGAAGCGAGAGCACTGGGAACTCCCGTTACGGCCGTGTTAAGCGCAAGTTATCGACGATTATCACAATTCCATCGTCGCTGATGAGGCGCCCAATGCCTTTTCTTGGTTGCATGCGCTGCATTTGATGCAAAGAACAACATGCGGGGTAGGAGAAAACCACTCGTTACTTCCCACGTGGCCCCATGGCTCCCTCGTGACGCTCGGGTGACGCTCCCTCTTAGTTTTCTTTTCTTCCTTCGTCCATGGTGTGGGCAACCGGCTCTGTCGTGTTTTGTGGCCAAGCGCACTGCACGTCTACCGCGTCCTTCGAGACGTTCTAACCCTAAACAACACTTCCCGCGCCTGTGCCATCGATAGCGTGACCGCATGGCGACGGGGCCGACAGCGCCAATGGTTTTCTACATGCATATGATTGCTATCGCAGTAAAATATTACGGATATGACCCCAGCTGAAGTAGAAGAAACGAAGATATATAAAAGATTACAGCAGGCAAGGGGTTTTGTTGGGGATGCAAGCACTCATATGCAGGATTAATACAGTCCAACGTCACTATCAAATGTTTAGAGGGCAGTCCTTACGCGCCCATTCCTGCGGCGAGCGTCGGCGTTGTTCCTCGTAACCGAGTGGACGGGCACAGAGAAAATGAAAGCGAATGTGGAGAGCAGCGGGGAGATGGAAGCGGAGAGCGCGAGCAGGAAAGCGGTAAAGGACGCTGCAGTGAAAGTAGGAGGCGGAAAGCGGAGAAGGAGAGCATGGCAGAGGGGCGACGAGATAAGCAGAGCGCCGCAAGACACGACGAGATGGCGCCATACTATTGTGATCTGATCGTATGCGCGGTGCGAATTGTGTAGTACTTTCCGGAAGCCGTCATTTTTTGCCGCCAAGCGCAATGCACGTCTCTCGCGTCCCTCGAGACCATCTAATCCTAAACATGAGGACCCGTGACTGACCTGTCGAAGGCGTCACCGCAGGGAACGGGTCCGACGGTGCCAACAGGCTTCTAGAATCAATATCGTTGCTATATCGCAATAAGATATTGTCGCAGCCTATTAGGAGACGGGAAAGTCGGCGTAGAGGACGTGTAAAAGCACTTTTATGAGAGCAGTCAACGCGACGTCGTTGTCGTCCCTGTTTTTTCCACTCGCGCGCCACTTCAGCGTCGTTCTCATCGCCTGGCACATACCCGCGGCGACCATATAGGATGTGGCATTTGCCCCCCCCCCCCCTTTGAAAAAAAAAAGGCATCGTCCCGATGCACCAACCGCCGAAGGCTGTGCA
Source organism: Dermacentor albipictus (assembly GCF_038994185.2). Taxonomy (NCBI): domain Eukaryota; kingdom Metazoa; phylum Arthropoda; class Arachnida; order Ixodida; family Ixodidae; genus Dermacentor; species Dermacentor albipictus. Next base: position 14,548,735 of record NW_027225569.1, read on the forward strand.
CAGACGGAGCAAAGTTGAGGTCACGAGGAAATGTAGGGCTTCATACAAAGCACGTGCACAACCTCAGGCAGATGCCGCCGGCGTTTGGAGCAGTTAAGGCTGTCGGAGACAACTTCATAATTCACATCGCTGATGCGGCGCAGAACTGTGTACGGGCCGAAGTATCTTCGCAGGAGCTTCTCAGACAGCCCCAGCCGACGAATCAGAGTCCAGACTCACACCCGGACACCGACGTTGTATGTGACGGGTCTGTGCCGAAGATTGTAGTGTCGGGCATCGTATTCCTGTCGTTCTTGGATTCGGAAACGCGCAAGCTGCCTGGCTTCCTCTGCGCGTTGCGTAAACTCCTCGGCACCAGTCTCGTCGTCACCGCACTCGTGTGGCAGCATTGCGTCCAACATTGTTGTCACCTCGCGTCCGTAAACGAGGTTGAAAGGCGTCACGCGTGTTGTCTCTTGGCGAGCCGTGTTATACGCAAATGTAACGGATGGTAAAATCTCGTCCCAGTTCTTGTGGTCGACGTCGATGTACATACTCATCATGTCTGCCAGTGTCTTGTTCATACGTTCTGTCACCCCATTGGTTTGGGGATGATAAGCCGTGGTCTTTCGGTGAGTGGTACCACTTAGTCGCAACACGGTATCCAGAAGCGCAGCCGTGAACGCAGATCCTCTGTCTGTTATGACCACTGCGGGAGCGCCATGCCTTAGGACGATGGCTTCGACGAAAAATCGCGCTGCTTCGGGTGCTGTTCCACGTTGGATAGCACCTGTTTCGGCGTATCGAGTAAGATAATCTGTGACGGCGATTATCCATCTATTTCCGGCAGTAAACAGTGGAAACGGACCTAGAAGGTCCATGCCAATTTGTTCGAACCGCGCTTGCGGTATCTGAACAGGATGCAGCAGTCCAGCTAGCTTGCCGGGTCCTATATGGTCACATCCTATATGGTCGCCGCGGGTATGTGCCAGGCGATGAGAACGACGCTGAAGTGGCGCGCGAGTGGAAAAAACAGGGACGACAATGATGTCGCGTTGACTCAGTACCAGTGCGTCGATGTGTTCAGCGACGCCAGTGCCAGTGTTGAAGCTGTCGCAGATTACAGGCACGAGGGAACAGCTTCACGGCGGAAGCGTGACGTCGTCGTCGGTGATACGTAAGCGGAGTCGCTGGTGCTCCGCGGGGTCGACGTCGTCTGAACTCGTCGAAAATGTGACGACGAGGTCATGGACATTAATCACTGCACCATACTCTCTCAAAACATCCATCCCCAATATAAGTTCTTTACAACACTCAAAGAGAATGACGAGGGTGGCGACGAAAGTTGCACCGGCGATTACTATTCTGGCTGTGCATTTTCCAATCGGCGTCATCAACTGGCCACCGGAAGTTCTGATGTTGGGCCCGGTCCACGGCGTCTTCACTTTTCGCAGCCTGTCGGCCAGCTTTTGACTGATTATCAAAAAAAAATTACCGACGATTACGTTGCTTCCTAATGCGAAATTTGAGCGCAGCAAATAAGCTGTTTCACCTTTTCGATAGATTGAGGCAAAGAAATCGAGCAACACATGTATGCGCTATCACAGAATTTTTTTTTAATTTTTCACACGTATTCCTTTAACAAAGACTCCACTAACAGTTCTTGACAGTCATGAAGGAAGCTTTGTGGTCGGAGAAATAGACTGATATATGTTCGACTTGGTACACCAATGCTTGATTCTCAAAGACGAGATCTATACAAGTGCCTCGCGAGGTTGTCACAGCCGTGGGACGCGTTACGAGCGAGAGGAACGGGATGTTCTCCCGCATAAGTGTTTGGAAATTGCTGTTTGTCTTTATGTCAACATTAAAGTTCCCCACTACTAACATCGGTGTGGATCGATGGACGGTTAATGCGAGTTGCAGGAAGTGCACGACGTCTTTCGTGAGTGCGGTAGCGGACTCACGAAAGCGGTATCAGTCGGTCGCTGCTAGCGCTGGGGTGATGAAAGGGGGGCGGAGCTGGTTACGAGGCCGACGATAACGCCGACGACGACGCGAAACCCAGGAACGGACGCCAAAGAGCCATTTGTGTAGCCAGCCCTCCTCCACAGTCTGTCCTCCTCCCTTCCATCATCCTCCCTCGCCCGGAGAGCCAACAGCGCGCATGCGCGGCGGCGGAGCAGCAGATTCGTCGGCGAGCTGGTTACGAGGCCGACGACAACGCCGACGACGACGACGCGAAACCCAGGAACGGACGCCAAAGAGCTGCGCTCTAAAATGCGAACCAGTATCGACGAGAGCGGCCACTTGGTGGCCGTCAATGCAAACGATAAGATCGGCGCTGATGGCGTCGGTTACAGGAGGTGTGGTTGGAGTCGTCGGAGTTGTAGAGTCGTCGATCGTCGGAGATGGGGGCTCTTGGGTAGCTAGCTGGTTTGCAACCTCACCCCCGGAGGTCGCTGCGTCTAGTTTCCCCGGCGCGGGCTAGGGGACCTGCCCCTAGAGGCGTCAGAAAAATCGCGACGGGTCGGTGGGGTGTAACGAGCCGGAGAGGGGGAACGTGATAGAGGCGTCGTTGAACCTTCTGGCCGAAAGTTTGTAGAATTTCCGTCGCGGCTACGCGCAGCATCAGACACAGGGTAACTGCAGCTGGAAAATTTTGGATACCCAGCGGCGCGGTAGTGGCACGCGTGGTAAACATGTCCTGCTTCGCCGCAATGAAAGCATAGCGGCCGGCGGTCAGCGGTGCGCCACAAATCGGTCCTTCGAAGCGGGCAGCCGGCAGAGGATTCACTGTAGAAACGAGGCGCAGCGATCGACTGGCGGCGATACGGCATACTTGGCGGCGGCTGTGACTGTCGAAAATAGGGCGTCGGGGGTGGCGGCGATGGCGGTGGCAGCACGTCTCTACTTCACGTAGAGACGTGCTGCAGCTCTCAGGTAGAATGGAAGCATTCACCGGTGAGCTCTTGCGATCATATTGGCGGTACCGTTGCTGTAGTGCCCGTTCTATAGCGGTAGCCTCCTTGGTAAATTCGGCCACTGTCGTCGGTGGGTTCCTCACGAGCCCGGCAAAGAGTTCCTCCTTCACTCCGCGCAAGAGATAGCGCAACTTCTTTTCTTCGGCCATCTCAGGGTCTGCTCGGCGGAAAAGGCGGGCCATGTCTTCTGCAGACATGGCAACGCCCTCGTTTGGTTTTTGAATACGGGATTCAAGTAGGCGCTGCGCGTTGTCTCTTCTGTCGCTACTATTGAACGTATCTAGCAGCTGGGTGCGGAAGGCATCCCACGTGGTCAAATTTCTCTCCCGGTTCACAAACCACGTCCGCGCACTGTCTTGAAGCGCAAAATAGACATTAGAGAGCTTTTGCTCTCTAATGTCTATTTTATGTCTCTAAGTCATTATAACTGGCGACACGCTCAAATTGGTCAAGCCAGTCTTGGACATCCTCAAAAGCGTCGCCATGGAAACTTTATGGTATCTTAGGATTCTGCAGCGTCACCTGCGATGGAGTTGCAGTAGCCATAGCGGAAGTAGGTTGATGCGTTCCAGCAGGGTCCTGCAAAGGGTTGAACTCGGGCGTGAGGCCTAGCAGGCGGCGACTGTACCGGTGAACAGGAGTTTCGATGAACGAAGGTGATTCCGCTTTCGAGGTATGGCTCCGCGAATGGGTGCCGAGCATGAGACAATCCTACCCAGCACCTCCACCAGTGTCGCAGCCTATTAGAAGACGGGAAAGTCGGCGTAGAAGACGTGTAAAAGCACTTTTATGAGAGCAGTCAACGCGACGTCGTTGTCGTCCCTGTTTTTGCCACTCCCGCGCCACTTCAGCGTCGTTCTCATCGCCTGGCACATACCCGCGGCGACCATATAGGATGTGGCAATATTATGGACATATGCTCAGCTGAAGTAGAAGCAAGGAGCATACATAATAGTGGACTGCAGGCAACGGTTTGTACTGGGGATGCAAGTACCTAAATGCACAATTGAAACAGTATAACATCACTATCAATCGTTTTAGGGCGCAACCTCTAGTGGACAATTCCAGCGGTGAGCGTCGAAGTGTTGTCCCTCTGAAGCGAGTCAACGATCGCAGCGAAAGAGGAAAGCAAACGCGGAGCCCAGCTGGAGATTAAAGCAGTGAGCGCGTGGAGGAGAGCGCAGGAGGAGGCTACAGTGAAAGCATGAGGTGGAAGAGTGGAGAGTGAAAGTATGGCGAAAGGGGGAAGAGGAAAGAAAAGTGTCGCACGAGACTACGAGATAGCGTCATAGTATTGTAATCTGATCGTATGCGCGACGCCAATAGTGTATTACTTTGTGGGTACTACCGCTGGAGGAACCAGACACAGTTTGTGGGGTTATTGGTGTGCGTCCAGTCTTGACGTGCTGCTCTTTCTGACAATGAACCCAACTAGCCCGTCAGTCAATCCTTGACATGACGATTCGTTGACGTTTTGTAAATTTTATAAGGCTCGTTCCATGCTATATATGCTGTTATGTCCTCCATTTCGTGGGGAACAAGACGTTATTTCGCATCAGTGACACCGAATTCAAAAGCTGCACGTCGGTCAATCCTTGACATGACAATTCCTGCACCTTCTGTAAAGTTTGCTAAATGCTGCACTGCCAACCCTTGACATGAGAATTCCTGCATCTTCTGGAAAGTTTGGTAAATGCTGCACTGCCAATGGAGCCACCGAAGCATATTTGTTACTAAAGGCTACATCACACTACTGCCAAGGATTCCCTGCCAGTCGGCGGGTTATATTTTTTAAAGGCTCTTCAACTTTTATGCGAAGCATGCTGCGCAAGTAGGATTATAAAGCTACCTGTCAATACCGAGGGCCTCCTTACCTAAAACAAAAGAAAATTAAAATCATTCGTCATTAGTCTTGCATAGACATGGCAGAAACCTGTCCTGCATTGTCGTATTGATTGTGCCGTTTAACATATAACAGCCGCCGAAACACTTAAACTGCATCTTGAGTTTCTGGGGCTGAATGGTGCCGTACAAAGGGAAACGGCGTGGGCGTTTTCCACTAAGAAAAGAAGATGTCTGAAGCGTCATGTGAATCCCTGCCATCATAGCGATGAATGATGAAATATGACGAGAAAGATTAAACAAAGAGCGTCAGGTAGAGCGTTCCCAAATTTCATATGAAGCCGGCATCTTCTAAGGCGTTAAGGTTGAGTACTTTGAAGGAATTTTAAAAAGACAAATCTTTCTTCTTAATTCTCAGCTTATGTTTCTGGGATACCAAATAAAAGAAAGCAAAAGCGAATGCTTTGATAAGTCAAAAGCGTTGCAGTTTGGGCGAGTTGGTATGTCGTGAATTTTTAGGCTTGTAGCGCAGCTCAGAAAGAGCAAAAAGGAAGGTGAAAGGGGTAATGAATGGGAACGGATAAGAGAGTGAGCGCTAACTTCCAAATGATGGTTTATTTCTTGACACAGAAGGCTACTTATACACTTAGCGAACCATGTGACATCAAGAGATTACACAAAACCGAGCAATAAAACCGATAGTAACCATGCGAAAACATATTCAGACAGCCTGTAGTGGCAGTTTGGGATACGCCAATTCATTGATTGATAATGATAATGAAGGTGAGCTTACACATTCATGGCTCAGACCTATGGTAGCCTTTGCTTCGATGAGTTCTGGTGTGAGCTGATTACGACTACGATCTAGAATGACGCATTCCTCTAAGGCAGGTTCGCAACCACACATTTTGCAGTGCTGCGCAAGAAATCCCCCCGCTGTTATGAAAGAATGAATTTTATTCCCCTTTTAAGAGAGGAGAGGGACCGGCGAGGAGAGAGGGAGGTCTAAGTACTCCAGTCCCAGCAGGCGTGCGTCACCACATTATGTAGCTAGACGTCCGTTTACCAGTCGTTGTAGGCCTCCGCTACCTCTTCAGCCCACCTCAGGACTCGGTCCTGTAGGGTAGGACCGGAGCGGCGCAGGGCAGTCTCCCACAGCTCCTCGCTACTAATTAGTAGTTTGAGAGTGCGGATGGGGGAGGGAGTTTTGATGGGGCATCGCCACATGAAATGGGAGAGATCTGCTATAGGGACAGGGCAAAAGCGACACTTGGGTGTCGGGTGTGTGGCGGGAAAGAATAAGTGCAAAGTGCGCGGGAAAAAAAGTGGGAGTTTGTAGTTGGCGCCACAGTATTTCTCTCTGGTGCGTTCTAGGCACAGAGAGAGGTGGATACAATAGGCGTTGGTGTCTGTAATGTGTACGAATTTCATGGAAGTGACGAGTGTGTCTTTATTGGTATGTTGTTAGGAGTCATTTGGTTCTTGAGTTAGGCCCAAATTTGCAGATACTCAGTCCACGAATCCGCGAGTAGCGGCATGACCTATTTCGTTGCCTTGGAGTCCTTGGTGGGCTGGAGTCCAGACGAGAACGATGTCGTTTTCTGTTGGGTGAGCGACAGTAGAAAATTATCGAGGTTGTTAATGTACCAGTCACTGAAGTTCCGGACAGCAGTCTTAGAGTCACTAATGATGACGTCGCAATCGGGTAGCCCCGATGCGAATGCAATGGCGACCTCTTCCGCGTCGCCCGCCGAGGTGGTCTTGACTGATGCTGAAGAAAGAGTGTTGCCCTGGTTGTCTACGACCGCTAGAGCATAACGATGTCAAGTGGTGTATGCCGCAGCGTTGATATAGTAGACTCCTACAGCCTGTCCATAGGTGTCTTGTACCGCCTTGGCTCTAAAGTTGTGCCGTTTGATGCGAAATTCGGGGTGCATGTTTCTTGGTAGGGGCTGGATGTGGTATTGGCGGTGTATGTCATGAGGAAGTTGATGTCGCTTGCTCTCGTTGAATGGTGGAGCATGATGAAGTTGTCTCAGGATCTCACGCCCAGCTTCAGTAGTGGTGAGTCTGTGGTATTGCGATGAAAGATGTGCATCGGTTAATTATTGAAGGGTATTTAGTGTCATCATCATCATCATCATCATCAGCCTGGTTACGCCCACTGCAGGGTAAAGGCCTCTTCCATATTTCTCCAACAACCCCGGTCATGTACTAATTGTGGCCATGCCGTCCCTGCAAATTTCTTAATCTCATCCGCCCACCTAACTTTCTGGCGTCCCCTGCTACGCTTCCCTTCCCTTGGAATCCAGTCCATAACCCTTAATGACCATCGGTTATCTTCCCTCCTCATTACATGTCCTGCCCATGCCCATTTCTTTTTCTTGATTTCAACTAAGATGTCATTATCTCGCGCTTGTTCCCTCACCCAATCTGCTCTTTTCTTATCCCTTAACGTTACACCTATCATTCTTCTTTCCATAGCTCGTTGCGTCGTCCTCAATTTGAGTAGAACCCTTTTCGTAAGCCTCCAGGTTTCTGCCCCGTAGGTGAGTACTGGTAAGACACAGCTATTATACACTTTTCTCTTGAGGGATAATGGCAACTTGCTGTTCATGATCTGAGAATGCCTGCCAAACGCACCCCAGCCCATTCTTATTCTTCTGATTATTTCTGTCTCATGATCCGGATCCGCAGTCACTACCTGCCCTAAGTAGATGTATTCCCTTACGACTTCCAGTGCCTCGCTGCCTATTGTAAACTGCTGTTGTCTTCCGAGACTGTTAAACATTACTTTAGTTTTCTGCAGATTAATTTTTAGACCCACTCTTCTGCTTTGCCTGTCCAGGTCAGTGAGCATGCATTGCAGTTGGTCCCCTGAGTTACTAAGCAAGGCAATATCATCAGCGAATCGCAAGTTACTAAGGTATTCTCCATTAACTTTTATCCCCATTTCTTCCCAATCCAGGTCTCTGAATACCTCCTGTAAACATGCTGTGAATAGAATTGGAGAGATCGTATCTCCCTGCCTGACGACTTTCTTTATTGGGATTTTGTTGCTTTCTTTATGGAGGACTACGGTGGCTGTGGAGCCGCTATAGATATTTTTCAGTATTTTTACATATGGCTCGTCTACACCCTGATTCCGTAATGCATCCATGACTGCTGAGGTTTCGACAGAATCAAATGCTTTCTCGTAATCAATGAAAGCTATATATAAGGGTTGGTTATATTCCGCACATTTCTCTATCACCTGATTGATAGTGTGAATATGATCTATTGTTGAGTAGCCTTTACGGAATACTGCCTGGTCCTTTGTTTGACAGAAGTCTAAGGTGTTCCTGATTCTATTTTCGATTACCTTAGTAAATAGTTTGTAGGCAACGGACAGTAAGCTGATCGGTCTATAATTTTTCAAGTCTTTGGCGTCCCCTTTCTTATGGATTAGGATTATGTTAGCGTTTTTCCAGGATTCCGGTACGCTCGACGTTATGAGGCATTGCGTATACAGGGTGGCCAGTTTCTCTAGAACAATCTGCCCACCATCCTTCAATAAATCTGCTCTTACCTGATCCTCTCCAGCTGCCTTCCCCCTTTGCATATCTCCCAAGGCTTTCTTTACTTCTTCCGGCGTTACCTGTGGGATTTCGAATTCCTCTAGACTATTTTCTCTTTCATTATCGTCGTGGGTGGCACTGGTACTGTATAAATCTCTATAGAACTCCTCAACCTCTTGTACTATCTCATCCATATTAGTAATGATATTGCCGGCTTTGTCTCTTATCGCATACATCTGATTCTTGCCAATTCCTAGTTTCTTCTTCACTGTTTTTAGGCTTCCTCCGTTCCTGAGAGCACGTTCAATTCTATCCATATTATACATCCTTATGTCAGCTGTCTTACGCTTGTTGATTAACTTGCAAAGTTCTGCCAGTTCTATTCTAGCTGTAGGGTTAGAGGCTTTCATACATTGGCGTTTCTTGATCAGATCTTTTGTCTCCTGCGATAGTTTACTGGTATCCTGCCTAACGGAGTTACCACCGACTTCCATTGCACTCTCCTTAATGATGTCCACAAGATTGTCGTTCATTGCTTCAACACTAAGGTCCTCTTCCTGAGTTAAAGCCGAATACGCGTTCTGCAGCTTGATCTCGAATTCCTCTATTTTCCCTCTTACCGCTAACTCATTGATCAGCTTCTTATGTACCAGTTTCTTCCGTTCCCTTCTCAGGTCTAGGCTAATTCGAGTTCTTACCATCCTGTGGTCACTGCATCGCACCTTGCCGAGCACGTCCACATCTTTTATGATGCCAGGGTTAGCGCAGAGTATGAAGTCTATTTCATTTCTAGTCTCGCCGTTCGGGCCCCTCCACGTCCACTTTCGGCTATCCCGCTTGCGGAAGAAGGTATTCATTATCCTCATATCATTCTGTTCCGCAAACTCTACTAATAACTCCCCCCTGATATTCCTAGTGCCTATGCCATATTCCCCCACTGCCTTGTCTCCAGCCTGCTTTTTGCCTACCTTGGCATTAAAGTCACCCATTAGTATAGTGTATTTAGTTTTCACTCTACCCATCGCCGATTCTACGTCTTCATAGAAGCTTTCGACTTCCTGGTCATCATGACTGGATGTAGGGGCGTAGACCTGTACAATCTTCATTTTGTACCTCTTATTAAGTTTCACAACAAGACCTGCCACCCTGTCGTTAATGCTATAGAATTCCTGTATGTTACCAGCTATATTCCTATTAATCAGGAATCCGACGCCTAGTTCCCTTCTCACTGCTAACCCCCGGTAGCACAGGACGTGCCCGCTTTTTAGCACTGTATATGCTTCTTTTGGCCTCCTAACTTCACTGAGCCCTACTATATCCCATTTACTGCCCTCTAATTCCTCCAATAGCACTGCTAGACTCGCCTCACTAGATAACGTTCTAGCGTTAAACGTTGCCAGGCTCATATTCCAATGGCGGCCTGTCCGGAGCCAGTGATTCTTAGCACCCTCTACAGTGTCGCAGGTCTGACCGCCGCCGTGGTCAGTTGCTTCGCAGCTGCTGGGGACTGAGGGCCGGGGTTTGATTGTGTTGTTCATATAGGAGGTTGTGGCCAAGTACTGCACCAGGGTGGCCAATCCTGCTCTGGTGAGGGAGTGCGTTACCGGTTCTGGTCACCCATATCAGGCCACACTCCAGGCCTGTTTATGCAATTTTATCAACACGCGGATTTTTTTTTATTAATCCGGTGGAAAATTGCCGGCACCGCGATTCGAACCACGGACCTCTTGCACGTGAGGCGGGTGTTCTACCTCTACGCCACCGCTGCAATTGCTGCAATTGTGTGGCAGTGGCCATCACCGTTTGGGTTGATGTTCTAATTGGAAAACCAAGACCGGCTTAGTGTATCGTGCGGATTAAGCAATTCACAGTATCCTCTTCCTGCCTAGAGAGTGAAGGTAGTGCGAAGGTGATTTTGCTTATGACAAAAGCCTTGATTAGCTGAATTAGCTCCTTCTCTCGAAGCCCTCCATGTTTGTTGGAGAGCCTCCCTATCAGGCGGAACATAAAATCTACCGTTGTTTGTAGCGCTTGCACGGTATGCTGATTTGCTCAGTTGCATTGGAGGTGTCATCCTAGGACCCTTATCCTGTCTACCTGGGGTATAGGGTACGCTTCAATCGTGAGCTGGATATTCGGGGTGAAGTCCTGAAGCGTCTCGTGGGGGGCAGATGGTGAAGCTGTGATTTGTTGGGGGAGCATCTCAGGTTCAATTCAGGATCTACATGTTCGACCTGATCAATTGCTGCTTGTAGAGTGTGTTGGGTGTGCCCGTCAGAACCGCCGGTCATCCACAGTGTAATATCGTCCGCGTACAGTGTTAATCAGAGGTCAGGAATCTTCTTGAAAGTGAAAGCTATAGGTCACATAGCCAAATTGAGGAGGAGGGGGGAAAATACTGCCCTTGGGGGGTGCCAGTGCTTCCTTAACCTATTTTACCTGATTGTTCATTACCTAATTGGAACGTCACAGTACGCTTCATGGGAAGCTGCGTATATAGCGGTAGATGCGCTCCACGCAGTCTATACGGCTAAGTTCGCGTAGTATGGCCAAGTGGGACACGTTATTGAAGGTACACTTGAGGTCGATGCCGAGCAACGCTTGTGTGTCGCGTGCGTCACTCGGTTCGATAATGTCTTCTTTAAGCCTTAGCATGACATCCTGACAAGAAATAGATTTGCGAAAGCCAGTCATTTCTGAAGACAACAAGTGATTACGTTCGATGTATTTGGAGAGGCGTAGGTGCATTACGTGCTCCAAGATCTTCCCTATGCTTCAAGTGAGAGAGACTGGACGGAAGTTATCAATGTGAATTGACTTATTCAATTTTGGAATGCAGGTCACCTTGGCTGCTTTCTATTGTTGGGGTATCTCCCCCTCTTCGAAACAGTGGTTGTAATACTCGGTGAGTTTGCGTATGGATTGCTCTTCGAGGTTGTGAGGTTGCTCTTCGAGGTTGCGACTCAGAGTCTAGACGTGGTGGGGTAGAGCAGGTGCCACAGCAATTTTCAGGTCTTTTTAGTGCTAAGATTACCAGGTGCTCCTTCGCAAACCTGAGTTCACTGCTGTGCCGCCAATTTGACAGCGTATTGTTGAATCTGAGAGTCTAATTTGGCGATTCTGATTCGGAGTTTGTGATTCTAACGTGCAGTTAGCCATTTCCTAAGCAAAGCTTGCTTCGCTTGCCTCATGTGTAGGAGCTTGGAATCAATTGTGGCCAACGGTGTGTCTAGCGGGAGAGTGGTGGTATGGGCCTCTATGTCTGCCTGCAAGGCGTTTGCCCATTGCTCAATGTCGGTAATGGTTTCTTCATTAGTGTTGCAGCCAGATTCCCTGAATTCAATCCAAATGGTAAGCCTTAGTAGTTTCGTGGCTAACCATCTGTGCTTAACATCTACACGGAGTTCGAGGACGTAATGGTCGATTCCTAAGTTAGGGTGAAGTAGGTCGGGGCATGTATCCCTATTGACGCTATTTCCTGGCCGGGTAGGAAGAGTAAAGTCATTGCAGATAGCGAAATCTTAATTTTGTATGTGCTGCCACCGAGCTCTTCCCTTAGGGGTGGATGCAGAGTGGCCCCAATTTGATGGGGGGCATTGAAGTCGCTCGTTACGACTAGCGGCTGTTTATTGGCGTTAGCTTTAGCTTGAGCAAGTATGTGCTCAAAGCGGTATTGTCGAACATTGGGAGGGCTATAAATATTCAACACGCATAGGGTGGGTTGTTTGTGGCTTTGAGGTAGAATTTTGATGAAATCGTGAGGGATTTCAATACTGCTGAATGTGTCCCATTTAACAGAAAGATGTCGTCTTCCAAGTATGGCAGTGTTGGGCTTCTCTATGCGAGGGTCTTGAAACGTGCTGTATCCAGGTAGCATGACTTTCCCATGTGTTTCCTGTGAGGCTATAATGTCAGGGAGCTCGTTAACACTCTGTAGAAATAGCGTTAGACATGTGCGCTTTTTGCAGAACCCCCTGCAGTTTCACTGCCAGTTGACTAGGCTACGGTCTGGCTTCATCATTATTTTCATCGTTTTGAAGTATGGGAACTTGTGACGTTGTGGAGCGCCTTCCCGAGCTGTCGGTTAGCCCTTGCAATCTGAAGAACTGTGCAGATGCCTCACAAATAAATGCACCAAGCTTGACCTGCAGCCGAGTTTCAAGGGGAACAAGTTTGTTTTGGAGGATGTACATGGGGTCAGTGAAGACAAATATAGAGTATTCAACGGTGTCCTTGGTGTCTATTACTCCGGAATTCTTCCCTTTGTGTGTGGGAGCTGCGTTGTGTGACGAAGGCGGCGTTGGAGTTGCGGCTTTCGTCGTAGCAGTGGGTACAAGAATGTCAATTTGTTCTGTCGGGGGACGTGTGAGTGTGGGCGCAAGCGTTTGTGGTAGTGGTTTGGAAGCAGCAACAGGAGTGTCAGGGATTTCGATGGGGGAGTGGAGCACTGCTTTGAGCTGCTAGATTTCCTTTTGAAGCATTTTGTTCTGATTTAACAAATATTTGATGAGAGAGCTATCAGCATGTTGTGTGGAGCTGCTATCTGTGGAGACTACTCCTGCCCAGCTCGCCTTTGTATGGTTTATGGGCTGTCTCTCTTCGCTGCGGGGAGTCAGCGGAGGCTAAGCTTGCTTCGATGCTGGGAACTGCGACGCTGTGGCCGTGGTTTTGCGGCCAGAGCTGCTTTGCGGCTCTGGCCGCAAAGCAGCTCTGGTGCCGGAGGTGGTGTCCGTGGTTTGTAATGATGTTTTCACTCTGAGGAACCAGTGTCGTGTGTTCCGTTACAGATGATGCAAGTGGGAGTGGAGCTGTGGTCCTGAGGATGATCTGGCGTGCCGCAGCTTGGGCAGATTCATATGGTCCTATTGGGGCAGACGTCTTGTCGATGGCCAAGCTGCCGGCACTTAGTACACGTCTTCACTTTTTGTCGTCGTGTTCGGCGTGAGAGGTCTGTGCAGAGGTAGTCAATTTAGAAGGGGACCTTTGAGCCTTCGAAAGTGACCAGGATGGAATCTGCAAAGCTTCGAGCAGCTGGGATGTTGATTGCTGGATTGGACTCTCGAAGGTTAGCCAACACGTTCCCTTCTACCATGGAGGCCGGCAGCTATATGATACCCCTACACGAACATTTGGGGTCTGTCACGTGCGTGGAGACATCCTAGCTCTTGCCCATGATCTGGCTATCTTCAAATAGCTATCAGCCCTGTCCATGCAGGGAGTGCTTATGATGACTGTGCTGTTATTTCGTTGGCCTAGTCGTCGTTGGTCGTCGATCTAGCGATGCTGCAGCCATGGAGAGACTAGTGTACTTGGGGACGATGTCGCGGAGAGAGACTGGATGTATGTTGGCGCAGTTGATGCCACCGTGTACACGAAGAATTATATTGTATTCAGCGGCTGGGAGTGGAGGAGTGCGGGGCAGAATGTGGCTTACTTGCGGTAGAGTTTTGAGGGTGCTGGACGAAGTGGGCGAAGGCTACCTGGTGTCGTAGTAAATAAATTTCTCGCGCCAATCGAGGATGTCTTCCGGAGTCATGTCGACGCTGTCGACAACGCCGTCCTTAGTCATGGCAGCTGCAACTGCTACGGCAGACGCACGCATCCGGCGTTGCGGGGTAGGGACGCGGGGGTTCGGATGTTTCGGATAATCGGCGATGTACTGAAGATGACGGGTTCGATTTCCGCTGAACAGGTGCCGTTCCACAGCGGCTACAGCACCAGTGGTCCAAAAATCACAAGGTTCGAGGCGAAAATTTCGACACAGCACACGAAAAAAGATTGAGCCGATGCATCATGAGATCACAGCGTTCCACAGAGACGAAGAAGCCCCCAGCTCCAATACAATACAATCACAGCTAGGAGGCTCTTTCTAGCTGTAACAAGAAGAAGAACACTAAACTAAGGAAGCTTCCAGAAATAATACTGCACCAAAGCGACCCCAATACAAAGAAATACCTTGAATCGGTGACCTCACGATGATAGATCCGCGTTGAGGCTTCGGCGTGAAAGCGAAGAAATGTAACCTTGACACTTATTTGTTTCTTCTGATTATGAGCTTATTAACCACGAAGTTAACATTACCAAAGTTTTGAAAGAATACGTTATCAGTCTAAAGTGACGGTGTGTTTCGGTTTAGTCTTCATTTTTGGCCTCAAAGTATTCCGTGTTTGAGTTTCACGCACATTCGAAGTATCTTAAATGCTTAATCTTACAAGTTGCATATCTATATAGATGCCGGGTGTTCTACTCCGGCGGCGGCTGCGTATGACAGGGCCGTGCGTTGCCCTATCTTGAGAGCGATCAGCGATGAGGCAAAGAGTGCGCGATTGCTGATAGCTTAGTGTGCGCCATGTTCTCGCGTCTTCGTTTGCGCTGAAGTGAGAGGCACCACGTAGTTCAATTGGCTCGCTGGTGCTGCTGCCGCGCTTCGTCCCGCCAGTGTTCTTGACGGCGAGTTTCCGCGGTCATCGAGTGAGATGTGTTCATGTTTGCTTGTGGGCGCTGGACACCATTCTTGTTTTTTTACACATTTATTTCACACTGCAGACCAAGAATTGGTTCAAGCAGGACAGGTACATCAGGCAAGATAAAAGCACAAAGATAAATGAGAACATACAAAAAAATTACGGTAAATGAAAACGGCGCACCAGATACAGTTGGTATTTCCAATAAACAGCACGTACCGTGGGAATATATTACGTAAAATAGAAACATACCACAAATTACCAGAACTTATTAGGGCTCTAGATCACAGAAAATTGCCTCAGATCAGTTAGGCGGTTCCATTATAACATAATAGGCGGCAAAAATCAAATCTAGAAAGCATTCGCTTTAGCAAAATACGGGGTTAAAGAATGGCCGTGTTGATGCCGTTTATGTCTAGTGGACAGAGGAGATAAATATGCATGTGGGTCAAGGGCTAACTTACGATTAAGAAGTACGTGAATAAAGTTGAGGCGGTTATTTTTTCGTCGTAGTTTAAGTTTTTCAATGTTGTTAGGAGCCATGAGCTCAGACGGTGAGTCTGTAATCTTAAATTTACAATAAACAAACTTAACAACCTTTCTTTGCACGGCTTCAATTATCTGTATGTTAGCTTTATGGGTGATTCCCACCGGTGGCTTGAGCAGGTCGCGCGACCATTTGCGACTCGCAATCGAAAAGCGACCGAAGGCGACTCATGTTCACACCGGCAAACCCGGCTGAGCCAACGCCACCTAGATAGCACAAGGCCTGTTTACTCCGATCCATGACGTCACGCTACCTGGCCCCGAATTTCCATTTACAAGGCTGGCGTGATGAAAGCGGTGACGTCTAAATCATTGTTGCCTGGTCGGGAGTGTCTCCATTAGATTCTATGGCAGTCGGGCCAGGTAACATGTCGTCATGGATCGGAGTGAAAAGGCCTTGTGCTATCTAGGTGGTGTCGGCTGAGCGCGACCCGCACGCCGCAATCCCGGAGAGTATCGTTCTCAGCGAGAACTCTCGGAATCTACGCGGAATTTGCCGCGACTCGGAAGGAGGCCGGATGTAGACACATCGAATATCACTTCCGGTGCGCCGCTCATTGGTTTATCAGTTTTGCGACCACGGTCGTGCGACTGAAATATTGAGAAGAGAGCGACTGGCCCGAAGTAGTCGTTTTTGGAGAAAAGTGACCGTTTGCGAACATTTGCGACTGAAGGGGTACCACACAACACAAGAATATTCTAGTTTATGTCTTATATAGGTAAAGTAACTGAGTAGTTTCATGTTAGAAGGAGAATTTCTGAACTTATGTTTAAGAAAACGCAACTTATGGAAGGCGGCAGAACATATGTTGTCTATGTGTAGGTTGCAAGACAAATCATTAGTTATTCTGTTGTTAACAGCGCAAAACGGGGACGGGCAAGAGACGCTCTTATTTGAGCGAACTTTATTAGGTATAATCGCCGAGATATTCGTAGTTGGTTACTTGTTATACATAAAAACAAGAGATGTCATTGCAGAAGGTACGCAAAGTTAAACAATCTTTTGTGCGTTTAGAAACATACCGTGTTCATCTCACCAGTTTAATATGTTATGAATACTTAAATTCAAATTCTGTTGATTATTACAAGTAACTTGACGAAAGAGCACACAATCAGCCGGGAACAGTGTGATTTGAGTTCCTGGTAGTACTAGGCTAACAATGTCATTTATATTAAAGAAAAACAACACTGGCCCCAGAACACTGCCTTGAGGCACGCCTGATATTAAAGGAAGAAAGCTCGAATTGTTCTCATCAACTGAACCAAACTGGGCACGACCTGTCAAGTAGTCTTCAATTCATGCAAAAAATATATCTGGATGTTTTATATTCTTAAGTTTTGTAATTCGATTGTAATGAATAACTTTGTCTAATACCTTGCTGAAATAGGGTAACATGACGTCCATTTGACCCTCCTTATCCAGAGTTGCAGAAAATGAATGAACCACTGCGACTTACTGAGTTAACTTTATATAACCCTTTCTAAAGCCGTGCTGAAAGTTAGTACAGAGTTTTGGTCGAGAAATTCGGCAATCCGCTTAGCTATTACATGTTCAAACATTTCAGAAAGTGGTGATGGTATTAAGATACTGATAATAAGTAAATGGTTGCCCTTCTTAAAGATGGGAACAACACCAGCCTTCTTCCAATCACGAGGTAGTTATGCAGTTAACAGTGAACATGGAAACAGCATAATGACAAAGTGAGCGATAATTTCTGCATAACGGGTAATTCACTTAATAAGCTAATGTTTGCAACTTCATACGGTCCATAAAACTGCTATTTTTATTTCGTTAAGCTATCCCTTAATTTGCGATCCCATTCGACACTTCGCCTTCAGGGCGAAACTGAGACTCTTTAATAGTTGTATAAGAGGTCCTAAATGGCCCTATTTGGACGAAAGTGGTCAGAAACTCGTGGCGAGATACTCAGAACCCAGAAACCGCAAACCGATTTGAAGTCGCTAAAGAAGTCCTCGTTTTCAAAAATTAGTAACCGTGATATCCGATCAGCCAATGAAGGATCCCCTACACACTCTTTGGCCGAGGTAAGGAGCATCCCAGTGTAGAACTTTCGATTATCTGTGCGTGGCCTGGTAATATGCTAAACCTACCTGTGGGCCTCAGAAGACCTATACCTTTGTCACTAGCAGCACATAGTTCGAACGCCCAGGGTGCCGCTACACAGTGAAGATCTGCAGGTTTATTCTGCACTATCCACTAAAATCCGGAGGGTGTTTCGTGAGCTGCGTCCACGATCACAAACGAGTGCAGAGCAGGCAGCCATTGACAGTGCTATGAATCGCTTACAAGAGAAGCTAACCGCAGCGTTGGTTGTCACGGTTTCGAACTTCCGCGCTGCCCCTCAGCAGACCAATGTGAACTGACTCTGATAACCTTGCTTTGGATAGCGTTTATATTAGTGTGAGTAAAATTAAATGTCCTGAAGTTTGCCTCACTTGTAGGGGGACATATTCGCAGATAGAAAGCGGTGCATAAGTGGTTTGACCTGGTATGTTGTATTCTTAGCGCTAAATTATTCGCTCCTTCACGCTGATGTTCCGTACAGAGCTGGAATATTGTGTTGGGTACTCTTTATTAACATGTTAGGGTGAATTAGATGGTGTTTTGGCCCGAATAGGCTCGATGCGCACATTGTGTGGAGCTACCCCATTAAAAAAATATTTCACCTCAAGAAGAAAGCGGCACCAGTATTCCTGACTACGGCAGACAAACCGTCTTCCCTGTAGCCTCGAGAGATGGCGTCACCGTGCCGTTGCGGTATAGTCTGCATGTTTCGAACGGCTTAGTTGCAGAAGATGAGCGCATCAACTTTATCCTTAGATCAACAAGCAAGTTATTCACATAAGCTTGTTAATAAACTAAATTGATTAGAAAAGTTCCAGCTCGATGCTTAACTTAAGCGCGAACGACAGTTTGGTTTAAGTGGAAGAGTCGTATAGACTTTGCAATCCTATTTCAGTTACACATGGTATGCACCTACGCAAGTGAATGGTCTGGTCGACGGGCCTCTAGTTAGACAACCACAAAGGCTAACGCTGCCCAGAAGTTCTGTGCGATCTCGATGGCATTCAAAATGCAGCACTCCGACCTGTGAGTTTCGCTGGATCATGTGAGTTTTTTTTGTCTTCGCCTCCGAGGCTTGCCTCACTGCACTGACACAGTCTTCCCGAGTCGCTTGCGCCTTAGTGTCCGAGTGCTGGGAGAGAAAAGGGACGTGCGTTATGGCGGTTGGGTATTTGCTGTGACACTTTCGCATAGTTGATTACCAAACTGCCCTGCCTTGTTTGCACAGCGCGGATTTCTCCCCAGGGAAAGTGACGTCTTCTTTACCTGCCGCGTACCTATCTCGATGAATCCCTTCATCTTAGTGGTAGTGCCCCCGCAGGGGCGTCTGCGTCAGCAGGTGTTTGGTGTGTTGCGACACCACGTACCCGTGCACACGAGGGTTGGACCCTCCCGCGTGTAGCCGTGCGGGGCTTAGCCGTGTCCGGGGAAAGGGGGTCCTAGGGTTTGAGTTGATGCTGGATGTTTGGACCTTTAAGCCCCCCTGGCGGAGGCAACACACGCCTTTCGCCTCTGCTTCACATAGACGGCACCCCCGGACTGACCCCCGGGGGGAAATCGGTAGTTGCCTTTTCCTCTATCTCTCCCTCCAGCCTTCGTCTTTCTCTCACTTTCCACCTTTCCTGTCTTCTCCTAGCTTCCGTTTACTTCCAATTTTTCCAGGCAGCAAGGGTTAATCTTTTGTGAATAACCAACCTAGGTTATCTCATATTTGGTTATAGTGATAACGTACAGCTGGCGTTTGCAGGACCTGTTTTTACAATTCCCTGTAACGTCCTCTTGTAGGGCTTTACGGTGGGTGGTTGGCGTTATTTCCGAAAATTACATTATTCTGTGGCTGCTTTCTTCCCTCTCCTCCTTGATCGCCCTCACAAAAGAGGGCGCACCGAAGATGTATTCAAGTTCTTTGGTCGCGAAAGACCCAACTTCCCACGATTTCATGGGATGCACTCGGGAACGCCAGACACACAAGTGCGTGAAATCTCCCCATTTCTAGTATCAAAGTCTTTAACTGAGGTCTTTGGTCCAGGTTACAAGGCGACAAGGATCGCAAGTGGAGATCTCCTCTTGAGCTCCAGGATCTGAAACAATTCGAAAAGTTATGCAGTCTCGTGTCATTTGGGGACGTTCAAGGGACAGTGACTCTGCACCGAACTATGAACACTAGCCGCGGCATTGCCTCAGACGACGACTTGCTTCACGTGACAGACGCAGAGCTTTTGGAGGGCTTTAGTGAGCAGAATGTTGTCAATGTGAGAAGAATAAAGATGAGGCGGAATGGTAAAGAGATTTCAACCAAACACTTAATACTCACCTTCAATTCAAGTGTCCTAGCCGAGTCAATCGAGGCCGGGTACATAAAGCTCCGTGTTAGGCCGTACGTGCCGAATCCACTGCGATGTTTCAAATGCCAGCGCTTCGGCCACAGTTCGCAGAGCTGTCGCTGCCGCCAAATATGTGCGAAATGCAGTACCCACGAACACAGAACTGAAGCTTGTGCGAACGCTCTCCACTGTGTACACTGTGATGGGGACCACGCCGCGTACTCGGTGCCGTGCCCTTCCTGGAAAAAAGAAAAGGAAATTGTTACAATGAAAGTCAAGGAAAACACAACTTTCAAGGAGGCACGCAGGCGGGTAACATACCTGCCCAAGAAAACCTTTGCCGACGTGGCGCGTCAGGGGGCAGCATCACAACGGCCTCCGGCGGCTGTCCGACCCACAAGCAGTGAGTCGGCAATTACGCGATCTGCCCTCGCGGCAGTTGCAGGTAGCGCTGCTCCGTCAACCGAGGAGAGGGGACCATCGAACCCGAAGGTGGGCGCAGCCGAGGCTGCCTCAACCTCCCAGGTCCCTTCCAGCGCTGGCAACGGCCGGCGCAGCCAAATCCCCCAGGATTTGGCTGCGCCGGCCGTTGCGCCCACGAGCCCCATCGACCTCCGGGCTCGTGGGCGCAGGGGTTTTGCCCTCGAAGGCGGGACTCTCCCTGGTAACTTGTCACTCGCAAGAGCACGTGTCCGGCGCCTCACAAGCGGCAGTGGACACTACACCTATCCTCAAGGGGCGCCAAGCGCCTAAGGAGTGGCGAGGCTCCCTCGAATGCTCCAGAAAGGGCAGAACCCCCATTACAGGGCCTCCAAATAGCTCTGTAACCAAACACATCACCTCCGTTTCCATACACACAGCACTTTTTACTTTCAATGTGGATACACAAATTATTCAATGGAACTTTAGAGGTCTTCTTAGGAACCTTGATGACGTGCAAGGGCTTATCCAAAAACACAATCCAAAAATGCTGTGTCTACAGGAAACACACTTAAAACCACAACACCCAAACTTTCTCCGACCATCTGTCAAGTTCCGCAAAGATCGCGATGATGCTGTCGTATCATCAGGAGGTGTTGTCATTTTGATTCATAAAAGTATTCCCTGTCAGCGTTTACAGCCACAAATGCCCCGTGAAGTAGTGGCGGTTCGTGTTGTTCTTCTAAACAAACCTGTCACCATTTGCTCGCTTTACGTACCCCCACACTACAAATTAACGAAACATGAATTCCAATCCTTTATAGATCAATTGCCAGAACCTTATGTTGTTCTTGGCGATTTCAATGCGCACAGCTCCCTGTGGGGCGACTCTCGCATAGATGAGCGAGGTCGTCTTGTTGAACAGTTCCTTTTTTCTTCTGGTGCGTGCCTTTTGAATAAGAAGAAACCCACATATTACTGTCTTGCAAACAATACGTTCTCTTCAAATGATCTGAGCATAGTTTCCCCGTCCATACTGCCTGAACTCGAATGGGAAGTTACGAACAATCCTTACGGAAGCGACCATTTCCCCATACTATTAAGAACACTTAAAGAAGACGAATATACACCACAGGCTCCTAGTTGGAAGATTGAGACAGCAGACTGGGAGAAATTCCGAAACGTAACTAGTATATCATGGGATGACATGTCCTCGTTAGGAATTGATGCTGCTGTGGAATATTTTACAGCCTTCATAATAGATGCCGCAACTAAATGTATATCACAAGTAAATGGATCGGCGTGCAAATGGCGTGTCCCGTGGTGGAACGACGATTGTAGGATGGCTCGTAAGAAACAAAACAAAGCATGGGGGTTGCTACGCGCCTCCCCCACTGCGGAGAATCTTATCAATTTCAAGAAAGTAAAATCCCAAGGCAGGCAAACTCGCCGACAGGCCAGAAGAGAGAGTTGGCAGAAGTTTTTATCTTGTATCAACTCCTATACAGATGAGGCCAAAGTCTGGAACAGGGTTGATAGGATAAAAGGGCGACAAACATATTCACTTCCTTTGGTGAACACACAATGTGAAACACTGAAAGATCAGGCCGACCCACTTGGGGAACACTTTGACAGCGTGTCGAGCTCAAATCCTTATTCGCAATCCTTTTTGAAATAAAAACAAGTAGAAGAATGTAAGCCAATAGTACGGAAATCCAGACAGAATGAACCTTATAACCAGCCTTTCAGCATTGCTGAGTTGAGAGCTGCCTTGAACACATGCAAAAGCTCTGCACCGGGACCTGATAGAGTAATGTACGAAATCATCAGAAACTTACACACTGACACCTAACTTACACTACTCAAGCTTTGCAACGCTATTTGGGCTTCAGGATACCTCCCATCCACATGGAAAGAAGCGATTGTGGTCCCTGTTCTTAAGCAGGGTAAAGGCCCTACCTTGGCGGCAAGTTACCATCCGATAGCTCTTACAAATTGTCTTTGTAAGCTTTTTGAAAAAATGGGTAACCACAGACTTGTACATTTCCTTGAACTCAACAATATCCTCGATCCCTTTCAGTGTGGCTTCAGAGAAGGGCGTTCCGCAACCGATCACCTTGTGCGCATTGAGGGAAACATTCGCGACGCCTTACTACATAAACAATATTTCCCATCCGTATTCCTCGATATGGAGAAGGCGTACGACACTACGTGGCGCTATGGAATCTTGAGAGACTTGGCGGGAATTGGCATCCGTGGCAATATGCTCGTCCTAATAGAAAGCTATTTGTCCAACCGTACATTCCGCGTGAAAGTCTGCAATGTATTGTCGCGACCTTTTATACAGGAAACTGTTGTACCTCAAGGAGGTGTACTTAGCCGCACGCTCTTCATCGTGAAATTGAACACCCTTCGCGCTTCCTTACCGCCAGCTATTTTTTATTCTGTTTACGTAGACGACATAAAGATAGGTTTCAAATCCTGAAACCTTACAGTATGTGAGAGGCAAGTTCAACAGGGCTTGAACAAAGTGTCCAAATGGGCAGAAGAAAACGGATTTAAAGTTAACCCCAACAAAAGTTCTTGTGTGCTTTTCACAAGAAAGAGAGGGCTCATTGCAGAACCCAGTATTGAAATGTATGGTCAGCGAATTCCTGTGAACAAAGAACACAAGTTCTTAGGCATCATACTTGATTAGAAATTAACTTTTATTCCACACATAAAGTACCTTAAGGTCAAATGCTTAAAAACAATGAACTTACTTAAAGTGTTATCCCACACAACATGGAGCAGCAACAGGAAATGTTTAATGAATCTTTACAAGAACCTCATCCGATCACGGTTGGACTACGGCGCCGTGATCTATCATTCTGCAGCCCCGAGCGTGCTAAAGATGCTAGATCCGGTCCACCATCTAGGAATCCGACTGGCCACTGGAGCTTTCACAACAAGTCCTATTGAAAGCTTATATGCAGAATCAAATGAGTGGTCACTTCATCTGCAGAGAACATACATCAGCCAGACATATGTTTTGAAAGTCCACTCTAATCCTCAACATCCGTGTTTTAATACCATTAACGATACGACATATGCTACACTCTTTCATAATCGTCCCTCCGTAAGACAGCCTTTCTCGCTGCATGTGAGGGAGCTTAGTGATGAAATGCGTGTCCCAATCCTCGAGCTTCACCCAATGCATCCAGCAAAGCTGCTACCTCCATGGGAGTGGAAGCTGATACAATGCGTTATATCCTTCATGCAAGTTACCAAACACGCTCCAGAGATTGAAATTCAAATGCACTTCTGGGAACTCCAGTACAAATACTCCTGCACGGAGCTCTACACAGATGCATCGATGTCACGCGATGGGGTGTCCTATGCAGCCGTCGGTCCATCTTTCTTGGAATCCGATTTACTGCATCCGGAAACTAGTATCTTCACGGCTGAGGCCTACGCCATATTGTCGACCGCGAAGCATATAAGGAAATCAAAACTCCAGAAATCAGTCATATATACGGACTCCCTTAGTGTTGTGAAGGCCTTGATGTCGTTCTCTAACCACAAAAATACGGTAATTAATGAACTATATTTCTTTCTGTGTAAAGCGTATATAGGTAACCAGCATGTCATCATATGCTGGGTGCCAGGTCATAGCGGCATCGCAGGTAATGTTCTGGCGGACGAGATGGCCACGTCAGTTGCATCGCATTCTGCTAATTCCACCGCTGCAGTTCCTGTCACAGATCTGAAGCCCTCCTTACGGAGGAAACTACGGAACCACTGGCAACGCCTATGGGAAGCGGAAACAAATAATAAGCTCTACGTGATAAAGCCACAGTTAGGATTGTGCAGGGGCGTCTGCGTCAGCAGGCGTTTGGTGCGTTGCGACACCACGGACCCGAGCACATGAGGGTTGGAACCTCCCGCGTGTAGCCGTGCGCGGCTTAGCCGTGTCTGGGGAAAGGGGGATCCTGGGGGTTGAGCTGATGCTGGGTGTTTGGACCTTTAAGGCCCCCCGGTGGAGGCAACGCACCCCTTTGGCCTCTGCTTCACATAGACGGCACCCCCGGACTGACCCACCCGGGGGAAATCGGCAGTCGCCTTTTCCTGTCCTCCTCTCCAATCTTCGTCTTTTCTCTCCCACTTTCCCATCTTTCCTGTCTTCTCTTCACTTCTTATTACTTCCGTATTTCCTGGCGGCAAGGGTTAACCTTGTGCATTATGCCCAGCCTCGGGTATAGGTATTTGGTTATAGTGGGGATGTACCGCTGGCGTGCGCAGAACTGGATACTTCCGTCCTGTGTCGTCCCCTGGTTGGGCTCCATGGTGGGTGACGGCCGCCCCTGCCGAATATTATTATTACTTATGGAATCAAATTTCCCTCCACTCCCTGATCGCTCCTTCAAGAGGGGGCGCACCGAAGATTCCTTCAACTTCTTCATGAGTCACAAAGAAACATTCCCAAAATACCATGTCATTCACAGTCAACATGAAAGCAAGACAGTCCGAACAATGTCTCCTTTTGTTGTGGCAAAATCATTGGCAAACTCCATCGGCCCAGGTTACAAAGTAACTAAAATGGGAAGCGGCGATCTTCTTCTTGAACTTCGTGACAAGACACAGTACAGTAAACTGTCAAAACTAATTGCTTTTGGAGACATTCCAGTTTCAGTAGGCCCACACAGATCTTTGAACACTGTCCGCGGTGTCGTCTCTGAAGATGACCTGCTCGATCTTAGTGAAAGTGAACTACTTGAGGGATGGCAAGATCAAAATGTAGTAAAGGTCCAGAGAATAACGATTAGGCGGGACGGCAAGGAAATCCCCACAAAACACATAATCTTAACTTTTGGAACTAGCAACTTACCAGACTCAATAGAAACAGGATACTGCAAACTCCGTGTAAGGCCATACATTCCTAACCCACGCCGATGCTTCAAGTGTCAGCGGTTCGGGCACGGTTCACAAAACTGCCGAGGGCGCACAACTTGTGCAAAATGTGCATCAAACGAGCACTCATCTGACACTTGCACTTCCACCACCCACTGTGCTAACTGTGACGGGGATCACCCAGCGTACTCTCGTTCTTGCCCATCGTGGAAAAAAGAAAAAAAAATTACCGACGATTACGTTACTTCCTAATGCGAAATTTGAGCGCAGCAAATAAGCTGTTTCACCTTTTCGATAGATTGAGGCAAAGAAATCGAGAAACACATGTATGCGCTATCACAGAATTTTTTTTTTATTTTTCACACGTATTCCTTTAACAAAGACTCCATTAACAGTTCTTGACAGTCATGAAGGAAGCTTTGTGGTCGGAGAAATAGACTGATATATGTTCGACTTGGTACACCAATGCTTGATTCTCAAAGACGAGATCTATACAAGTGCCTCGCGAGGTTGTCACAGCCGTGGGACGCGTTACGAGCGAGAGGAACGAGATGTTCTCCCGCATAAGTGTTAGGAAATTGCTGTTTGTCTTTATGTCAACATTAAAGTCCCCCACTACTAACATCGGTGTGGATCGATGGACGGTTAATGCGAGTTGCAGGAAGTGCACGACGTCTTTCGTGAGTGCGGTAGCGGACTCACGAAAGCGGTATCAGTCGGTCGCTGCTAGCGCTGGG
Source organism: Dermacentor albipictus (assembly GCF_038994185.2). NCBI lineage: Eukaryota > Metazoa > Arthropoda > Arachnida > Ixodida > Ixodidae > Dermacentor > Dermacentor albipictus. Next base: position 14,574,564 of record NW_027225569.1, read on the forward strand.
GGGATGAAAGGGGGGCGGAGCTGGTTATGAGGCCGACGACAACGCGAAACCCAGGAACGGACGCCAAAGAGCCATTTGTGTAGCCAGCCCTCCTCCACAGTCTCTCCTCCTCCCTTCCATCATCCTCCCTCGCCCGGAGAGCCGACAGCGCGCATGCGCGGCGGCGGAGCAGCGGCGCATGCGCGGCGGCGGAGCGCGGCGGCGGAGGCGAGCTGGTTACGAGGCCGACGCCGTCGACGACGACGCCGACGACGACGACGCCGACGACGACGCGAAACCCAGGAACGGACGCCAAAGAGCTGCGCTCTAAAACAAATCATCGAAATCAAAATCAAACTGAACCTTTCCTATCAAGAGGCGCGCAAGCGCTTCTCGATTAACCAATCTAGTCCGTCTTACACCGATGTGGCGCGCCGGGGGGCAGCGCTACATCATTCGGCGGCCGCCCAAGTCACACGGAGTGTGACGGCGGTCACGCCACCAGCCCCCCCGGCCGGAACAGCCAGCGCTGTTCAGGCCCCCTCAAAGGAGGAACAGCAGACCCTCGGGCCTGTTGAACCCAGGGCCACTGCGCGTGCAGATAGGCCCACCACCCCCGCAAACGTGCCCGCTGCGCAGGCACTATCCACCGACTCAGACGAGGTGATGGACACGAACGCAAATCCGGCGTCTCAGACGCCCAAGGAACGGCGCAGCTCCCTCGAGCGCGTCCGGAAGCTAGAGAGATCTCGTTTCACGGGGCCTGGAATGTTCCCGTGAGATAACCTAATCTATATTTCTTAGACACACAGCACAAAACACATACATTATGGATACACAAATAATACAATGGAATGTGAGGGGTTTACTCCACAACCTAGACGACATTAAGGAACTTTTACATAGGTACACCCCAAAGGTGCTGTGTTTCCAAGAAACACACCTTAAACCTTCACAAACAAAGTTTCTCCGACAGTATGCCATTTTCCGGAAAGACCGCGACGAGGCCATTGCCTCGTCGGGCGGTGTGGCAATAATAGTAGATAAGTGTGTTGCTTGCCGGCAGTTACCCCTTAAAACGCCCCTAGAGGCAGTTGCAGTCAGAGCAGTGCTTTTTAGTAAGCTGCTGACAATTGCATCATTATACATTCCTCCAAACTATCAGCTCTCCAAAACTGAATTTGAGAGCTTTATTGCGCAACTCCCGGAACCCTACATTGTCGTCGGAGACTTAAATGCTCATCATACCTTATGGGGTGACTCTCGGTGTGATGCCAGAGGACGTCTGATTGAAAACTTCCTCTTCAATACAGGGGCATGTTTGCTAAATAAGAAGGAGCCAACCTTTTACAGCGTTGCGCAGAAGACATTTTCATCTATAGATTTATCCATTGTTTCAAGTACAGTCGTGCCGTACATGGAGTGGAAAGTACATAAGGACCCATACGGGAGTGATCATTTCCCGATTGTATTAAAATTAAGGAAACGGGACGAGTGTTATCCACATGTACCCCAGTGGAAAGCTGACTCAGCGAACTGGCAGCGATATGGAGAGCTGACATATATGACCTGGGATGATATTCGTGCGCTTAGTATCAACGATGCAGTGTCATATTTAACAGCATATATTGTCGACGTAGCGTCGATATGTATCCCGCAAACAAATGCATCGCCTAATAAACGACGTGTTCCCTGGTGGAATGATGAATGTAAGGAAGCACGAACGAAACAGAATAAGGCTTGGAATCAGCTCCGTGACTCTCCGACTATCGAAAACCTTATCAGCTTTAAGAAAATAAAATCAGAAGGCAGAAGAACGCGCCGCCGTGCCAAAAGGGATAGCTGGCAAAAATACATTTCCGGAATAAACTCTTATACAGACGAAATAAAAGCCTGGAACAGGGTAAACAAATTAAAAGGCCATGAAACTCATCCTCTACCGTTAGTAAACACACAAGCAGACACTATTGAGGACCAAGCTGATTGTCTAGGAGCACATTTCGAGCACATTTCCAGTACATCTCATTACACAGAAACATTCCTTAAATACCAGCGACTAGCAGAACAGCTGCACTTGGGTCGGGAAAGCACATCAAATGAACCATACAATCGTCCATTTAGTATGGCTGAGTTCCAGGCCTCAGTGAACTGTTGCAACAAGTCCGCTCCAGGAAGTGATAGAATATTGTATGAGATGATCAGACACTTACACCCTGAAACCCAAAATAAACTACTGTCACTCTTCAATTCCATGTTCTCTGCCGGCTACATTCCTTCTGCCTGGAAGGAAGCAATCGTAATCCCCATTCTCAAAGAGGGAAAGGACCCTTCCTCACCGAACAGTTATAGGCCTATAGCTCTGACAAGTTGTCTATGCAAATTATTTGAGAAAATGATTAACCGTCGCCTCATCCATTTTCTTGAAAGCAACAAGATACTCGATCCCTTTCAATGCGGTTTTAGGGAGGGTAGGTCCACAACAGATCACCTTGTCCGCATCGAGACAAATATCCGAGAAGCCTTTGTCCACAAACAATTTTTTCTATCAGTATTTTTAGACATGGAAAAGGCGTACGACACAACCTGGCGCTTTGGAATCCTCCGTGACCTGTCTGAAATGGGAATTCGAGGCAACTTGCTGAACGTGATTCAGAGTTATCTCTCCAATCGCACGTTCCGTGTTAGAGTTGGTAACGTTCTCTCTCGTCCATTTACGCAAGAGGCTGGTGTTTCGCAAGGTGGTGTGCTGAGCTGCACTCTTTTTATTGTCAAAATGAACTCGATCCAGACTGCCATACCACATACTATGTTTTATTCTGTATATGTGGATGACATCCAGATAGGCTTCAAATCATGCAACCTAAGCATCTGCGAGCGGCAAGTACAGCTTTGCATAAATAAATTATGTATGTGGGCGGACAAAAACGGTTTCAAGCTAAACCCACAAAAAAGTACATGCGTCCTGTTTTCTAACAAGAGAGGTATACTTGCGGACCCCGCAATAGATCTAAATGGAGAGCGGCTATCTGTGAGCCATGAACATAAATTTCTAGGAATCCTTTTAGACAGTGAGCTGACTTTTGTACCACACTTGAAGTATCTGAAATGAAAGTGCCTCAAGACTATGAATCTGCTGAAGCTCTTGTCACGCCCATCTTGGGGAAGCGACAGGCGGTGCCTTTTAAAACTTTACAAAAGTCTAATATTAACACGGCTTGACTATGGAGGAATAGTTTATAATTCTGCTGCACCTAGCGCTTTGAAAATGCTAGATCCTATTCACCACTTAGGCATCCGCCTTGCCACAGGTGCCTTTAGGACTAGCCCTGTGCAAAGCCTCTACGTCGAATCAAACGAATGGTCATTGCACTACCAAAGGACATATTTAACTTTCTCCTACGCCCTGAAAGTTAGCTCAGATGTTAAACATCCTTGCCATTCCACTATATGCGACTTCTCCACTGCTAGGCTGTTTCGTAACCGCCCGGCCACTAGGCCTCCTCTGTCCCTCCGGTTGGAAGCACTCTCTGAAAACACAGGGGTCCCTCTTTTACACAATGTCCTAATGCTTCCTACAAGGCTTCCACCGCCTTGGGAGTGGCAGACTATAAGATGTGACATCTCCTTCTTAGAAATATCGAAACAAGCACCTGAGGCTCACATACAATCGCATTTTCTAGAACTTAGAGAGAAGTATTCCTGTGACGAATATTACACTGATGCTTCAAAGTCTCCTGCTGGTGTTGCTTACGCAGCTCTCGGACCCTCATTTTCAACATCTGGGTCACTAAACCCACACACCAGTATCTTTACGGCAGAAGCATATGGTATACTTTCGGCTATTAAACACATAAGGCGCAGAAATGTCGCTAAGGCTGTTGTCTTTACAGACTCACTAAGTGTCGTGAGAGCCCTGATTAGCTTACGAAAGCATAAGAATCCCGTTTTGAAAGAGCTGTATAGTTTGTTGTGCTCCGCATATATCTGCAACCAAGTGATTATCCTATGCTGGGTACCTGGTCATAAAGGTATAAAAGGCAACGTAGCTGCTGACGAAAACGCTACGTCAGTCACTTTTAGCGACACAGATGGAAACATCCCCATTCCTGCCACAGACCTAAAGCCCTTTCTGCGCCATAAATTGAGGAAACATTGGCAAGCAGAGTGGGACACACAAACATTGAATAAGTTACATATTATAAAACCAAGATTGCGGAATTGGATAAGTGAAAAAACAGCACGGTACAAAGAAGTACTTCTTTGCCGATTGAGAATAGGACACACTTACAGCACTCACTCCTACCTCCTGACTGGCGGGGACCCTCCTACTTGTAGTAGGTGCGGCGATGGCCTAACAGTCATCCATGTTCTTATCCAGTGCCCTGCAATAGAAACGGAGAGGAAAAAGTATTTCCCTTCTGCATATCGCGAAAATATACCTCTCCACCCTGCATTTTTTCTTAGTGACGAACCGTTTTTCAAACTGCAAGCAGTCTTAGATTTTTTAGACGAAACTGACATCCTGAAAATCATTTGGCCAGGCAATTTTTAGCACGTGACTAACAGCCCTGCATTCAAGGGCTCTCTTAAAACTCTGGTGTTAGTGTTGTTTTATTGCACAATGTTTTAACGACCACCCATTGCCATAGCCCACATCACTGCCTAGTCACCGTCATTATTTTAGCAACTATATATTCTACGCCACTTACAGCTACAAATTTTAGGCCCTTTTACAGCCGTATCACATCTACCATGATGAGTTCATTGTGCATGTCATCCACAATACATCGTCAAAATTACCACCTGTCATGGCGCTCTTTGGCCAAACCTGGCCCTTGCGCCATAAAACACCACACATCATCAGTTAGGATTGTGGCCCTTTGTAACAAAATCACGCCGAACAGATGTCCTGTTCTGTCGTCTCAGAATAGGACACACATTTGACACTCATAATTTTCTACTCACCGGAAGTGACCCTCCAACCTGAGGTAGATGCGAGGACAGGCTCGCTGTCCTCCACGTCCTCCTGGAGTGTCGGAAAGCCGAATCTGAAAGAAAGAAACATTTTCCCTTAGCATACCGGCTGCACATTCCACTTCATCCAGTAATGTTACTCGGCCCAGAACCTTTATTTGACACCAACGCACTCCTAAGTTTTCTGGAAGATGTTGTCTTGCATGTTGCTAGCCCCATATGTTCGTAGCGGGTCCTCTCTTCACAGGATGCCGCTGTGATAGGTTTTTCGTATAGCACGTGCTTCTAGGCCCTTGTGTTTCAAGGGCTCTGGCGAGGCAGCAGTGCTCCAAGTAATTTTACCATCTTATATATTTTCTATTTTCCTTCGTTCTTCTACGATGGCTTTTAATGCTCATAGTATTAGTCATTAGTCATCGCCATAATTTTATAGCACGTAGATTTTACGCACTTTACAGCGACTATTTTTAGGCCACTTTACAGCCAAGTCACACCTTCCATAATACATCAACATTACCACTTCTCATGGCGGTCTTTGGCCAAACCTGGCCCTTGCGCCACAAAACACCACACATCATCATTAGTGGTAGTGCGTCTCAGCGCGCCTCCCTCTTTATCACCGCTTCCCCTCTTTTCTCCGTTTCCTGTGAAGCAAACAGGCAATTTTCCCATTGCCGTAATTTTGTGCTAGCCTGATATTTTCGTTCGGTTCCTCTGTGCGTACATGTGTTTGCATTTCCAGAAATCCTGTCAGTAATAATAATAATAATAATAATAATAATAATTTACTATTTATTGCAGTGCCCAGGGGCCGTATTCTGTAATGGTTCGCTTTGCTGCGGGTTCGGCCTGGCTGTTGCGTCTGGCTGACGTCGCTCGGAGAAAGAGTGGAATGTCGCGGCTCGAGCGAGACCAATGAACGAGTGGCGTTCTGCCGCAAGGGGGTGTCATCATATTTGTTTGTACTATGGGGACGATATACTCATTGAAGGATGTTGCTAGTTTGGCAAAAAAAATGTTGTTTTGTATACAATACTCGCACATGTAATTTCCAGCAATTATTGACTTTCCGACGCGGACAGCTAGTGGTTCACTTTTACCTGCGTGCTTTTATTTAATTTTGTCGCAAGGTGATGCGCCATACTTTAAGCGATCAAGGCGGTTCTCAGCGTGTAGACCATGGCTGCAGTAAGATTTCGTTTAGTCGTAGCTGACCTTAGGATGCGTGATTGCGATTAGAGTTTCGGCCGCAGATCCCACAACTTCGAGAATCTTGCCGTGATAAAGTAAGTGCTCTTGAGTGCGGCTTTCTACTGTAGAATGGAGAGAAATCTCACAACCCTTTTTCTTTGCCCTCCACCGTAATTACCCTAGCGACGGTGGTAAGGATGCGACTGACTGATGGTTTCGACAACTGAATAGCTTTTACATTCGAGACGCACTGCTGAAACAACCCGTACAAAAAAACCTATAGCACGCACAGCACTTAGTTGCAGTGTCAACGATACTAAATCTTGCGGTCCGCGATAATCTAGCTCATCGCCAATCAATCGCATTCCATATTTGCGGTGCCTAAAGTACCTTCGGAGCTCGGCTTCGCTCATGTCGAACGCAACGCACCGTTGCTTCTCGTCACGTCGTTGTTTTTGGCCATCAGTCACCAGCGACACAACCAAGAAAGCCACTATCGGCACCCCCGTTATCGCGACGGCCAGAGACTAGCAGACGCCCACGGTTGCCCTAGCAACCCTCAAGATCGCGCTCGCCACTGCGCGCGACCCCCGAGCGAATCATGTCGCCCCGGTCCTCTCATAGCAGACGACGGGCTCCTTTCCAGATGATTGACAACCTTTGTGACGACAACAAAATTTGTAGTCAAGCCCACCAGGGATGAAGACAACGAAGCGCCGACCAATGGTGTTCCTAAGAGGGAACCGGCTCCAATGCGAACCGTTACAGAATACGGCCCCGCGAACGGCCTCAATGCACTTGAATTGCTGCACCTAAATTTCATACACAAGACACCATTTACAGAAACTACAAATAGCATAGACTATACAATATGAGGAATAGAAACAAATATGGAAAAATAAAGCAAGGGGAAGGGCGTAAAAAGGAGTTAATCGTACAACATGATAACCTATACATGTACAGGGAACCCCGGCACTGAACTCTGAATGTACCAATACAGGCAGAATACGGAATATAAAAAAAAACATTTGAGAAATCTCGGCTTGAAAACAGAATTGTGTGGTTTAGAACCGTGGGTTTCTTCCTTCGAACCCACGTAAATTCACAAACTCACACCTTCGAAAGCGTGCTTTGCCGTCATTAGCTTCTTTGTGCGAAAAAGTGAGCTTTAAAGAAGACGCGTGCTTAGTGGTACTGGCGAGCGCGAAAAGTGGCTATGACCGAACGCATGTTTTCAGGGTACCTTGTCTAAGAGGAGTTGGAAGCCATAAAATGTAAGAGTACATATGTACGTGGCAAAAACATTATAATGACTAACTTATACGACAATTTCACTTGAGGATTAGGAAGAAAGCCAAAGTAGGATGAAAAGGCCTTCCCAAATTAATTTATCATTTGTTTTTATCAGGGAGGCTTGGCTATTGGACGTGTGATTTCCCCAAGCCAGTGTCGATGCGATACAAAGTTGAGCTGATAATATATATTTCCCTCCGATATATGAGGCCAGCAAACATCGCTCCCACTGTGATTGCCATTCAAACAGGACGCCATCAACTAGTGGTCCACTTTGGAACTTCTGGCCCGTGAATCGTTGGTATTTGTAGGATAGCAAGTTTGTTAACCACGTGCTCTAAACACTGCTTTTCTATAGTGCTTCTCTACCGGAGTTGCCCGTCATCCGTCAATGACTGTTTCGCAACGTCCCGCCGTATACATCGATCAATCAGGTGAAAAGCTTACATGGGGAACAACTTTGTTGTTATCAGCAATATGATTTCCCAAAAAAAACATTTTTTTTTCGCGAACACACCCGGTGTCGCGTGTTCGTTATTCAATGCACCCTGCTGAGGATTTCTATTGAAACCACTGGAGCCAATCCTTTGTTAAGAGTCTCCCTGGCGACTGCAGTTCCACACGCAGTGCATGACGGAACTACAGGTTTAATGCGCATGCGCGTCCGTTTGCCACGATGGAGCGGCAGAGTGCAGACAACAAAATAACGCGAATGAATCGCGCAATGCGTCGGAATAAAAAGACTGCAAAGACGCCGCGAATTGCGGCTGTCCGAGAAGAGAACAAGGCATGATTCGAAAACAGGAAACCATCAAAAAGAACGACACGACGAATAATATGCAAACGCCGTTAACACGGTCGCCGGACTATAACTATACTCTATATGATTGTTGACGCGGGAAAGCACACGCTATTTGACCGTGGTAGTGATGTGCGATTGTCTCGGTTGGCCGAGCGAAGTGGCAATTCTCGGCTTTCAAACGGGTACGAGAGATTTACTCCTACGTCTAGGCTCCAGCAGCCCAGTCGCGGCGAGATAAGATCGGCACATTAGCTTTCTTGCTCAAGGCCTGCCACGCATGTACACGAAAGAAACACACCTATGGGGTCAAATGAAGGTAGTGTCTATGCTTTGTTCATAAATAAAAAAAAAACACGTTACCATTCTCCTCACTAGAAACGTTCCAGATTGCGTAATTATCTGTATGCCTAGCCGAGTGCAAGCGTGATATTTTCCCAGGGTATTGCGCATTGGTAGCCTCCCACAAAGACCGGGACAAACAGCACTTTTCAGTCCGGTAAGTTATACCTAATGTAGTATAGTGAGCTCTCTCAAACGAGGCGATTCCTGGCTCTGATGGAGACATCCAGGCTAACTCTATAGTTTACCTATGCTCGCGCCATGCTCGGTGCGACAAAGCTGGCATTTGTGCACGGTACACATGCACGATCGCGCATTGGCCCCTCTTCTCTGCGCAAAAAGTAAGCTGTGTAGATAAGTTATGGTTGCAAAGATATGAGCGATAATGCTAGAGCACGTGTCTCGTTACACCGTGGTTACAGGAAGCGACCATCTTGGATCGTTTTAAGGACGTTCGGCGCAAAAAAAAAAAAAATACATGTCTTCTGTATTGTCTGATGCATCGATTACGCTATTACAGCTGGGTTACTAGTTAAAATTTACCTAGCCCTCAAGTGATACCTATTTATTTATTTATTTATTTTACAATTACTTTCAGCCTTGTTATCAGGCCTTAGACAATAGTAGGCATTTGAAAAAAAAAGTATAAAATAAAGAGAATGATTACAAACGCAAGCGAATTAAAATATACCGAGCACGTACACCAATGAAGCGTTCACGGAACTTACTTAAATAGCGGTTTGCTGTTCAGCGATTATACATACCTCCCCATAACTGCTCTATGCAAGATAAGTTGTTTCGTTTAGCTTAGCTCATGCGATGCTTTCTACATAGTCATAAACTGCTGTTGTTCACTACTGTGAAGCAATGACTCTAATAGCTCTATTCAGCGTTTGCATGTAGTACGTTGTTTGATATTCTAATCTCTTTTACGAGTAAGGCAGCGCACACATTTTTTTACCGCAAAATATTTTCTATAGAACTTCCCTGTAATGATGTATGGCATGGTGCTGTCTTATCACAGGTTTTCAACGAGGCAAGTTGCTTTCTAGTTTTCTAGTTAAAGATTAGGTGCTCGCTTCCGTAAACACGATGTTTTTTTTTTGCAATACTGGAATATTTTGTTTCCGCGAGCACCTTCTCAGGAACTTACACAATGAACTCGCCGTCAACAAGTTTTCACTAATTTTCTAATTAAAGATTACGCGATCGCCTCCGAAAACGACGTGCTCATTTTTTGGGGATCATTGAATATTTTGTTTCATCGAGCACCTTTTATGAAACTCACACAATGAGCTCATGGTCAAGAGCTAAAGAGGACATGAACATGCTTGCACGTTGAACGAAATGACGAGGGATTTAGGGATTGTGAAAATGAAGTGCTGTATTCGCCAGGCCTAATGGCTTCCGGAGAGCTCAAAAGACTTTTGAGCACACTTTAGTAGCCTGTTAGCCACCATCCCAGTACATGATGCTTCAGCTAGGGATGTCCTTTTATTATGGTTTCGAGGGCAACTCACGAGAAGCATGCGGGGCGTTCATGGAATGCCCACAAGAGGGCTGGTGGGACTTTTTATTAGAGAGAGATTTATATGCTGTATACGATACATATGTGGTAGTGTCCATAATTTCGTGAATCCTTAGACGTTACTTAGAAATTTATATGCTGTATATGATACGTGTGCTATAATATCCATAATTTCGTGAATCATTAGACGTTATTTACATGACGCATCTCGTTCGAGCACTGGGGGTAGTGGCAACGGAGGCAAAGATTCCATCTTTGTTACCTAAACGCTACGTTATACAGCCACCAAAGATGCCCTTCATGACGTCAGGTTATAATTTCAATGGATGCTTTAATTTTTACGGGGAACATGCTGCGGAAGCACATTTGTGACACCTCCCGTCTATAGCTTATGCGTTTTTACCAAAAGCAAAAGAAGAAAGAAAAAAATATTTCGTGGTGACTTGCATACATGTAACAGATACCTATTCTGCGTTGCCTTTAGAATTGTGGTGTTGTCTTGTCTCCGAGATCCGCCAACGTAAGGCATTAGCAGGATCTACACTTCAACTGCAGCTGTAGTTTCTGAGGCTGAACGGTGTCGTGAAAAACGAGATATCGTCAGCTTTAGGCCGCTAAAAAAGAGTTAAAAAGAACCCAGTACAAATTATAACCGCTGCTTTGCTTGACGAAGTATTCAAAGTGATAGCAAGATTAGGCGTGGCACTGGAGATTATCACGCTGCGTTCAAACACTAGGTGAGGGCGATATGGCACGGCATGGTAGGTCGTACAACTGTTGTTGCGCAGAATGAATAGAGATAGCAGCGTTGTGATCAGGCAAGTCACAACGGCTGTGAGCGCCAAACGAAATAACTAGATGTAAGTAGCTTGACATTTAACAATCCATTCCACTCATTCCAGTGCATGCATTACGGTGCGTCGTGCACACTTATCCTCAACGGAAGCGCAAATTTACTTGCGTGTGACAATCGTTCCAACGGTGAAATACGAACGCTTTAGTGTCGGCACTGTAGAACCGACTCGACGGAGCGTGTGTCTGTAGTCCACAGCGGAAGGAATACACAAGGGGGGGCCACGTGACAAACTCTAAGCCTATTCATAGAAAATAATACAGAGGAGAATTAGGTCTTGGTTGGCTTCTTTTAGTAGCGTCTCCTGTGGTGAATTGTGGAACAGGCTGCTGCGTGTCAACACGACCAAAAGCCTTAATTAGACGATGACCACAAGGTAATTCGTCAGCGGCTATTCCGAAGTCAACGCAGCGGGGGCACCGGCCGTTGACGGGTCCAACTAATGATGAAAAGGGCCAATGGCAAATGATACCGAAGAACGGCCCTGACTTTTTATTCCAAGGCTGCTAAACCGTAACCCATTACATACCATAGGAACTGGAGTGCGGCAGAAGAATGCCATATCATGGGCGGGATATCGCGACCGATTCGACGATCGCGATTGGCAGCGATACAGTCATCAGATTCCGTGGATGAATCGCCTAAGGAAGACGACGGTGTTAAAAGCTGAGCCATTTTGTGCAGTGGCGGTGACGTGTCCTGAAGTGGACTAAGACCTTTGATGGAGTGGGCTTCCGTATCTGTAGACAATGTGGCTAATATAAGATACACCCTTCTTCCTTCATTCCTACATCGGGACTTATTCATCGATGGGATTGGGGAATCCTGGCCCGAACGCCCCCTTGATCCGCAAGCAGGCGCACATGTCAGGTGTGAGAAACGCATGCCCAAGTTGGGGAAGGTTCAAGCGTGTGACGCAGTCGAGTGTTCATTATGTTAGTCAGGTAACGCATGGAACCACCACACGTTACGTAGGCGGGTGTGGTGCAGCAAGTCGCAAGACAGCGCGAAAAATAGGAAGAAAATGCGCACAGCAGTTTAACTCTTACCCTACCATGTCGCAAATAGGGTTTTTTTGTAGCTTACCTAAGATGTTTTTTTCTGAAGAAGCTACTCTACTCAATATTTTATGTAATACATGAATAGAAAAAGCAGAACCAATTCACCTTCCATGCTTAGAAGTTTTATTAACGAGCGGTATGTCATAAAAAAAGATATGAATTACCAGAACGAAGATTGTGGGATAAAATTGAACAAAGTTTGTAAACACACGCATGTTGCAACAAAAACGCGTAACAAAATTATGACATATACAAAATGTATTACGCTCTAATAGGCACTATCTCCGGAAAAATCAAAATGGTTCATTGAAGAGGTATTCCACAATAAAATTTTTACTGCATGCACTACAGTTTCGCGTGCCGGGTTGAGGCCACTGATGTTCAGGGCTGGTTTGTGTCGTCTTCGCTGTCAGAGTCGCAGTGCGACGAATATTCAGCAAGCTGATTCTCGCTGCTGCTCGATACATTCATAAAATAAGCCGCAGACGCAGCGGAATCGCGACATCTGCGATCTTTCAAAGCGCGCGCACCACTCCCCGAGGCGGCAATTTTTTCTTTCTACTTTGACGATCACGAAACTTCGAAGCGCAAGCAAAAATTACTGCCTTGATTGAAAATACCTAACTGCTTAGAAAACAAAAATATATTTCTTTTCCTTGAAGTCCAATGGCGCAGTGTGCCCGTGAGCGGCGCGTAAGGTCTCTGAAACGGCATTTGAAACAAGCAATAGCACGCGGGCATTGTTACTTTCTGCTTTGACGATTGCTAAACGTCAAACGGCGCTCAAGAATCACCGCCTGGTCGGAAAAAGCAATCTGCTGAGATGGGAAAAAAAATAGTTCTCCTCCTTCATGCACGATAGCGCAGTGTGTCCGTAAGCGCGACGGTAGATCTTGAAATCGACGCTTCAAGCTATCGCTAGCGGGCTTACTATGTCCAATGGGCGCGGTACGGAATGACTTAAGGTGCACAACAGCTGAGTGGACCAAACGCATGGCCAAGCTGAGGCATTCCGGATGGCTTGCGAGGCGAGGGATCTGGCAACTCCACTAACGGCGGTGTTGAGCGGAAGTTACCGACACTTTTAAAAATCCTTTCGTCGTGGGGGAGGCAACCAAAACCTTCTACAGGTTCCAAGACAACGCATGTGAAGCGAAGGACGATGTGTGAGGAAGAAGAAAGCCACCCGTTACCTCCCAGGTGCCTCCATGCCTCTGTCGGCAGGCGCCACTTAAGGTTAACACGCACCAAAGAATCTCGAGTGGTCCGGCAACCATGTGGGCCTAATCCTACACAGAGGCACCGGGCACGCAAAAGCCCGCGGAGAGTGGGAGGGTCAGCGTGAGAGGAGGTTCGCTTGCTGAGGCTAGTGGCATGGCCTGACACATCCTCTCAGTATTTTTTTTACTGCCTCCATGGCGCGGTCAACCGACTCCGGTGTATTTTGCCTTTAAGCATGCTGCACGCCTCTCGCGTTGCTTGAGACGTTCTTACCTGAAACATCCCTGCCCGCGTCTGTGCCATCGATAGCGTGACCATAAGGAGGTGGCGTTACCGGCGCCAATGGGCTTCTAGCATGCATATGATTGATATCGCAATAAAATATTATGGAACTGAGCCCAGCTGAAGTATAAGCAAGGAGCATACATCAAAAGGACCGCAGGCAAATGTTTGTGCTGAGGATGCAAGCACTCAAATGCACAATTGAAAATGTGTAACCTCACCATCACTCATTTTAGATCGCACCTCTTAGGCGGCTGTTCCAGCGGAGAGCGTTGCGGTGATGTCCCTCTGAGGCGAGCGAGCGAGCACAGCGAAAGATGAAAGCAGAGAGCGCGAGGATAAAAGTGGGAGAGGAGACTGCAGTGAAAGAATGAGGCGGAAAGCGGAGGAAGAGTGTATGGCGAAAGGGTGAGGAGGCAAGCATAGCACCGCACGGGACTACGAGATGGCGCCATAGTATTGTAATCTGACTGTGTGAGCGACACCAATAGTGTAGTACTTTCTGGATTTGAGGGGGACCCAAACGATTACACTGGAACCTAAGACTAGCCATGCATAAAAGACGACGCGTTTGACCCGCAGACCAGATTTCCGACGACCGCGGACTCTTCTCGCCGCTGTCGTTGTGTTGGAGTGTTAGTATTCCTGCAACGCTTCCCTTTGCTTGCAACCTGCCACACGAGACAGATTGTCCGCGCCAGCTAATATATCGGGAAATGAATACACGTATAGAGATGTCCTCAAGTATTGCGTTAGAGAGTATAATATTCATTGGTGAATCTTGCTGATTTTTTTTCTTGAGGAGTTCTCTGATTTTCCCGGATTTTGATTTTTTCGATAATAAATTTTAATATAGCACCTTCATATTTTGTTCTGTACCTCAGCTTTACACTACTTTCTTACTCATTAGCGAATTTAATGCGTCACAGTTCTCAGACGGCCTCTGCCAATTATCTCCTTTCACTGCTGTTTTGTGCGAGCTGATTTAAGCGTACGCCCACCAATTTCCTAATTTCATGCTACCACCGAATTCTTTGCCGTCATAGAACTGTGTACCGGTCCCTCGCCAACCGTTCTAGCTGTAACTCGAATGATCCAGGGTTTATATGTCCTACGTATTACATGGACTTCCCAGTTCCATCGTTTCCTCTTTTTCTCGAAAAGAACATCGGCTAGAGCCGTGTACTCTTTAATCCAGCCCGTTGTCTTCTTGTCTTTTGAGGGAACGTCTCATATCGCTAGATCGCTGTGAGACGCCTCCGTCCTACAACGGACATAAAAAGGCTGATGGTGCTTTAACTTCTCAGACTCCTCTTTTGATATGCGTGATGCTAGTCAGTTACCATTCCACGAGTGCTATAAGGTGTTACATTTTACTTGTTACACTACTTTGAGTCATTAGTGCTGTCGGATTCAAATGGAAAAGCGAAAAGTTGTTGCAGAGAGCTATGGTTTAAACGCTAGGTGTAATGTTTCACTAGGAAGATTCCGAGCTTTAGTGCTGCAATCACATTATCGTTGTAACTCATTTATCATCGCAAAACACTCCAACATTGTAATGTATAGGCACTATGAAGAGGACCTCCCACATTTATTTCAACTTCGCGTTATAGAAAAAGATTCGGCACCGATTTACACCTCTTAACGCGTCGCTTGAGAAAAAAAGAAGTGTTTTATTACCAAGCAGAAATATACCAACCCGTTCGGGTAATAGAGTTCTGTGAATTACTTCAGAAAGCGGAATGAAGAAATGTTCTACATTATTTCTTACGACACATCTCGGATGGTTTTCGAGTGTCGATGACACACGAAACAAAAATATATCAACTTCTTTCACGCTTTTTTTTTCTTTCAGCTTCGCTTCCTCTCGTACACATAACGAAAACGACCAGTCAAGGCTACGCTTCTGATAATTTTTTTTTGTTTGCTGACAATTTTGGAGAAAGCGCCAGTTACAGTCACCGAGACAACCACAGTGGTTCGTGCTAATAAATCCGCTGTCGAGAAAGGTAAGCGACAGGACGGATTGACGGTAATAAATGGAGCAGATCGGAAAGATAATTTTTTTTCAATTAAATAATAAGAACCGGGGGAAATAAAAGAAAAAGTGTACAAGACATTCGCCTGCAGGAAAAGGGTAATTATGCAAAGACGGGTCGATGCAAGGATTCCTCTTCTGTCTCGGACCTAAGTAGGAGAGTGTGTGTTGGATAGAGACAGATATAATCAGAGAGGGAAAACATTTGTGGGAGAGGAAAAAATATTTTCATATTTCCATGCCATCCTAGCGACATGTGATGAAATATACCGGCAAAAGCAGTCACCGGAATGCATTCTAACCGGATATCGAATAGTCATGTGGGACCCATTCGGAAGCAAATGTATGGGTGCAACCAAGACACATTCGAGGAGAGCTAAGGCACACGTGCACTTGCGTCTAGAGATGAAAGAGTGACCAACACGCAGATTTATGAAATATGTCACATGTACTTTTTGTTTGTGCAAAAAGATCAGGAAAGGGAAGAGAGCCTAAAAAAGAACAAATCGATAAGTGATAATCCTACAGAATATATGAGAATTGTCTAATAAAGAATAAGCAGTGTTTGTCTCCCCTGTGACATCGTTTTTGCTTAGCTTTGCATGCTTGATTTTCCTAGCTTGTGCACGTCTACGTATGGTCCTTACAGTGGAAGAGAATACTTAGGCTTTAGTAGACACTTGTCAAAGACTCTCGCGCATCGGGCCTCTTCAATGCAGTCGCACCGATTGAGCCAGAGCACCGGGAACGGGTGCGCCTCGACGGAGCGGAGCGGTCGAAAGGGAACGCCTGCTGCAGCAGCAGCGTGGCGCGAGGCGTTGCGTAAGGGGAGAGTGCGCTGCCGGGGGCTTTACGTTGTCGCATTGCCGCGTCCCCCTTGCGGTCGCTCTCGCAAGCCCTCCCTCAGCGTTCTCATTGCGCCTTGGGAAGGTCCACTGAAAACTCGCCACACCTCTCGACGCGGTCGCTAGCCCGCGAGGTGTTCATAACTGGCAGGACGCTCCGCTGTTTTCCATTGGACTTTGGGCCACCCCAATATCTCTAGTTGGCTCACACGCAATCTTCAAGTTGTTGCACAGCTAAATTTCAAGTTCGCCCACCTCCAACTTTAAGTTCACCCGCCCCAAAATTTCAAGTTCGCCCACCCCGAGATTTCAAGTTCGCCCACCCCGAGATTTTAAGTTGGCCCACCTCAAAATGTAAGTTCACCCACTGCGAAATTTGAAGCTGGCCCACCTGTGCATTTACCTTGGCCCATTCCAAAATCTCATTTGGCCCACCTCCATATTAAACTCGGCCTACTCCCAAATTTCAGGTTGCCCCCCCCACATTTCATGTTGGCCCGTCTCGAAATTTCAAGGTGACCGAACCCCAAATTTCAAATTGACCCATCCCTAAATTTCTGTTGGTCCACCCCTATTATAAGCTTCCCCATGCATCTTCTAAGGAGCCTTAGGTTGCCGTATGCGTATTCTCCTTTATTATTATTCTTTTAATTGTCTCTTATTGCTTAAAGGCTACTAGTCATATACATTTACAGTACCATAACAATTAAATGTCTGGACATTGTAAAGTACATATTTCTGTGAAGGTAAAAGGCACTTTTCGCCTGGCAGGGAGGTGGACCTTGCCAAAGATGCTTACGCATAAACAGCTTACAACTATAAAATATAATTACCTCAGAGGACGTGACTAACAAGTGCGGCCAGCTACCATTAAGGTGGACTAAATTTAGAACGCGGTTGAATCGATAGCTTGGTCTAATGCCACGATGATATGTTCAATGTTTGTAAAACCGCATGTACGTCGGACCGGCGAAAGGAACGCGTCAGAAGAGCAGGAACAGGTGACCATTTGAAGAAAAAAAAACAGTGATGAGCAAGCACCAGCAACATATTTTGCAAAAACTCTCTGACATTGACTGAGAAACCTTTATACCAAATTTCCTGGGAAGCCGGCATCTTCTAAGGAGTTAAGATTGGGTACTTTAAAGGAATTTTAAAGATAAAATTTTTCTGGATAGTTAGCAGGTTATGTTTCTAGGATACAAAGCAAAGCAAGAGAAAATCCAATGTTTCGGTGAGAAGGTGCTGGCTGAGCAAGAAAAGGCTCAAACATCAAGAACTGGTGGCGACATCTTGGAGTCCTTTAATCAGCCCGCCGTGACGTCACTAATTTTCGCACCATATGCTCGAGCATAGATTAATTTAAAACGCTAAACGTTGACTACAGTGCCGTTCTTAGCGATACAAACAGGAAACTTAGCAAGCTTCGAGAAATACTTCTGCACCGGAACGTCCCAAATACGAAGAACTTCATTAAATCCGTCAAGTCACGGTGACTAATCCATGCTCAGGCTTCGGCGCTGACTCCATGAAATCGAAACTTGACCTTCATTTGGTTCTTCTGATTATCAGCCACACACACATATAGCGTGGGTCTCGTTCCTCCTTTGTGTACGATCTTGAAGCACTGCTCTTTCTCTGATGATGAACAAACTAGCCCGGCACTCAATCCTCGCAAAACTACATGACGCTTTAATTACCTTTCGTAAGGTTTCTAGGAAGGAACTACGCATACAGACAGAGAAACGTAAATGTTATACACGCTGCTATGTCCTCCATTTGGTGGGGGCCACGAAGTTATTTCGAATGAGTGATGGCGAACGCTATGCTGGCACTGCTGTTATGTCCATCATTTGGTGGGGCACAAAATGTTAATACGAATCAGCGACAGCGAACCACCCTTGCCCACTGCTAATGGAGCCAGTGAGGCATCTTCTTCACTGAGGGCTACGTCACACAGCCCCAAAATGTTCTCTGGCAGACTGCAGGAATTTTTTCTAATGGCTCTTGAAATTTTATGCGAAGCATGCTGCCCAAGTAGTAATATGAAGCCACCTGTGAATGCCTTGGATTTTTGAACCTAAGAAAAGAAGAAAGAAAAAAACTTTTGTCTTGGCTTTTCCATACACGTGGCAGAAACGTATCTTGCTATGCCGTAAGCATTGCGACGTTCCGTGGCCTCCGAGATTCGCCAACAGACGACTACAGCAGAAACTACACTTCTTCAACTGCAGCTCGAGTTTCTGAGGCTGAACAGTACCGTACAAAGATACATATCGCAAGCTTCTTAGTGGGAAAAAATAGAGAAGAATAATCAATTTAAAAAAATAGAAGAACCGGTGTTTCGCCTGGGTGAAGCATTCAAAGCGATAGCAAAGTAGTGATCTCCACTTGTGATCATCACACAGCGTTCTAGTACTAGGTGAGGGCAACGTGGCACGACACGGCAGGTCGTACAACTTCTGTTGCGCAGTATGAATAGAGTCGTGCAGCGTTGTGATCAGGCGTGTCGCAATGCTTGTAAGCGCCAATGGAAATAAGTTGATATAAGTAGCTTGAGATTTACAATCAATGCCACACAACCAGTGTCTGCATTACGGTGCGTCATGCACAGTATCCTCAACAGAAACGCAAATTTACTTGCGTGCTGAACTCGTACCAGCCGCGAAAGATTAACGCTGCAGTGGCAACGCTGTAGAGCCGACAGAATGGAGCGTGAGGGTGCGGTTCAGGGCGGAAGGAATACACCAGGAGGGAGGGCCACGAGGGATACCTGAAACAATTCGCAGGAAAGAATATAGAGAAGTAGGCCCTAGTCTCATGATAGGAAGTGGCAGATTGTAGTCCGCTTGCTTTGGTAGCGCCTGCAGGGGGTATTTCAGAACGAGGAGGAAAAAGAAAAGTAGAAGGCAGGGAGGTTAACCAGAATAACTTCCGGTTGGCTACCCTACACTGGGGGAATGCGAAAGGCAAAAACAAAGATCACAGGGAGAGAGAGGTGGGAAGAAAAAAAAGGAGATTGCGGTGAATTCGCCGACGCGGGCGGTCTTACACAAATTGCATTATTAATAGCAGATGGTTGCACAAGCCCGTCGTCCTTCAGAAGCACAAAAGCGCCTTCACCGCTTTATGGGCTGACCGGTGATGGGGCAACACCGGAGTGTTGAAGCAGCACCTGCACAGAAAGCGGCCGATTGTCCAGTTTTTGGAAAGCTTTGGCAAGTTCTTGTCTCTCTGGGGCATATTGTGGGCAGTGGCACAGCAGGTGGTCGATGATTTCTTCGGTGCTACGAGTTCGCATGCTGCACTGTCAGTCACTCCAATTAATGTAGAGTATGCCCTTGTGAAAGCAACTCCTAACCAAAGGGTACAGAGAAGCGTAGCTTCACGTCGAGGAAATCCGAGTGGAGGTCGGAGTTGCAGGAAGGGGTTTATTCGATGCAGTTTGTAAGTCGTAAGTTCGGTGAGTTCCACTCGATCAGCGTGAGACTGCATGCCAGGTGTCGAAGCTGCCTTGCAGCATCTGTCCTCGAAAGCGGAATTCGAACACTGGGCTCTTCTTGATGTGCTGTCCGAGCAGGGTTATGGGCGGAATCATTGCCACTGATTCCACAATTGTCAGTTACCCATTGAAAAACGACCTCGTGACCTTTTTGCTAAATGTGATGGTGAAGTTTGACGGTTTCGTATGTCAATTGGTCATGACATCCGTGTTGGAGAACTGACTGCGTGCACTGTAATGCCGGTTTTGAATCCCAGAACACAGCCCATTTTTTACGTCTTTCAGAAATAATGAATTCCAGTGCTCGACGCAGGGCCGCTAGTTCTGCTGCCATTAACGTCGTGATATGCCATGTCTTGAACCGCTGGGTCATTCCTCGCGTTGGTATAACCACGGCACCACTAGAACTGCACGACATAGTCGATCCATCGGTATAGATATGCACGTGGGTGCTGTACTTTTCATGCAAAAGAAGTAAGTTCAGCTGATTTAGAGCAGGGGCCGGTAGATATACCTTCTTCTGTATGGAATGAAGAACTTTATTTAGGTCCTGAGGGATCAGTCTGGGACTGATGCGGGCCGCTCCCACGTCGGTACAGAGAGGCCGAGCCCCTCTGCCATCACACGGGCCCTCTGGACAGCCCTTAGTGAGTTGGTCCGCCAGCACTTCACTGTGCAGCATCCGCTGCCACCACTGTTCACCTCGAGAACCATCACCGGCCAACGCCAAGCAGCGCCACAGCATGTCTCCTAAATCGAGAAAACCCCCACACTTACTACAATTGACTGAAACCCCGCCGTCCGGATTAATTTTATTCTTGATGACCGGGTTAGGGTACGTTCGTGTCTGCAGAAGCCTTAATGTGACCGCCTGTAGTCCTGAAATCATTATATGTACTTGTGGGCGGCTCAAACATCATGGAGGAAACGCTCGCTTCGCCGCAGGTGCGTAGACTGAAGTAAACGACGCACGATGTGCACTGGTAGTACCGCTAAATGTCGAGCAGGGCCTTGCAGCAGTGAGTCTCGCTAAGAGGTGGGAAGGGGTCCTAGCATAATGCCTCAGATACATACGCATTGTCTCAACGGTAATGTGGGTCGTGATTGCGTAATCCTGCGCAAGGGCAATGGTTTCAGCCGTTGATGCACTGCGTGGCAAGCCAAGACATATCTAAGGGCTTGGGCTTGAATACTCTGAATCGTACGCAGGTTAGTCTTGCGGGTTTCGGATAGTGCTGGCAGGCTGTATCGCACGAATAGAGCGAACAACGCCATGTACAGCTGTAAGATAGCGTGTATAGATACTCCCCAACTTTTTCCTGCAAGGAACCTGAACAGGTAAGAGATAGTAGTCAGGTGCTTTTTCACCTTATTCACCTGTGGAGTCCAAGACAGGTTTCTGTCAATTACGACACCCAAGAACCTGTGACTTCTGCTGTATGACATAAGTTGTCCGTTAATAGATACGCTTTAAGCAAACATTGGCTCCCTCGTGAATGCTACCATTGCGTACTTTCCGCATGAAAGTTCAAGTCCTTGTTCACGAAGGTAGCAAGATGCCATTCTAGCTGCCTTCTGAAGCCGAGACGAAGCTGAAGTCGTGTCACACCTGATGCCCAAATGCAGATGTCGTCCGCATAGATGGAAAGTCGTGCGGTTCTTGGCATGTTCTCAACTAATCCACTGATGGTGAGATTGAAAAGAGCCGGGCTAAGCACTCCACCTTGATGGAGTCCTCAGCTACCGTAATGCTCGAATGTCGGGCCATTTCCTGTGTGCTTGTAGAATGGTCTCCTCTGTAAGCAGTAACACATCCACATATATATTTACCATGAAGTCCGACGGCTTCAAACGTGCTAAGGATGGCTTCATGGATGACATTATCATAAGCCCCTTTATTGTCTAGAAAAAGAGCTGCAGATAGTCGCTTACAGGCCTTTTGGTGTTGCACAAATATTCTCAAGTCAACAAAGCTGTTTGTCGACGAACGGGCACGTCTGAATGCGGCCATAGCATGTGGGTAAATTTCACAGTATTCTAAGCACCATTCCAGACGTGCTAAAATCATTCTTTTTATTGGTTTCCTGACACACCTGGCAAGGGTATTTCAGAAGAGGCGCAAATTTCAGGCTTCACAAACGCACACACAATTTGTGAAGGTTCAAGCGTGAGCAAAATAGAGTGTTTGTTACGTCAGTCTGGTAACGCACCGAACCATCACATGTTACGTCGGTGCTTGCGGTGATCCGAGGTGCAAGACAGCGGGAAAAAAGCAAGAATATAAGCACCGCATTTTTAAGTGCAGAACAGCTGAGGTCACCAAACGCCTGAGAGCCGGCCACTCCAATAACGATGGTGTTGGGCGCAAGAGACCGACGCTTTTACAACAATTCTATCGTCAGGGGTCGGGCGCCAAGACTTCTCCGGGTTTCAAGGCAATGTATTTGAAGTGAAGAACGATGTGTATGGTAGCAGAAAACCACCTGTTGCTTCCTACATGCCTCCATGCTTCTGAGGGCAGGCGCCACTAAAGGTTACCACGTACCAAACAATCGCGAACGGTCCGGCAACAATTTTCTCGGTTGGCAGAGCGAAGTGGCAGTACTCGGCCTTCGAATTAGTACGAGCGATATACTCCTAAGTCTGGGCTCCAGCAGCCTGTTCGCGGGAAGGTCAGTTCGGCACATGAACCTTCTTACTGAAGGCCTGCCACGCATGTACATGAAAGAAACGCACCTTGGGGCCGAAAGGAACGTACCGTGTTTATGCTTTGTTCATAAATATAAAAAAAAAACACGTGACCATTCTTCTGACTTCGCCGAAAAAAGTTACATGTCTTCTGTACTGCCTGATACATCGATTACGCTATTACAGTTTGGTTACTAGTTAAGATTTAGCTAGCCCTCAAGTGGTGGTTAAAGGAAATATTCAGAAACACAAGCGAATGAAAATAAGCCGAGCACAGACTCTGATGCAGGGTTCACGGTACTTACTTAACTAGTGGTTTGCTGTGAATCAATTATTCTAATAGCTTATTTATCCTTTGCATGTAGTACGTTGTTTAACATTCTTATCTCTTTTAGGGGTGGAGCAGCGCACACATTTTTTTAGCGCAATAAGTTATCTTTAGAACTTCCGTGTAATGAAATATGGCATAGTGGTATCTTATCACACGTTTTAAGCAAGGCAAGTTGTTTTCTAATTTTCCACCTAAAGATTAGGTGCTCGCCTCCATAAACTTGGCGTTCTTTTTTTTGCAATAATAGAATACTTTGTTTCAGCGAACACCTTCTAAGGAACTTACACAGTGAACCCACCGTCAACAGGACATTGAAGGTGCATGCGCGTTGGACGAAATGACAAGGGCTTTATGGATAGTGAAAATGAAGTGCTGTATTCGGGAGGCCTAATGGCGTCCGGAGAGCTCGAAAGGCTTTTGAACAGATTTTAGTGGCCTGTTAGCAACCGCGCGAGTACATAACGGTTAAGGGATCTTTTTTTTAAGCTTTCGAGGGCCTCTCACGAGAAGCATACGATACGTTCATAGGGTGCCCACAAGAGGGCTGGTGGGACTCTTTATTAGAGAGAAATGTACAAGTTGCATATGATACATATGCTGTAATGTCCATCATTTCGTGATTCATAATACGTTATTTACATGACGAATGACCCTCAGTTGCTCTGCGGAACGCCAATGGAGCCAACAATTCCATGTTTCTTACCTAAAGGCTACGTTACGCAGCAACCAAAGATGCCCTGCCTTATATCAGCTTATCATTTTAAGCGGTGCTTGAAATATAATCCAAAACGTATTCCACAAGAACAGTTGTGATAACTACCGCAAATAGCTTGAAACTTTTCACTAAAACCAAAAAAATAAAGAAAAGTATTTTGCGGTGACTCTTGTATACACATAACAGCTACCTATTCTGGGTTGCCGTAACAATGGTGGCGTTTTCTTGTCTCCGAGATCGGCTAGCGTACGGCATTAGCACAATCTACACTTCAACTGGAGCTGCAGTTTCTGAGGCTGCACGGTGCCATACAAAGAGAGATATCGTCAGCTTTACGCAGCTAAACAAAAAAATTAAAAAGAACCAAGTAAGAAAAACCGCTGTATTGCTTGCACGAAATATTCAAAGTGATAGGAAGATTATGCGTTGCACTTGAGATTCTTACGCTGTGTTCTAACATTACGTGAGGGTGACATGGGTCGAGACAGTGGGTCGTGCAGCTGCAGTGGCGCAGAATGAATGAAGTCGTGCAGCGTTGAAACCAGGCGTGTCACAACGCTTGCGCGATGATTAACGCTGGCAGTGGTGGTGCATGAGACGAGACCAATGGAAAACCGTTGGCACTTGTCAGCGCCAAAGGAAACAAGTAGATATATTTAGGTTCACATTTGGCTCTGCAGTGGCAACACTGTAGAGCCGCCTGAACGGAGCGTGAGGGTGTGGTCCATGGCGGAAGGATTACACTACGCTAGCGGAGAACTTTCTGTGGCTTTGCAGGACGAACTACAGATGCAAATCATGCACAAGTGAGAACGCTTCTGAAAAGAGTCGCGCGTTTTAATCCATGTTAGCTTAGACTCGGTAAGACAAACCATTAACAATTATTAGCAACAGGTAAATAAGACAGAACTCGCCACTCACTGTAAAGTTTCACTTATTTTGCGGCTCCTCCCCTGCGCGTTTGAGGAATTTCGTAATCTACGTGCGCAGAAGCTGCGTCGATTGAGCGTCTGTTCCAAGCAACCAAAAGTACTGTCAAACGCTGCCGGACTACTTGGCGCAGTAACACATGCGCTGCAGCCCCAAGCCCGCAGCTTTCCCTTCATTGCCGCGAAATGTTTTCCGTGACTATAGGAGGGCGCGCCACGTCATCATAGCCTAGTCATAAAAAAAATACAGAGGAGCTGTAGGCCTTAGTTACGTGATAGGCAAGTGGTAGATCCTAGTCTGCCTGCTTTGGTTGCATTTGCGGCGGGCATTTCGGAACAGAATGTTACGCATCAACACGACCAAGCGCCTCAATTAAACAATTACCATGAGGCAATCCCACTCATTTTTCCCTGCCTATCTCAAAGTGAACTGAGCGTTGACACCTCCTGTTAAAGAGTCCACAAAAGACCCCTCTTCCTGTACCTGACTGCCTGAACTAATGAAGAAAAGGGCGAATGTCCAAACCTATCGAAAACTGGCGCGGACCTTGGATACCCAGGTTGCTATACGGTCACATATTCCATACCATCGAAAGTGGAGGGAGGCGGAACGACTCCGTATCATGGGCGGGATATTGCGACGGATTCGACAATTGTGATTAGCCGTGATGCAGTCATGATACTCCCCAGTCGAATCGCCTAGGGAAGACGACGCTATTAAAACCGGATACCTTTCGTGCAGCGACGCCGACGTGCCCTGATCTGAATTCATACATTTAGTATGCTCCTGCATGGAGTGTACTTCCGTAACTGCAGACAGCGTCACAAATGTTAAAAAAAAACGTTTTTCCTTCATGCCTACCGGTGAGCATATTCGTCAGAATCAGAATCAGAATCGGTTTTTATTGAGATCATTAGAATGATTACAAGTTGTTAATATTCAGGAGGAGGTCCCGGAGTCAAAGACTGCAATGGGACCTCCTTTACAAAGTAAACGTAATAAAACAAAAGTACAGCAGTTTTCAACACATTGGTAAAAAATTACAGGTTTTAGTATGAATACCATGATTGAAGAATTACATATGCATAAAATGTAATGAAAAAAAGCTCTGTAACACAATCTCGTTGACAACTGATGAAGTAACTACGCAGATGACGTGACGAACACAGTAGAATTTGTTAACTCGAATGTATATGTGATGCAAGAACAGAAACCTAACGGTATGGCAATGAAAATGAATTGAAGGGACCCTGAAAGAAATGTTATGAGTATGGACTAGGCATCAGTATTCGACATAATGTAATCTTTTAGTTGTTTCTTGAATTCGTGAATTTTAAGTGTTTTTATGTAAATTGGTAGTGTGTTCCAAAATGCGATAGATGAAAAATGGACGCTCTGTTTGCCATAATTAGTATGGATTTTAGGTAAAATGAAGTTCCTATTTATTGCAAACCTGGTAATATTAGTATTTAATAGAGAAGACTGTGGTAACAAGCTATCGCGCCGTGTGTAATTGATTTGGCGGAACAAAAAGGTACCTAGATTATATTTAACGAGTTGTGTGACTGTAAGAATGTGATTAGTTCGTAAAAGATATGAGGCGTTGTTATTATATGGGCTAAACGTAATTATCCTAATAGCCTGATTCTGTAGAATTTGCAATGAGTTTAAATGGGTTACGTAAGTGTTTCCCCAGCAAGTAACGCAGTAAATGATGTGGGAATGAATAAATGAAAAGTATAATGATAGTAATATTTGATGGTCAAATATGTTTCGTGCTTTCAGAAGTACCCTAATCCCGTAGGCAATCTTCTGTTTTAGTTTGGTTATGTGTTCAGTGAATTTAAGATATTTGTCTACTTCTATGCCAAGATAATTGCATGAAAAACTTGCAGGGATAGGACTTCCACCTAATAAGATAGGAGGAATGGAGTGAAGTGTTCGTTGGTGGGAAGTGAATACAACAAATTTTGTTTTAGACGGGTTTATCTGTAGCTGGTTAGTTTGGCACCACTCCGTCAGGCTGTGTAAGTCGCTATTAAGGTTAGATACTAAGGTTGTAATACATTTATTGGAATTATAATAGTAGTATCATCTGCATAAAGTATACATTTCGAAAATGACAGGCAGTTAGGCAGATCATTCACGTATAATAAAAACAAAGGCGGACCCAATATGGAACCCTGGGGCACACCTATATTAGTGAACATGGTTTTAGAATGAACGGCTGAAATGGTTACTACTTGCATTCTGTCTGTTAGGTAATCTTGTAGTAACGAGAGCGCTGGGCCGGTGATTCCCAATGATTCAAGCTTAAGAAATAAGATGCGGTGATTTATTTTCTCAAACGCTTTGCTTAAATCTACAAACACTGAAGCTACATAATTCCCTTCATCGATAGCTAGTTTTAGTTGATCGGTTAGAGCAATGAGAGCCAGTTCGGTCGAGTAACCCGAGCGAAAGCCGTATTGGAATGGTGAGAGAATATTAAATTTTGTAAGGTAATTAGTTAAACGTTTTTCTATTAGCTTTTCGATTACCTTACTAAAGAATGGTAATACACAGATGGGGCGATAATTGGAAATTAAAGAGCGGTCACCTTTCTTAAAAATTGGGGTGATCTTGCCTTGTTTTAGCTCTTGTGGGAAACTGCCTGATTTAAACATGACGTTGATTATGTCTGCAAGGACATCACTTATTAGGGGTGCAATTAATTTTATATGGGAAGGATGTAATTTATCGATGCCGGCGCCAGTTATTTTCATGTTGTTTATAATGTTTAGAACTTCCTGAGATGTAGTTGGAAATAAAAAGAAAGAATGTGGCAGGCGCTGGGGCACGGGATTGTCATGCGCAGGTGGCTGTAGCTCGCTGCTAAAGAAGAAATCAGCAAACGCATCAGCTATTTCTTTGGCGGTCTTGTATACCTTACCCTGATCTGCAATTTCTGGTATAGTTTCGCGATTATTTGCCCTGTTTAAGAAGGAGTTAACAATTTCCCATTTCTTTTTTACGTTTTTATCGCATTCCAAAATTTTCCTTTCGTACCATGTTTTTTTAGCTTTTTTCAATGTGGCAGAAAGCTGGTTAGAAAACTTTTTGTACCGGATTGCTAAATTCTTGTTAAATGGTTGTCGTTTGGTTTTCTTATAAAGATTATCCTTTTTGCGCATTAAAGCTAAGAGCTTATCTGTTACCCATGGATTTTGAGGGGACGCGTACTTCTTCTTGCATTTAACTTGAACGGAATGACGATCAACACATGACTTAAGCATAGAGATAAACAGTGCAAATGCTTTTTGTGGATCATTTGTAGAAAATATGGGGGACCAGTCAAGGTTCGACACGGCGTCAAGGAATGATTGTTTGTCTAATATAAACTTCGTGTACGTGATTTTTTTCGGAGCCATGAGTGTAGTGAAAATTTAGAAATATAGGATAGTGATCAGTTATGTCGGTCATCATAACACCTGCGTCTGGTGGATATGCCAAATTTGATAATGCATGGTCAATTAATGTACCTATGGGGTGGTTAGCACATCGTGTCGGTATCTTAATTAAACAATCATAACCAAAGCTGTTAAAACAATCAGAATAATGTAAAGCATTAGTAGACGTACTATCAGCGAGGTTAATGTTGATGTCACCTATAATTATTACATTTTTGTTTTCATCTGCTTGCAGTCCCATGACTTTATGGAGAGCAGTACAGAAGTCTATTGCTGATGACGAGGGTGAACGATATATGCAACCAATTATTAGGTCTTTGTTGTCTATGTTGAGGAAGTCATTTTTAAGTTCAATCCAAACGTCTTCGCAATTAGTTACATTAAGTGTAAGATCGTTTCTTCGGTTGTAAGTAATATCTGAATAGATGTACAGCGCTGCGCCGCCATGGTTGCTGAACGGACGATTGGAGTATTCAGGAACAAAACTAGAAAAACAGAAAAGGTGTTTATCATGGTCGCTCAACCAAGTTTCAGATACTCCGATGATTGAAAATGGGAAGGTGAATGAAGAAACGAGATCGGAGAATTCATCGAAGTGCTTGCGCAGACTGCGCGCATTCAAGTGCAAAACAGATCGCTGATGATTTGAAAGAAGATTGTCTAACTGGTTAACTGTGAGATAGGTCGAAATTGTGAGACTTGCCTACGGGACAGGCGTGGCGCAAAGGTGGATTAGAGTTAGGTTATTACTGAAAGGTCGGATTCGGTTGCGATGCGAAAGACGCGGCTTTCAGTTGTTTTCCGGGCCTTGATTTGACAGTTTTCTGTCCACAGAAATCTCCAGTTCTTCGTTTTTTTCAGACCCAAGGCTTTGGAAAAGAGAGCTTTGTTTTCAAGTGTTAAATGTTCATTAACGAAGACAGGGTTCTCTTTTGCTGTTGCGAGGCCAATATCACTCAGGCAGAGCCTAGCTTTTCGTGCTTTCGCGACGAACTCGGCTTTCTTCGTTCTCGAGCAGAAGCGAGCGATGATGTTCTTATGTTCTGTTTTAGTAGGAACACGATGAACAACGTCGAGGTCACTGGCGGTTACTGGGCAACCAATTTTGTTGCCAATAGTTTGTATGACTGTCACACAGTCCTCTCCTTGCGTGCAAGGGATGCCCTTAATCTCGACGTTGTTTAATCGAGAATATTGCTCCAGTTCGCCTACCTTCTTTGTGAGAGCGTTGTTGTTTGCTTGTAAAGCTTTGTTTTCGGATTTCAGCTCTTTGTTTTCGGCGCTCAGCTTTTCGACGAGTTTGCTTAGAAATTCCACGCTAGTTTCTAAACTATCAGTTCTTTGCTTAAGTTCTACTACGTCTATGCCCGAATTGCTCGCCCTCAGCAGAAATTTCCCAAAAATGTCATCAAGAAGTTTTTCGCTTACGTTTCCAAGCTTAGATTCAATGTCATCAATTCTTTTGGCAAGCTCCGCGTTTGTAGGCATTGTTCACCGACCACACCCGGAAGGCCGCACGAGACGACGCACGAGACGACGCAAGCTTGGCAGTACAAGTTAACACAAGTTCAGCAGCAATGTTTGGCAGCGGCTGCAGCAATATTGGAATCACAAATGACAACGATACATACGCATATGACTAACCTGCGGATACAAAGAACGCTGGTCAGTCTGTGTTCCTGTTGCCACAACCGCTGCCAGAATAAGGTGCCGGTACCGCTGCGCCTCCTTATATCCTTTTCTCACGGTGGGCTGGTGGCGCAAGCGCAACGCTGGTTCCGATAGCACCGCAGATGCTTGAATGGCGCAGCTGCTGTAGGCCGGGCGGACACACGTGGAAGCAGATAGCGGTACGTTGGTAACGGGGAGTCGAAGACGACGACACAAGCCTGCGGATACAAAGAACGCTGGTCAGTCTGTGTTCCTGTTGCCACAACCGCTGCCAGAATAAGGTGCCGGTACCGCTGCGCCTCCTTATCAATCCTTTTCTCACGGTGGGCTGGTGGCGCAAGCGCGGATGGCTTTGTCGATTCGTGGCCTAAACGCCACCTCGAGCCGCAACAAGGCGCACATGGCCGACGTGCAGAGAGCATGCTAAGGTTATTGAAGGTTCAAGCATGTGACGCTGTCGAGTCTTTCTTATGTCAGTCAGGTAAAGCACTGAACCGCCACACTATATATAGGTGTGCGTGGCGGCTCAAAGCGTAGGACAGCGACGCAAAAATAGCAAGCAAATTTACACCGCGGGTTAAGGTGACACCGGGTGATTTGACCAGGCACGAGGCCACGCTTGGGCAGTTTAGAGGTGAGAGCGCTGGCAACTAAACTAAACCGTGGTGTGTTAAGCGCAAGTGAAAGACGCTTTTAACAATTCGGTCGTCATGGGTCAGGTGCCTTAGACTTGCTCCATTTATTTATTTATTATTTATTTATTTCAAAATACTGCAGGCCAATGTGGTGGCCCAAGCACGTGTGGGTTACATCCAACATGAATGTGCAAAGCAACAGACAACAACAAAGCAAGCAAGAAAGAAATAAAGCTTAAGAGAGAAGTAAACACTCAAACTCAGCGAGAAAATTATTGTAACCAAAAATATCAGACGGCAAAGAATTCCATTCTTCCACAGTTCTTGGAAAATAACTGAATTTGAAAGTTTTTGATCGGGCAAAGATTGGGGTTAGTGCAAATTCATGGCCATGGCGTGTGCGTCGTGTTGTTAAGGGTTTTATACTGTCAGGCAGATCTATTTTTATGTTACCAAACATACAATTATAAAGAAATGAAAGGGGATTAAATTTTCTGCGGGCTTCTAGCGTAGAAATACAGTTTAATTGCATTAGGTTGGAAGGGGAATCAAGTCTACGATATTTGCCGCATATAAACCTAACAGCCTTTCTGTTAATACGTTCAAGATGCATGATATCTTTCTTTAAATAGGGATCCGAAATGATAGAAGCATACTCAAGCTTAGAACGAACACACGTATTATAAGCTGAAAGCTTTGTTTGCGAGGGTGCGAATTTCAGCTTTCTTTTAAGGAACCATAACTTACGTAGTGCAGATGCGCAGATATCAGAAATGTGGGTTGACCAAGTTAAGTTGCTTGTGAGGGTGACACCTAAGTACTTATATTTGCCTACAATCGAGATACTATTGTTTCTAAGGGTATAACAGAACCGGCTCGGATTTAGTATTCTGGTGATACCAAGTAGTACTGTTTTCTGAGTATTTAGTTGCATGCCGCATTTTTGACACCAGTCGTCAATAACATTCAGTGCATGTTGCAATTCAATGTGATCTCTGGGGGATACAATTTGTTTAAGAATGATACAATCATCCGCGAACAAACGTACAGACACATTTTCGGGAATAACTTCAACCAAGTCATTAACATAAATTAAAAACGAAAGTGGTCCCAATACACTTCCCTGTGTAACTCCAGACGTGACATGAAGAATAGCAGATGATGAATCATTTATTACCACATACTGTTGTCTGTTGCGAAGGTAAACCCCAATCCATTGAACTATTTGTCTTGGTAACCCCAAGCACTGTAATTTGTACAGCAATTTCCCATATGGCCCTTTGTCAAAGGCTTTACTGAAATCTAGAAAGAGAATATCTATTTGACCTGATGCATCAAGCACTCGTGAAAATTCATGCACAGTTGTAACTAGTTGTGTAACAGTGGATAACCCTTTTCTAAATCCATGTTGAAATTTTGATAGTACATTGTTATCACTAAGGAATTCATGAATGAAGTTTGCAATAACATGCTCGAGAAGTTTACAACAACTGCTTGTTATAGAGATAGGACGATAATTCTCAAACGACAAGTGGTCACCTTTTTTATGAATCGGCTTAATTAACACGTGCTATACCCCAGTCAGTCGGTATTTCCCCTGAAGACAGTGAACAGTTAAAAAGAGCAGTTAGAAACCCGGATAAATACTCAGCGTATCGGTTAAGAAAGGCATTAGGGATACCGTCAGGCCCAGCAGATTTTTTAGGATCAAGTTTTAACAGCATATGGATTCCGCCTTCCCTCGTTATTCCGAGGCAACGCACTTCAAGCGAAGAATGACCCGCGCCGTACCATAAAACCAATCGTTACTTTCCACGTGCTTCCATGGCTCCGACCTCAGGCGCCACTGAAGGTTACCACGTACCAAACAATCTCGAATGGTCCAGCAACCATGCGGGCAGAATCCTGCACAAGATGCAACAGGTGCGCACAAGGTCCCGGAGAGTAGGAGGGGCTGCGTCAGAGAAGGTTGCCTTGCCGGGGCTAGCTGAATCACTTGACACTCCCTCTTAGTCCATGGTGCGGGTGACCGGCTCCGTCGTCTTTCGTGGCCATGTTCAATGCACGTCTCTCGCGTCCCTCGCGACCTTCTACCACTAAACATCTCGTCCCGCGCATGCGCCGTCAGTAGCGTGACCTTATGGCGGTGGGGCCTACGCCACCAAAGGGCTTCCAGCTTCGATATGATTGCTATCGCAAAAATATATCATGGACATGAATCCAGCTGAAGTAGAAGCAAGTGGGATTCATAAAAGCGGAAAGCAGGCAAGGGTTCGTGTTGGGGATGCAAGCACTGAAATGCACGATCAAAACAGTGCAACGTGATTATCAAATGTCAGAGTTGTCCCTCGTATTCGAGCGGACGAGAACAGAGAAAATGAAAGCGAACGAGGAGCGCAGCGGGCGATGAAAGCAGAGGGAACGAAAAGGAAAGCGGAGGAGGAGGCTGCAGAGAAAGCATGTTTTGAAAAGCGGAGAATGAGAGAATGGCGAAAGGCTGAGGAGGAAAGAAGTGTGAAGCACGATACTCCGAGATGGCGCCATAGCATTGAAATCTGATTGTATGTGCGACGCGAATAGTGTAAATTTTCTGGAAGCCACGTGGACACCTGCGACTGCACTGGAATGATCGACTAGCCACGCATAAAAGTCGGCGCACTTGACCCGTAGATGAGATTTTCGACGATCGCGGACTCTGCTCACAGCTGCCGTTGTACTTGAGTGGTAGTTCTTTTGCATCTCGCCACTCCGTTTGCAACGTGCCGCACGGGGCAGGTTGTCCACGACAGTAAATATATCGCGAAATGAAAACACGTATAGAAGTGCGCCAAAACTTTACATAACGAAGTATCATAATCATCTGTGAGTCTTTTTGATCTTTTAATGGTGGAATTTTCTGATTTTTTCAGATTGGGAATTATTTGCGATGGAATTATTAAAGTAGCACCTTGATACTTTGTACTGTATTTCAGACCAAGACTATTTTCTTATTCATTAGCGATCTTAATACGTAGTACTTCTCAGACCACCTCTTCGAGTGATCTCCTACCACCCCTGTTTTCTGCCAGCTGATTGTATCTTACACCTCACATTCCCTCTGTTCTTCCCACCAGCTTATTTGCTGCCGTCTTAAAATTGCGTTCCCTTCGTTTGGAGACCGTTCACCAACTCTAATGTTCCGCGTTTTTAATATCCCACGTATTATTTGGACTGCTGAGTTCTATCTCTTCCTCTTATTGTCGACAAGAAGTTCGGCTACACCCGTTTTCACTGCAATCCCCACCGCTGTCTTCTTGTCTCTTGGCATTACGCCTCATATCGCTGGATCGCTCGGAGACTCCTTCGTTGTAGAGTGGACATGAACATACTGATGAAACTTTAACTTCTCAGACTCCTCTGTTGATATACGTGATGGTATATCGAAAAAGCGACAAGTTTTAATGCGAAGCTCTGCTTTACAATGTATGTGTTATTTTTCTCTAGCAATATGTTGAGCTTCAGTGTTCTAATCATTTTATCATTGCAACTCATTTATCATTCGAAAACACTCTTACAATGTAATTTGTAGCCACTGGGAAAAGGAGCCTACAGGTTTGATCCTTCTTCGCTTTTAAAAATTAATTCATGTTGCTTTAGTGGTGTTAACGCGTTCTCTTACAAAAAGGAATTATTTTTACACAAAGTACAAATGTTCGAAACAGTTTTGGTATTGAAGTTCTGTGAATTACTTCAGAAGAAGTAACGAAAGAAAAGATGGTCGATATTACTTCTACGACCAAGCTAAGACGATTTGCAAGCGTCCATGCAACACGCAACAAAATGTATAGTAACAAGTTTCATAAAATTTATTTTTGTGCTTCACTTTCTCTCGCACGCGTAATGAGAACGACTTATGAAGACTACGTTTCGGATAAATCTAATTTAACCAGAGGTTTGGACAAGAGAGAGAGACAAAAGGGAAAGAAAGACATGGAATTTAGCCAGTGTATGTGCCGGCTGGCTACCCTGTGCTGGGGAAAGAGGTAAAAGAAGAAAGGTGAGAGAAGAGGAAACCAAAAGGAAAACGAGGTTTGGATAAAGCGCCTGGCACAACCACCCAGACAAGAGCATCGATGGATATATATATATATATATATATATATATATATATATATATATATATATATATATATATATATATATATATATATATATATATATATATATAGTCACATAATGAGAAGCCAACAAACACTGACACCAAGTACAACATAGGGGAAATTGCATGTGCTTAATAAATGGAATAAAGTAATGATAAATTAATGGAAATTAAAGTGGATGAAAAAACAACTTGCCGCAGGTGGGAACCGAACCCACAACCTTCGCATGTCGCGTGCGATGCTCTACCAATTGAGCTACCGCGGCGGCGTTTCCCCGTCCACTTTCTTGGGTATTTATGTGTACTAGTAGAACCCTGGGAGTGTTAGCCAGCGCCCCCACTCACAGACCTTGGCGGCGGACGTGGAACGTCTTTTTTGCCGCAGGCGTCACGAGAACGTGATCTTTTTTCGGGTGAGGGCAACTGGTCAATAAACCCACATATGCTACCTGAAGGCATCAATGTTGCCGGATTCGAGACCCTCGTTATGTAATAAACGAGAAGGAAGGGGGTTAACCGAGGGGCCCGATATTTATTAGTCACCTAATGAGAAGCCAACGCGTTATTATATAATATTAAAATACATAGGCTTTTAATTATACAATATTAAAAGCCTCGTTTATTACATAACGAGGGTCTCGAATCCGGCAACATTGATGCCTTCAGGTAGCATATGTGGGTTTATTGACCAGTTGCCCTCACCCGAAAAAAGATCACGTTCTCGTGACGCCTGCGGCAAAAAAGACGTTCCACGTCCGCCGCCAAGGTCTGTGAGTGGGGGCGCTGGCTAACACTCCCAGGGTTCTACTAGTACACATAAATGCCCAAGAAAGTGGACGGGGAAACGCCGCCGCGGTAGCTCAATTGGTAGAGCATCGCACGCGACATGCGAAGGTTGTGGGTTCGGTTCCCACCTGCGGCAAGTTGTTTTTTCATCCACTTTAATTTCCATTAATTTATCATTACTTTATTCCATTTATTAAGCACATGCAATTTCCCCTATGTTGTACTTGGTGTCAGTGTTTGTTGGCTTCTCATTATGTGACTAATAAATATCGGGCCCCTCGGTTAACCCCCTTCCTTCTCGTTTATATATATATATATATATATATATATATATATATATATATATATATATACATATATATATATATGACAATAATTATTCAAGGCTACGCTTCCGATTAATGAGTATAACTGTAGTATAACTGCTGTTACATGAATCTTGTGTAAAATACTGAGTTGTCTCGCTATAATTATTTTTTCGCACTTCCTGCATGGGCCCAAGTCTAGCCGAGAAGGCTAAGGGCACAGATGATTCACGTGTATTTCTTATTAGTCGTTTGAATAAACTGATTTTGAAAAAAAAATGTTTTCCTTTTTTACCGACACGTTTGGACAGAGCGCCTGTCACAGCCACCGGGACAAACGCGTCGATTCACGCTAATAAATCCACAGTCGAGAGAGATAAGAGACGACGAATTGACGGTAATAAATCGAGCACGTCGAAAGCTTTTTCCTAATCAATTTACAAGCAGAGTGACAAATTGTATGCCGCTGTGACCCGCCGCGGAGGTGACGCAGGCGTTAAGCACTCTCCGTACGTGCGCCGATCCATAAGATATTGCAAAGCTGGTTCGATCCGCGGCGTAGGTGCAGTTCGCCATTAGCACCACTTAATTGTGAACTGCACAAAGCTTCGCTGGTGATCCTTCTTCACAGACTGGTAGGGCACCTAGTGTTTCTGTACACAAGGATTCCAGCGTAAGCGGCACAGGGAGTTGTGGTTGCAAAAATATGTGCGATAATTCTGTAGCATGCTTTATTACGCCCTGTCTCAGGGAGTGACAACCTTGGAGCGTTCTTACAGACGTTCCACGCCAAACGAGAATTACATGCATTGTCTATTGCCTGATTGATCTATTTCGCTATTATAGCTCGCTTACTATTTAAAATTTTCCTAACTATAAGGGGCTGGTTAAAGGCAAGGTCCGAAGCGCAAGCGAATTAAAGTGTACCGAGGAGGGACATTCATACTGAGTACAAGGCAATTACTTCACTAGTGTGTTGCTATGATATGATTTTAACGCGATAGCGTTAAGGAGCTCGTGTCGCAGAAAAGCCGGTGTCGTCGGCGTCGGGTGTCGGCGTCGGCGGCGTTGACCGTGAGCGATAAATCACGGCAGGCGCTTCATAAATAAAAAGCAACTTCCAAGATTGGCCCGGTGGGAATCGAACCCAGGTCTCCGGAGTGTGAGACGGAGACGCTACCACTCAGCCACGAGTTCGATGCTTCCAAGCGGTGCAAACGCGCCTCTAGTGAATGCGGTGTTGCCTTCGAAACGAGCCGTGGAAAGTTATACTGCGGTGTATATCGGTAATTATGAACATGTAACGTACAGAAGTCACAATTACACGAGTTGCGAAGTGCGTTTCCGCTGCACTTCTTCTGCGCTTTCCGCACACGCAGAGCCATCTTGCGGCAAACACAGAAGACCCCCTCCTCTCAATGTACGGCGCTGCCCCGACAGGAGGCGCGCCGCGCGCGCATTGGGACCGCTGCCAGGCGCGTCGCGGGACTCCCTCTCCCCTGACGACGCTTCGCCGTGCTTCCGGTTTAGATTACTATCTATCTCTCTGCCCGTGCCGATCACGACGTTTGGCTGGCGTAGATCGTTTCCCCTCCGAGACACCGAGTTCTTTGGTTCGTTTCGTTCGCTCAGGCGCACGTTTCGTTGCCGCGCCCAACGCTGCGTTGCTCGACGCTCACCGCGTGATAGGTGGGCGCTAAGTCCGATGCGGGGCGCATCGTAAGTGATTGCTGTGCCGTAGCGCATTGTCTTATACCCCTTGGCGGGTCGACGGGAACGCTGTCGCGTCCCACTCTTGAAGGCGAAGCTTAAGCGTCCTCCAATTTTTGCATACTTCCCGATTACTGCTATAAGCAAGGCATGTTGTTTCGTTTAGCTTTTCTAATGCGCTGCTTTCCACATCGTTATTGACTACAGATGTTCAGTGCTATGACGCAATGACTCTAGTGGCTGTTTCCAGGGGTTCCTTATGGTATGTTTAATATTCTGATCTGTCAGAACAAGTCATGCAACAGGCTCATTTTTTCTTGAGAAAAATTTTATCTACAGGACTTTAGTGTATAGAACTCTGGCATGTATAAGATGTCGTGCAAACTTATGCGTTTTAAATGAGGGAAGATTTTACGATGTTCGAAGTTAACAGATTATTTGCTCGCCCCTAAAAAACGTCGTGTTCATTTTTTTCCTGCAATCATTGAATGTTTTCTTTCCGAAAGCACCGTCCGTGTATTTACACAATGAGGTCACGCTGAACAGGATATAGAACACACATTCATGTTGAACCAAATACGATGGACTTGAGGGATTTTGAAATACAATATTCGCAAAGTATTATGGCTTCCGGAGAGCCTAAAATGATTTTCAGCAGAACGTATGGCATTTTACGTACCATCCGACTAGATGACGCTGCATGTATCTTTCTTTTTAAGTTTCGGACGCCTGTTGATAGAAAGATGATATGATCGTGAAATTTCACAATATATGTTATACATGGCTGACAAGGAAATTTATTCACCCGTAGGCAAGCTTGATGTGTATCGCTGTTCCACATTGCACATGGAGCCAACAAGCCATCTTGGTCACCTAAAGGCTATATTATAAAGCCCTAACTTTTTAACGCGACAGCGTTAAGGAGCTCGTGTCGCAGAAAAGCCGGTGTCGTCGGCGTCGGGTGTCGGTGTCGGCGTCGGCGTCAGCGTTTTGCGGCGTTGACCGTGAGCGATAAATCACGGCAGGCACTCCATAAATAAAAAGCAACTTCCAAGATGGTCTTGGTGGGAATCGAACCAGGGTCTCCGGAGTGTGAGACGGAGACGCTACCACTCAGCCACGATTTCGATGCTTCCAAAAGGTACAAACGCGCCTCTAGTGAATGCGGTGTTGCCTTCGAAACGAGCCGTGGAAAGTTATACTGTGGTGTATATAGGTAATTATGAACATGTAACTTACAGAAGTCGCAATTACACGAGTAGCGAAGTGCGTTTCGCTGCATTTCTTCTGCGCTTTCCGCACACGGAGAGCCATCTTGCGGCAAACACAGAAGAGCCCCTCCTCTCCATGTACGGCGCTGCCCCGACAGATGGCGCGCCACGCGCGCATGGGAGCTGTCGCGGTTCGGACTCTCTCCCCTGACAACCCTTCGCCTCGCTCCCTCCGCAGAATCAAGCGTCCTTCCTTTCTTTAGATCACTATCTCTCTATCTCTCTGCCCGTGCCGATCACGGCGTTTGGCTGGCGTGCATCATTTCCCCCTCCGGGATAGTACCGAGTTCTTTGGTTCGCTCCGCTTGCTCAGGCGCACGTTTCATTGCTGCGCCGAACGCCGCGTTGCTCGACCATATGGCTCGACGCCCACCGCGTCTGATGCGGGGCGCCTCGTAAGTGATGGCTGCCCTGTAGCCCATTGTCTTAAACCCATTGGCGGGTCGACGGGAACGCTATCGCGTTCCACTCTTGAAGGCGAAGCTTAAGCGTCCTCCAATTTTCTCTGGGTGATTGCAGGTTGTTTTGTTAAATGCACTATAAAGTGTGTGCAAGGAACGTTGCGCAAGTAGAATTGTGATGCAACCCGTCAATAGCTTGGGCCTTTTTACTTAAAAGACGAAAATAGAAAACTATTTCATGCTGACTCTTCCATATGCATGGCGCGAATGGGCGTTGCCGTAAGCATTGCGGCGTTTCGTGCTCTCGGAGATTCACCAACTGACGGCAATAGCTGAAGCTGCACTTCTCAACTGCAGCTGGAATTTTCGAGGGTGAACGGTGTCGTACATAGCGAGATGTAGCCAGCTTTAAACAGGTGAAGAAATCACCACTCCTTCGTGTCCGTGTAGATGGTCGAACAGGGAAGCTGCTAGTTACACCGCGTGTTACACCATGCCAGTCAAACTTCGCAAGGAGTCTATATTGTAAGTTTTAACGCGATAGCGTTAAGGAGCTCGTGTCGCAGAAAAGCCGGTGTCGTCGGCGTCGGGTGTCGGCGTCGGCGGCGTTGACCGTGAGCGATAAATCACGGCAGGCGCTTCATAAATAAAAAGCAAATTCCAAGATTGGCCCGGTGGGAATCGAACCCGGGTCTCCGGAGTGTGAGACGGAGACGCTACCACTCAGCCACGAGTTCGATGCTTCCAAGCGGTGCAAACGCGCCTCTAGTGAATGCGGTGTTGCCTTCGAAACGAGCCGTGGAAAGTTATACTGCGGTGTATATCGGTAATTACGAACATGTAACGTACAGAAGTCACAATTACACGAGTTGCGAAGTGCGTTTCCGCTGCATTTCTTCTGCGCTTTCCGCACACGCAGAGCCATCTTGCGGCAAACACAGAAGACCCCCTCCTCTCAATGTACGGCGCTGCCCCGACAGGAGGCGCGCCGCGCGCGCATTGGGACCGCTGCCAGGCGCGTCGCGGGACTCCCTCTCCCCTGACGACGCTTCGCCGTGCTCCCGCTTTAGATTACTATCTATCTCTCTGCCGTGCCGATCACGACGTTTGGCTGGCGTAGATCGTTTCCCCTCCGAGACACCGAGTTCTTTGGTTCGTTTCGTTCGCTCAGGCGCACGTTTCGTTGGCGCGCCGAACGCTGCGTTGCTCGACGCTCACCGCGTGATAGGTGGGCGCTAAGTCCGATGCGGGGCGCATCGTAAGTGATTGCTGTGCCGTAGCGCATTGTCTTATACCCCTTGGCGGGTCGACGGCAACGCTGTCGCGTCGCACTCTTGAAGGCGAAGCTTAAGCGTCCTCCAATTTTTTGTTTGCCATTCTTTAACGTCATTTTCGCTTTTGGGTGCTTCTCGTAGTGAGCAGGCCCTATGAGTGTTTATCATTTTTTTTCTTCCGGTGTTTTTTTAATGCGCGAAGTTTCTGTCTGTGTTTTGCCGTGTTTTCATTTTTCACTAGGAAGTCACACCGTCTCTTTTTTTTGCCCGCCAGTAATGAGAGCAAGGTTTGGCGTGAAATGAAAACCATCTGATCTGAGCCAGCTGTGGAAGAAGACGACGACGCTCGAGCTTTTGCTGATGATGATAGCTTTAGTGAACTCCGGCATCAACGACACAGAGTCCACACAAACATCATCGCTGTAAAGAAAAAGAAAAAGAATCAAGTAAAAAATAGAACCGCTGATTTGCGTGGGCGAAAGCTATGGCAACATTTTGCGTTGCTCTTGAGATCCTCTCACTGTATTTTTACACTAGTCGAGGGTGACATGGCAGCGTTGCGACCAGGCGTGTCACAACTGTTGTCAGCCCTTAACATTTGCTATTATTTCCATTCAGTGGAGTGTATGCATTACGGTGCATCATGGACACTTATCCTCAACGGAAACGCAGGTTTAGTTGCGTGCGACACTGTATAGTGTCACACACAACTAAACTATGCACTGCAACGCAACTAAACTATAGTACACTGCGACAGGGTTGCGTGCGACACGCTGAAGTGGCAACCCTGTATAGCCGACTGGACGGAGCGGGGTGTACGGTCCATGGAGGAAGGAGTACACTAAGAGGGAGCGTCACGTGACAAGCTTGAAGACTACTCATGAAAAAGGATATAGAGGAGAAGTAGGCCCTAGTCACATGATACGCAAGCCGTAGATTCTACACTGTATAATAATTTGTGCCCTTAAAAGTTTTTTTTTCGTTTTGCTGGAGTCTTTCCGATTTTTTCAGATTCTGATTTCCCCTACATGAAATTTAATTAAAATAGCCCCTTGATATTTTGTTCTGTATCTCAGCTCAACACTACTTTTTTTCCTGATTAGCGATTTTAATGTGTGCCACTTCTCAGACGGCTTCTCCCAAATATGTCATATCATCCCTGCTTTGTGTTAGCTGATTTCCTCTTACGCCTGCCAATTTCCTAATTTGATCACACTACGTAAATCTTTGCCGTAATAAAACTGAACTCCCTTCCCTTGGCAACCGTTCTAGCTGTAACTCTAACGGTCCACCGTTTACATGGCTGATGTATTACATGGACTGTCCAGCTCCATCTGTTGCTCATAATTTCGATTAGAACGTCTGCTACGCTCGTTTAGTCTCCAGTCGACCGTCGCTGTGTTCTTGTCTCTTAACGTTATGCCTGATACCCCTGGATCGCTGGGAGACGCATTCATGCTACAGTGGATTTGAATAACCTCATGATACTTTAACTTCTCAGACTCCCCTGTTGATATACCTGACGGTAGTCAGTTACCACTCCACAAGCGCTATAATGTGTTACATTTTTCCACATTCCACTACCTTAAGTGGTTAGTGCTACCGGACAGAACTGGAGAAGCGAGAAGTTGGACTGGGGAGCTCTGGTTTGCAGCATAGGTGCTATTTTTCGCTAGCGAAATGTTGAGCTTTCGTGCTGTAATTACTTGATCATGGTAAGACATTTCTTATTGTAAAATAATCTTAGATTGTAATTTACAGCCACTCTTAAATGGAACTTCCACGTTTTATCAAACTTAGCGTTATAGAAAAAAAAAATCAATGGGGATAAAGAAGTGCCAACGCGTCGCCTTGGAAAAACATTATTTAGCGCCAAGCTCAAACGACCAACCCAGTTTGGATAATAAAGTTCTGTGAATTACTTAATCGTATAGGATTTTTGGGACATAACTTCAATTTAATAATTCAATTAGTCCAGTAGTATGCTTCTACGTCACGCTGAGGGCCTGCGTGGTTGTGGTCAGGAATGGATTTTCGCCAAGTGAAGTCCTTCGGTGATGTTGCATGTTTTGCGACGCGGGGCCCTTAACGCTAACGCGTTAATAGTGTACTATCATAATAAGCACGGTCGCTGGACGGTCATTATACTCAGTTTAATTGGTGACGCGGGAAATTGCGTGGAGATTCGCCGTGGCAGTGATGTACGCTTTTCTGGGACAGGGAGAGCCAAACCAAATTTCTCGGTCTTCAAAGGTGTACGAGTTATTTGCTCCTACGTCTATGCGCCGGTGGCCTATTCGCGGCGAGATAAGAGCAGCACATTTGCCTTCTGCTTGTGCACCCCCAAGAAACGCACCAAGCGGCCGATATAAACGAACCATGTCTGAACTTTGTACCTAAATTTAGAGAAACGTGGTCAGTCTTGCGACTGAAAACGTTTCAGATTACACAGTTTTCTGAATGCCTAGCCGAGGAAGCGTTACATATTTCCACCGTATTGCACATTCGTACCCCGAACACAGACCGAGACCAACACTACTTTTGAGTTCGACAAATTATACCTTATGTGGCATAGTGAGCTGTCTAAAGTGCGACAATCCCCAGTTAGAATGCGGAAATGTACTGCCGAGCTCCGCCTTTCTCTCTCTCTCTCAACAGCCCCCGCGAGGCTAACTCTAGAGTTTAGCTCCGCTTGCATCTCGCTTGAAGGGACAAGGGCGCCATCTACGCACGGTACACATGTATGATCGGGCAATGGCTCAGTTTCTGTAGTCAACATTTCCAAA
Source organism: Dermacentor albipictus (assembly GCF_038994185.2). Lineage (NCBI taxonomy): Eukaryota > Metazoa > Arthropoda > Arachnida > Ixodida > Ixodidae > Dermacentor > Dermacentor albipictus. Next base: position 14,617,562 of record NW_027225569.1, read on the forward strand.
ATAAGCTGCATGGGAAACTTTTACTTGCAAATATATGTGCAATAATACTAGAGCATGTTTTTCGCTACACATCTGCTTGAGCAAGCGACCCCCTTGGACCGTTTTAAAGAGCTTGCATGCGAAAAAGAATTGCATATCTTTTTTTCCTCCCTGTTTCATCGATTATGCCAGTACAGGTGACTTATTATATAATATTACCATAGTCTAAGGAGCCGCTTGAAGAAAAAATCACAAACGCAAGCTAATTAAAATTTACGGAGACTTACTCCGGTGATCATTCATTTAGAAAAGCGCCAAAAAACACATCCACAAGGAAGAGTATAGGACCAGCGCTGGTCCTGCACTCTTCCTCGGCTGCGTGTTTTTTTGTCGCGGTTTCAAATGAATGGCCCGTACCAACTAGCTCGCACCCAATCCCTTGTAAGACTACACTAATGATTTGCAGCGAAATAATTATGAATGCCTCCCTGTAACTTCTATATGCGAAATAGGTTGTTCCATTTACCTTTGGTAATGCTCCGCTTTCCACATAGTTATTGACTGGCGCTGTTCAGCGCTATCACGCAATGACCCCTATGAGTCTGCTCAGCGGTTGCTTGTGGTATTTTGTTCAATATTTTCTTCTGTCAGGACAAGTCATGCAGCGCACTAATTTTTTTTCATCTGCGATATGTTATCTATAGCACTTCGGTTTGTTGAAGTAAGACATGTATAAAGTATGGTGCAAACTTATCAGGCGTTTTAAACAAGGCAGATTTTTACTAATTTCCAAGTTATATATTAGTTTCCTGTCTTCGAAATCTTCGCGTTCTTTTATTATACCATTGAATATCTTATTTCCGAGAGCGCCTTCTTTGTAAATTACAAAACCAACTCACGCTCAAGAGGATACTGAACATACATGAACGTTGAACCACATCGCAAGGGCTTGAGAGGTGTTGAAAATGAAATGCACTATTTGCGAAGCCATATGGCTTCTGGAGAGCTTAAAGGACCTTTGGGAAGAATTTATCGGGCTGTCTCATGGCTCTTTGGTTAAGTTTTCGAGGACCTCTTACCAGATGCATTCGAGCTGTTCAGCAAATATCAACGAGAGGGCTTGCAGGGATCTTATTAAGAGAAATGTATGTGCTATAAATGCTTTTACGTTCATTATTTCGTCGGCAAACTGTCGACCTCTCCCACCGCCAATGGAGCCAAAGAACACATCTTCGTCACGATTATCTGCCTGTTTGCAGCTTATTTTGTCTAAGGGCTGCTTGAAATTTTATGCAGAGCATGCTGGGCAAGTATAGTTGCAAAGACACGAATGAATAGCTTGGGACGTTTCACATAAAAAAAATAACAACGAAAGAATCTCTCGTCGTGGCTCCTCCATGCGCATGGCAGGAACCTGTCCTTCGTTGCCGTGAGCATTGTGGCGTTTCGTGGGCGCCAGGATTCTCCATGATACGGCAGCCACAGAAGCTACACTTCTCGTACTGCAGCTTTAGTTTTGGAGGCTGAATCTTGCCGTACAACGTGAGATATCGCAGTTTTTACGCAGGCAAAAAAAAAGAAAAACAGAATCAAGTGAAAAAGAAATCAACCGCTGTTTTGTTTGGGTGAAGCATTCACAGCCATCACAACGTTATCCGCTTGGCTTGCGATCCTCACGCTGTGCTGTGACACTAGGTGAGGGTGACAAAGCTTGACACAGCAGGTCGTACGACAGCTTTTACGCAGAATGAATGGAGTCATGCAGCGTTGTGACCAGGGGTGTGATAACGATTGTGAGCGCCAAAGGAGGGTGAGCGTATGTTCAAATCAATAAGACTTGAGTCCGGCGTCTTTTTAGTGGGTCTGGACACCCTCCGCGAACGCAATTCCGAGACGTTCTCTCGAAGCGGCTTCCTCGGCTCGCTGGACGGCCCAGAGTAGGGCTGTCAGGTTCGAGCTGAGCAGCCCGGTCCTCCAGCCCGTGCGGAGGCTGGCGGTGGAAGAGATGGAGGGGTCGGCACTGCCCGACTTGTTTAAGTGCTGACGTTCTCATAACATGTGAATAATTGTGGCAACCTCGCCAAACGATGCGCATCTGTTCGTAGTGTACATGTCTCGATACATGGTGTGCATGAGTCTGGGGTTTCTGTAAGAGTCCGTTTCTAATTGTCTGAAGTGTACTGCTTGCGTCCTGTCTAACCCAGCGTGAGGGAATGGGTATACGCGTCTTTGTAACTGGTAGTGTGTCGTGATGTCGTGGAACCTGGACATACGATGCTCCCACGCCCAGACGTTTGCGCTACACCATAGGGACTCTTCCTCCGATGATGCTCGGTGAGTGAGGCCTCAAGCAACGCGGTGAGCCGGTTCATTAGGCGGGCTCAGATCAGTGTGTGCCGGGATGCATAGCAAATGCTTTCGGTTTTCGAAGTCGGCCTCTCCCTGGTGTATGGTATGTCGCTAAAGTATGTGATACGCCTCATACGAGATGCGCCCATTACCAAAATTCCGAATTGCCGTTTGCGAATCGCAGGTCACGTATGTCACTTTGGTTTGTGTGAGCGCCAGTGCTATGGCCCCTTCCTCTGCCGCTTTGACATGCGCCGTGTTCAAGGTGACGCTCGTGAGCAGGTTGCCTCGGTGGCTAGTAACTGCCGCCACGAAACTCTTCACGTCTCAATCACGGGCTGCGTCGGTGAAGACCGCCTCCTTGTTGTTGGAGTAACTTTGGTTCGTGTGTAGGGCCCTGGCTTTACCTCTCCCCGTGTGGTGTTTGGGGTGCATGTTGCGAGGCAATGGGGGTACGTAAAGTTGCTCGCGTAAGGTTCTTGGAACTTCTACCTTTATGCTGCGCTGCGTGTGGTATGTGATGCCGAGGTTTTCGAGCACGTGTCCGCCCGGGCGGGTCTTGAATGGGCGCTCGTGTTGGGACACTTGTTGCGCCTCCACCAGTTCCTCGACAGTATTGTGCAAGCCTAGTTCTAAAAGCTTAGTTGTGCTGACTCCGGGCGCAAGTCCCAACGTACATTTGTACGCCTTGCGTATGAGGGCGTCGAGCTTGCTTCTTTCCGCTACTGACCATATGTGAAAAGCTGCCATGTACCTTATTTGAGATATGACGATGGCTTGTATGAGTCGTATGACGCTGCCTTCACGCATGCTCGTGTGTGTGGTGGTGCGTCGAATGAGCTGCATCGTGCTGGTGGCCTCTGCCGTTATGTTGCGAAGTGCTTCGCCATTGCCGCCTTTGGGTTCGATGATCAATCTTAGGAACCGGATCTTACCTACCATCGGGATGGGTAGGCCGTTTGGTGCCTCTAATTGGATTTCATCCTTTTCCGGGAGGTTGTATCCTTTAGGTGGGCGCCCCTTTCTGACCGGTCTATATAGCATCAGCTCGAGTTTTTTGGCCGAGCAGGCAAGTCCCGTGCCCACGAGGTAGTTTTTCACGCATTGGTTGGCCTGCTGTAAACGTTGCTCGATCGCTACGTCACTACCCGTTGTCATGTGGATCGTAAAAAATCATCCGCGTATAGCGTGTGATGCAGTCGATCCCTCGATTTGAAGCAACCGGTCGGATAACCCCAGCAGGACAAGATTGAAGAGCATCGGCGAGATCACCGAGCGCTGCGGGGTGCCCTAGCTCCCGATATTGATTTTATTTGACTCTTGTTGTCCCACTCGCATGCGAGCGGTTCTTCCTGTGAGAAAGTCTCGGACATAGTTGTACGTTCGCAGTCCGAGATTTAGATTGTCTATTTGTTGCAACATGGCATCGTGTCGAACGTTATCGTGGGCCTTCTTCCTGCCCAGCCCAAGGACGGCTGTCGTCGAGCGCCCCGGATTGTCTATGATTTGATGTTTTAGTTGCAGAAGGGCGTCTTGCGTGGAGAGATGTCTTGTGACGCCAATCATGGTGTGTGGAAATAACTCGTTTTCCTCGAGGTAATCCGAGAATCTATTGAGAAACGCGTGCTCCATCAGCTTGCCCACGCAAGATATGATGGAGATGGGGCGCAGGTTCTTCAGCTGCAGTTTCTTGCCGGGTTTCGGTATCAGTATGATCTTTGCTTATTTCCATTGCTGCGGTAGCTTGCCATGCGCCCAACACTGGTTAATGTATTTTGTGAGTCTCTTGACCAATCCATAATCGAGATTGCGTAGTGCCTTATTGGATATTCTATCGGGACCAGCGGCCGACTCGGTGTTGAGTTTCACGAGGGCCGCCTGGATTTCGGCAACGGAGAATTCCGTGTCTAGGGTCGCATTGCTTTCTCTCGAGTAGTCCGGATATATGTGCAGTGGCGTTTGGGATATGTAAAAGCGTTCCGCATCCCGTAGGAATTGTTCAGTTCCCCCGTACACGTTTATGATTTTCTATATGCCTTGCATGTGTGTCTACACATGGCCTTTGCGGTGGGAAAGAATGCTTAGTCTTTAGTAGATAACTATCAGATATTCTCGCCACATCGGGCCACTTCAATGTAATCGCACTACTTGAGCCAGAACACCGGGAACGAGCGCGCATCGACGGAGCAGAGATGGGGGAAGGGAACACCAGCTGCTGCAGCAGCGAGAGACGCGTTGCGTGAGGGCACAGTGCATTGCCGTGACGCCACATCATCCTCGCTGTCGCTCTCACAAGGATGTGTTACGTGCGCCTTCCTTGTCCACGCAACCTCTTCTCTGCCTTGTCATTGAGCCTCGGTAAGATCCACTAAAAACGCTCCAAGCGTCTCAACGCTTTCGTTTGCCCATGGGGTGTTCGTAACTCGAAGGACGCTCAGCAACGTTCATAACCAGATCGAGGTTTTGGCCAAGTAATTTGACCCGCAATAATTTAACCTTTAATAGGTTTAATAATAATAATAATAATCTTTATGCAGTATAGTTAAAACAGTATACAAAACGGAAGCGCCGAAGCCACAAGAGGGCTTGTGCGGCAACAACCGGCAGCCGCGGCAATCTACGCGCCACACCAGAACTCCATCAGAAGCTGGTTGTGCATTGGGCACAACCATCACACATTATCAAAGATGCATTGATAACATCAGTACATATTAAAGGTTCTCTAACGCTTGAACAGCAACTCTCAGTGTTTTGCGGGTGGACAAAGAAAATACATCGTCCGGTAGTTCATTGAAGATAGCAGGAACATAATAGCGTCTTGTTGCTTTACCGTAGTGAGTGCGAACTCTCGCTGTAAGATAACGAGGAACATGTCTCAACGGTACCGGTATCGTATTTATGTGCCTGTATGCACTGCTCGAAAAATATTTAAGTACTACGATTTGGGGGGTCGCCATCTTGCCGCCGAGCAGTGCGGACGTGTTTCGCATGGGCTGCCGACTTTCGACCGATTTTTGGCGACTTTACGGACTACGACGACCCGGGAACATCACACCGAGGTCAGTGAAGGTGCTGTGCACCTAACCGCTACGTTTTTGGAGACAAGACCTGCTCATAGCCAGATTTCGGGCACTTCTCCCCCGAGCCGCACGTAGTCGTGCTGGGCCTACTTTAGGCCTAACGCGACTAGGGCCTCTCCCTGCCGCCGCCGGCGAAGACCGCCGCCACCGGCGCCGAGCCCGAATGGAGTGTACCGTGGATGGGGAGGATATCTCCCCGGAAGAATACAACAACGAAAAGCTCTGGACCTCTGCCATCAAGGCCCATGACCTCGTCCACCCTAGGAAGAAGAATGCGACGCCGCTTGCGTCATCCATCACGACCGACGACGGCAACGGCAAGGCCGCCGAGAAAGAGAAATCGGCCGCTGGCCGACCAACAATCAGAAGAAGGAGACTGCTTCCTCGCCTCCCGGCCACGGATTATAAAGTGGTTTTCAGACCGAAAGGAGGCCTCGATCTCCGTTTCCACACCGCCACCACCCTCCTGCAAACGGTATGCCAGGGGTCCGACACGGACATCGCTACAGCTCGAAAGCAAGACCAGGTGCGTGTCAAGCCAACCAATAATTCTTTCACCGTGAACTCTCCATCGGCGGAGAGAGTCAAGAAATATGTCAGTCTACAAAACCTCAGAATCATCGACCAGATATACCCTGTCAATGCTTACATTGCGGCCCCGGACGAAGCCATCAAGGGAATCGCCTACAACGTGCTCGAAGACCAAACCCACGAGGAAATCCTCCTAGACATCCAGGACCTCAACAAAGGGTGCCAAATTGCAAACGCAAGAAGGCTAGCAAGACCTCATCGGTACTAATAACTTTACTGGAACCCAAAAGGTACCCAGCCAAATCCGTTTGTTCGGAGGACTATACTCGTGCTACCCCTTCCGTGCCAAAACGGAAGCCTGTTTAACTGCCGACGGGCCGGACACAAAGCCGACGTCTGCCCGAGGGAAAGGACCAACCTTTGCAACCGCTGCGGGACGCAACACTCCGCCAAGGAGAAACCGGACTGCACCCCAAAATGCATCCTGTGCAACGGAGATCATTTCACGGGCACCAGAAGCTGCAAGGCCCGCTTCGAAAGACCCCACTACAGGGGAAGAAAACTCACCGAAAGCCAATGGCAACGCAGACAACAAGACAGTGGAAGACACCATTCCAGGAGCCGGGAAAGGTCCAACTCCAGCCAAAGAAGCTGGAGAAGCCGGAGCCGCTCCATCTCCTTCTCTCCCCTCCCGAAAGCCGACAGTCAAGAACGCCCAAAACAGGTGAGCTGGAAACCGCAGGCCTCCCTAGAGAGAGATAGCAACGCAGAGCTCAGGGCTATGATTGAACGACAAAATGAAACAATCAAAGAGCTTAAGGAAATCATTGTAAACCTACAGGGTAGAAACTCCCCCCAGAAGGAAACACAAAGCTCAAAACAACGCACCCCTTCTACGATACCCAACAGCTCAGTACCCCCCTCCGCGGCATCCTCGCGTGCCTCGTCACCACAAAGAAGGCCCCCGGCTAAAAACAGAACGATCGAAACGGTCAAAGACGTGCAAAGCCCCACCCTAAACCATGTAATTCACCTAATCCAAGGCATGAACACCCGACTTGATCGCATGGAGGAGAAGATGGCAGCAACCGAAGAGAGAATCAGGGCAGACATGAAGGGACAAATTGGTGCATTAGCTACGCAGTTAAACGGGCGCATGGACGCCCTCGAGACCAGACTAAGCCAAACAGAGGCTACCGTAGCCACGATACAAACTCAACTCGCAGATTATGCTGAGCAACTTGCAGCGATCTCACTATCCAAATCCGGTCTCATCAACACTCAGGTACAAAGATCAAACCAATATGGAGGGAAACCTTACGGAAATCAAAATATGGCAGTGGAACTGCAGGGGCTTCCGCCCAAAGCGGGAGAACCTACAACTCCAGATCCAAAACTTAGACAAGCCGGAAATACCGTACATCATAGCACTGGAAGAAACGCTAACTAACGCCAAACTCAGAAACTATAAAACGTACGAAAAAACGGGAGCGCAGAACCCGCGTGCGGCCGTCTTGGTCCACAGAAACCTGACCACTGTCGAACACGAAATTGACGCGAAGGACGCGGACTGCCTCCTCGTAGAAATAATTCCACAGAAAAGAGGACAAGCAAGCCTATTTACTCTCAACATATATAGCGCCCCCCAGATCGAACCACCCCCCGGTAATAGAGGCAGTTAACAAAACACTCAGGCTCTGTGGTTACAAGCCGCTAGTAATAGTAGGCGACTCTAACGCCAGGAACACGGCCTGGGGCTACAAAATAAACAAGAAGAATGGCACCGCCATATGGAATTACATACAAGACGAAGGCCTCACATTACTGAATGATCCGCTACAACACACGCGAATAGGAAACAGTGTTCAGATGAACACCAGCCCCGACCTAACGCTCAGTAAGAACGTGGGAGAAGGCAAATGGAGGAACACCGCCTGTAGCCTAGGCAGCGGTCATTATATGATCGAAACCACCATCCCGGCCACATCGCTAAAGAAGAAAGGGCGGAAAGAGATCACGATCACCGACTGGGACAAATTTAGACTCATCAGAGCACGAGACGAACCCACCACCATAGATGACCTCGACAAATGGGTTGAACAGCTAGGGAAGGACGTCAAAACTACGACCAAAACATACCAGTCACAGCAGAAACACACGCAATAGACAACACACTACTACACATGTGGCAAGCACACGAAAGCCTTCAAAAGAGATGGCTCAAACAAAAACACAACAGAAGACTCAAGCGCAAAATTACTCGCCTAGTTAAAGAAATAGAACACCACGCACAACAGCTGCTCAAGCAACAATGGGGTCAAACATGCGACCAGATGAATGGAAAACTGGGCCTAAAAGACACGTGGCACCTACTCAGGTACCTCCTAGACCCTGAAAATTGTAAGACGGCACATAACAAGAACATCAGCCACATTATTCACGAACAGCCCCTTCAAGACGACGAACTCCTCGACGAACTCAGGAGCAAATATGTAGATACCTCCGAGAAGGAAACGCTTCCCGAATACAAAGGACCTCCGAATCCTGGAATGGACGAGGAAATAACGACGGCGGAGGTGAGGGCGGCGCTACACAAACTCCGCACATCCTCTGCCCCGGGAGCGGACGGAATCAATCAAAGCTATCACAAAACTCTTCAACCAATGCTGGGAAAAGGGCAAGCTGCCGGCAGCGTGGAAACACGCAAAGATAACCTTCATACCGAAACCAGGGAAGAGCCTACAAATACAAAATTTGAGACCTATCTCCCTCACGTCATGCCTGGACAAATTGCTAGAACACGTGATTCTAGGTCGCCTGCAAGAACACATGGACAAGCACGAACTCTTCCCCAGCACAATGTTGGGCTTTAGACAACACCTCTCCATACAAGACCTCATGCTTAGACTATCGGAGGAGGTCATTAACCCTATTCACAGCAAACGAACCAAAGCAATCCTAGCTCTGGATTTAACCAAAGCATTCGACAAAATCAAGAACGAGGCTATCATGGAAACCCTTTCAAATCTAGGAGTAGGCGAGCGAGCCCACACCTACGTCAAAGCCTTCCTTCCGCTAGAACGGCGGAAATACACTTAGGGTCACTCACATCCGACCCTTTCACATAGGGAAGCAGAGGAACGCCGCAAGGATCGGTACTCTCACCCCTCCTTTTCAATGTCGAGCTCATATCCATGGCACAGCTGCTCGAAGGAATACCAAACCTATCGCATTCCCTATACGCAGACGACATTACACTCTGGGTAACCAAAGGGAACGACGGAGAGATCGAGCACCTACTGCAAACTAGAGCAGACGTAGTCTCGGAACACGCCAGAAAGATAGGATTATCGTGCACCCCGCAAAAATCTGAACTTCTCGTCATAAAATATAATCCACGAGGCCATACAAAAACCTCAGTCCCTATAGAAGTATACGTGGACGGCACCCTAGTTCCCGAGGTCCAAACGATACGGATACTAGGTATGCACCTACAAAGCAACGGCAAAAACACAGTGACTATCAATAAACTTACGGCATGCGTGAACCGAACCAACCGTTTGATCCGACGCATCGCCAACAAACACTTTGGGATGAAGGAAGTGGATCTTAGGCGTCTAATCCAGGCTTTCGTGCTCAGCTGTTTCGTGTACTCCTTCCCATATCTCAACCTGTATAAAGCGGAGAAGTAAAAGGTAAACTGCCTCATAAGACAAACCTACAAGGCGGCGCTCCACCTGCCGAGATACACATCAACCGAGAGGCTCCTGAAACTGGGCGGCCACAACACGCTGGACGAACTAGTTGAAGCACACAGAGCAGCCCAATACGAAAGATTAACCAAGACACCTGCGGGAAGACACATCCTAAGGAAATTAAGCATCCCGTACGAGAGCAATCAAACAAACGTCGGGCCCATACCCAGAGACATCTTCAATCGCCTCAGGGTTGATCCAATCCCAAAGAACATGCACCTGGAGTATCACAGGAAACGGAGACAGGCCCGGGCCAAAGCACTCCAGAAACACTACGCAAACCACGAGGAGGCGGTCTACGTAGACGTAGCCGAACTCGGAGAACGCGATGCTTTCTCCGAAGGGGTAGTAGGAAACGACCTCAAACCAATCACCGCGGTCACCATTTTTGGAAGGCATGCGGAAGAAGCGGTAGAAGCCGCGATAGCAATAGCTATCACAAATACTGCAGCCAAAATAATTTTCTGCGACTCCAAGACGGCAGTGCGTAATTTTGCCAAAGGCAGAACCCACGAACCGGCGCTACAAATTCTGAAAAAAGTACATTTCACGCCCCGCCAGATCAAATTCATCTGGATCCCTGCGCACTCGTCCCATCCCCGGAACGAAGCGGCTCACAATTTCGCCCGAGGACTCGTCAACCGGGCAGTGAGCCAACCGATCCTGCGAGGAGCAAAAGAGCGCATGATAACCTACCACGAAATTACGCAATACTATAAAAACGAAAGACTCGAATACCCACCGCCTGCCAATTCCTTAACCAAAAACCAGCAGGCGACGTGGAGGCAACTCCAAACATACACCTTCCCCAACCCGTACAAACTATCCATAGTCTACCCAGGGACACACTCCCCCGAATGTACGCTATGCGAGGCCGACAAAGCCAATTTAGCACACATCTTGCACGGATGCCCTGAGCTCAAACCTAGAGCCGAATGGCAGCTATCCAACCGAGAGCAGTGGGAGGCTGCGGTGACCAGCTCGGAACCCGCGGTTCAACTGCAGGCCGTGACCTGGGCTTTAGAAGTCGCCGTAAGACACGGTCTGACGGCCACCTCACGAAGCCATCATGACTTCCCACATCTAATCTCATAAATCATTTTCTGTTGACGAATTAAAGTTTTTACCACCACCACCACCTATTACGATTTGTTTAAAAAGATTCTCAAAAGAAGGCAAACCGGCTGTTCTAAAGACACTGCTGGGCAAATTCTCCTGTGGCATATAGAGGACACTTGTAGCGATGTTTTTCAAAATCCTATTAACTCGACATTTCCATTTGAAAGAGCAGTTAAAAAAACAACACATACCGTATCCTAAAATACTATGCCCCAGAGCCTGGGCAACAAGTTTTCTGATAGAAAAAGGCATCATGGTTTTCAAATAAACAACAAACATGCAACACTTCTAAGTTTCTTACAAATGTGGGTCAAATCAGTATTCCACGTCATATCACTGTCTATGTGCACACCAAGATACTTAACCGACTGGACGCTAGCTATAGGTTGACAAGAGCACAAAGAGCAATATGAAGGGTGCAGGCACGTACCCAGGATTTTTTTTTCGGGGGGGGGGGAGGGCCACCACCTCCATCAATATCATCATCATCGTCGTCGTCGTCGTCGTCGTCATCATCATCATCATCATCATCATCCTGTTTTATGTCCACGGCAGGACGAAGGCCTCTCCCTGCGATCTCCATTTACCCCTGTCCTGCGCCAACCGATTCCAACTAGCGCCCGCAAATTTCCTAATTTCATCGCTCCACTTAGTGTTTTGTCGTCCTCGATTGCGTTTTCCTTCTCTTGGGACCCATTCTGTAACCCTAATGGTCCAACGGTTATCTAACCGGCACATTACATGACCTGCCCAGCTACATTTTGTCCTCTTGATGTCAATTAGATTATCGTCTATACCCGTTCGCTCTCTGATCCAAACCGCTCTCTTTCTCTCTCTTAACGTTATGCCTAGCAATCTTCATTCAATCGCTCTTTGCGCGGTACTTAACTCATTTTCAAGTCTCTGTCCCATATGTCAGCACTGGCAAAATGCACTGATTGCACACCTTACTTTTCAATAATAATGGTAAGCTTCCAGTCAGGAGCTGGCAATGTCTGCCGTATGCGATCCAACCTATTTTTATTCTTCTGTGAATTTCCTTCTCATGATCAGGGTTCCCTATGATTAATTGACCTAGGTAAACGTACTCCTTCACAGTCTCTAGTGGCCGACAAGCGATCCTGATCTGTTGTTCCTTTGACAGGCTATTTATCATTATCGTCATCTTCTGCATATTAATATTCAACCCCACTCTCACACTCTCTCTGTTAAGGTCTCCAATCATTTGTTGTAACTCGTCTGCATTGTTGTTGAATAGAACAATGTCATCGGCAAACCGAAGGTTGCTGAGATATTTGCCGTCGATATTTACTCCTAAGCCTTCCCAGTTTAATAGCTTGACTTCTTCTAAGCACGCAGTGAATAGCTTTGGAGAAATTGTGTCTCACTGTCTTACCCATTTCCCTATAGGTATCTCCCTGCTTTTCTTGTGTAGAATTAGGGTAGCTGTAGAACCTCTGTATATATTCTTACGTGAAGGACGAGCCAGTAAGACGAGAAACTATTTACAGATTATATTTACAACAACGGTTGCAGCGCTGACCGGTTAGATTCACAGCGCGAGCCCAGTTCGTTCTTCCTCCTCTTTTCTCGAGTAATGGCGCCCACGCAACTCGTTCAAACAAACAAATACCACACGCATGTAGCAATATTTTCCAAGCATTTTACGTAAGCGTTCTGTAGTCCTTGATTACGTAGTGCCTCTAGACTGCTGGTATCTCTACTGAATCAAATCCGTTTTCGTAATCTATATAAGCCACATAGAGAGGCTTATTGTACTCTGCAGATTTCGCGATAACCTGATTGATGACATGGATGTGCTCCATTGTAAGGTATCTCTTCCTGAAGCCAGCCTGTTCCCTTGGTTGACAAAATCCAGTGTTGCCCTTATTCTATAGGAGATTATTTTGGTAAATATCTTATATAATACTGGGAGCAAGCTAATGGTCCGATAATTTTTTAATTCTTTAACGTCTCCTTTTTTGTGGATTAGTATAATGTCTGCATTCTTCCAGTTTTCTGGGACCCTTGCAGTCGATATACACTTCGTATAAAGAGCCGCCAGTTTTCTAAGCATTATGTCTCCTCCATCTTTGATTAAATCGACTGTTATTCCACCTTCTCCTCACGCTCTTCATCGTTTCTTGTCTTGCAGCGCCCTTCTGACCTCATCGCTAGTTATAGGAGAGTTTCTGTATCCTGTTCATTGCTGTTTCTAAGTGAGGTATCGTGAGTCCTCTGGGTACTGTATACAGGTCAGCTTAGAATTTTTCCGCTGCCTTTACTGTATCTTCGAGATTGCTTACGACATTATCCCTCTTATCTTTTAGTGCATACATCATGGTTTGTCCTATGCCAGGTTTCTTTTTCACTGATTTCAGGCTGCATTCATTTTTTTACGCCTTCTTGAGTTTTTCACATGTTATAGTTTCGAATATCAGTTATTTTCGCCTTGTGGATCAGTTTTGACAGTTCCGCGAATTGCGTAACGCTGTGCGGCCGCCAGTCCCATACAACCGCGTAGAGCGCAGGACTCTGCGATTCCAGACCTACTGAGCTGACCGAGAAAGGTTAGAAAAACACCCACATAAGCACAGCAGAGAAGTGGCTACGTGAGGCGGTTCGACCGATAACTGTAGAAGCGTCATTCAAAGCAAGTAATTATTCTTCACTTCCGGCGGCGTTTTCTCTACTTCCTTTTAAATAAAAAGATGTTGATCCATAAATATTCTCATGAACAACGGTTAACATTTTTATTATTCGCTTTTGCTTGCGGTTTGGTTGTTGCGTTGGCTCTCTCCCTTAGTAGATCGCTTAATTTCTCAACTCCTTGCGATTTTTGGTTTCCTTGGTTTCCAATTTTCATCCTTGGTTTCCAATTTTGCACGGAAAGGCCATACAATTAAGGAAAAACAGACGAGGTAACTGGCGACAGTCATTTTGCTTATGGGTTTAAGGGTTATTGCAGGGTTTCATGATGGATGCTCTTTCACATCATTTTATTTCCCACCTTATTTAACCCATATCACGTGTATATGGTTCCGGGCGTCTGCCAGCATCGCGGCGAGCCGTAACTCAAGAAAATAATGAAGCAAAGGGAAAAGTTAAACGCAATTGGTGTTTTCTCCAGCCGCAACCCGTTCCATGAGAGTACAGACCAGCTGAGTAACAGCCGCATCCCTCTCCTGGTCCCAGGATCAGCCTAAACAAAGAAGGTTGAACTAACAAAAGCAACAGCTATGCGCGTGACGGTTGAATAGATGGTGACAACTGAGCGCATCTCGAATTAATCGCGCGGGTGCGGAATATATGAGAAAACTGTCCTTCACATTACAAGAAATGCCGATAACTACCACCATCTAAAAGGAGTGAAAAAGGCAGCATAAGGCTGACCGATGGACAGCTGCCAAGTCTCAACATTAATCTGGCGGCGCTTTAGGAATGTGTGAGGAGTGGTGGCGTGGGTGGGGAGGGGGGGGGGGTATGCCACCTAATTTCAGGGGGAGGCCCGGGCACCCCCCTGGCACCCCCGCCCCCCCCCCCCCTGCGTACGTGCCTGGAAGGGTGTAAATATATGGAAGCGACGCTTGGTACATCTTTGTGCGGGTTACGAAACCAGACAAGTCTGGATTTGGTGCTATTTATTTGTATTAAGTTTGAGGCAAACCAATCACTAACTTTAATAGCGTCCTCTTAAAGGTTAGCCAGGGCACATGAAAACTCAGGGTTGCTTGACACTAGTAAAGTGTCATCGGCATAAAGGAATACGGTGGATGCTTTCACGTGGTCACATATATCATTCACATATAAGTTGAACAACAAAGGAGATAAGATAGACCCTTGCGGGACACCGCACCCCAGACTTACCGCGTCACTGCAGATAGGCCCAAACATGACTACTTGCGAGCGATTGTGAAGATAGTTTTTAATTAGTGACAAAAAAGGACCCATAAATCCATATGAATACAGTTTAGAGATTAAAATTTTATGATTTACTGTGTTGAAAGCTTTTTTTACGTCCATAAAAAGCCAAAAAGCCACCTCATTGTTTTCCAGGCTTTAGTGCAGTAAATCAGAGAGATTTTCTAATAGCACCTGTGTTCCAGTCCCACTAAAACATCCGTACTGATTCACACTCATTAGGTCATGTTTAGCAACAAATGCATTCAACACAGAAAGTACGTGTTTTTCTAAAATCTGGGATATGCAGGAAAGAACACAAATAGGGTGGTAGTTGACAATATCATTCTTTTTCCCACTTTTCTACAGAGGAACAACGCGAGCACTCTTCAGTGAATCTGGCCATGTACCAGTTGCAATTATGCCGTTTAAAATAAATAGCAGAAAATGTTTCAGAGCTGTAATGTTTTTTGTCAGATCAGCTATGAAAATGTTGTCAAGTCCGGCGGATTTATTACGTTTCAGACAAGACAAAATGCTTAAAAGATCAGATTCTGTCATAAGAGGAAGGAAGGCTGATGGCGATACACTGTTTTTAATCTTTGTCGAGCTCAAAGTTTGGACTGCGACCCCTTGCTCAGCCGAGAATACGTTATTGAACTCATTAGCCCAAATAAGCGACACTACACCGAAATTATGCTCCACAGCTTCTTGGACGGACAAGCGTATGTTACCACGTAACTGGTTTATCAGAGACCAAGTGTTCGTTATGTCGCGACGAGTGTTGTGAAACTGCTATGCAAAGAACTTCTTTGATAAGCGGATAAGCGCAGTTACCTTATTTCTGATGCAACGATATTCTGCTCGAAGTTTGTCATTTTTTGGCGCCCTGCGGCATACAGACCAGAAAGTGTCCTTTTCTTTGATAGCAGCCAGGATTTCCGCAGTCAGCCACTGGCAGTCAATTTTACGTTTCTTCACAAGCAAAGTTTTTTGCACACTTTCTTTATTTCGCCTAATACCCTGACCAAGCTATCGTACGCAGTGTCGTAACTGTTATGATGAGTATTTTTTTTTTGTTCACTCTGCTCATGGGCACAGACTTCAGAGGGGAGAAATGTGGCTAACAAGAATGTTTGTTGGTTTTGAGGTACCTTGGTACATATACCTGAACACTGCTTGTATATGCGATACGAGTATTGAATAATAATAATAATAATAATATAATAACAACAACAACAACAATATAATAATAATAATAATAATAATAATAATAATAATAATAATAATAATAATAATATGCTGCAGGATCAACTCTTCACTTTCATTCAGGGTTGCCTTTACGTTTGATAAGGATACCACGCCATGGTTGCGCAGTGGCTGTGGTGTTGGGCTACTGGGCACGAGCTCGCGGGATCAAATCCCGGCCACGGCGGCCTCATTTTGGTGGGGCGAAATGCAAAAACACCCTTGTACATAGATTTAGGTGCACGTTAACGAACCCCAGGTGGTCAAAATTACCGCTGTCCTCCACTACGGCGTGCCTCATAATCAGAAAGTGGTTTTGGCAAGTACAACCCCACAATTTAATTTTCAAGCAACAGTTTACGATAAAGAAGCCATGTTTAGTACTCTTTTATGCTTACCACAACAAAATTGCCCTACGCGAAGCGCGGACGCAAATTAGCAATACCAAATATGAGTAAAAAAAGACAAGGTCTCATTGCAATGCTTATTTTTGTTTACCGCAAGTTTTGTTATGCATCTTGCCACTGCACCTTGATGAACACAAATGCTTTTTTTTTCTTTTTTCGGTGTGCCACTTTCGATGTACCACACCCGTTCCATGTGTGTCTACCTATATTCTTCGGGCCAATCCTGAGCTGAAGTCGAAAATGACAAGAAAATAATAAAATAAAGATAAACAGTGAGAAAAGTACAAGAAATCCAAAAATTCCACCACGTTCCAGTGGCCCAACTCACGTCGTTACGCAAACAGAGCTTGAGAGGAAAAAGATGTCAGAGCTCCTGACAAGCGAAGAACGAGATGGTGAGAGAGAGAGAGAGAGAAGGGAACGCAGGAAGAAACCTGCAACAGTGAAGATAAGGGGACCACTACAGGATTGCTGGGATCGGCGCCAAGCGACCTAGTCACCGTGAAATGCAAATGCCTCCCAACTGCGCAGGTATAAACGGCTTTTGCTTGGAACTTTCACTTTTGCGCCTTGCATACTCCTGGAGGTTGTTTTTCACGCATAAGACGTGTTTCGGTAGAAAGATTTATGCATCATATTTTTGCAACCTATTTTTTCCCCTTAGCTGGTCTCTTTCTGTTGCCTTCGATTGCGTACTAACCGCTGCATTGAAGCGGAATATCACCAAGTCCAGTGCAAAATAGCACTCTCGCCTCGGCACATCTTTCACTGTGAATCACCCCCCCCCCCCCTTATTTTACTTGGCCCACCCGCAGATTTGAAGGTGGCCCACTCCAAAATCTATGTTGACACATTCCGGAATATTAAGTTGGCCTCCTCCAATATTTAAGTTGGCCTACTCCCAAATTTCAAGTTGGCCGTCCCATAAATTTAATTTTCCCCACCCAAAAATTTCACGTTTGCCCATCTCCAGATTTCAAGCTGAGCCAACCCCGAATTTCAAGTCGACCCATCTCGAAATTTCAGTTGGCCCAGACCTACTGTAAGCTTCCCCATGTATTTTCTAAGGAGCCCTAGGTATCTGTATGAGTATTCTCACCTTTTTTATGTAAATTGTTCCTTATCGCTTAACGGCTACAAGTCTCCACTTTTACAGTATAATAACAATGAAATGCCTAAGCTTTGTAAATTATACATTTTTGTGCAGATAAAAGGCATTACACGATTCGTGTGAAAGAGCTGGGGAGGTTACCAGAGAATGTTTACGCATAAAAAGTGGCTCAGCCAGAGGACGTTAATCACATGCCCGGCATGCTGCCGATGAGGTGCACTAATTTTAAGGCGCTGTGGGTTTATAGCTTGTTCTAACGCCGCGATGAAATGCTAGCTTATTGTAAGACGGCATGTAGGTCAGAAAGACGAAACGAACGTGCAGCAAAGCAGTAATAGATCACCATTTTAAGAAACAAAAGGAAGCAAACAGTGAGAAAACACCAGCAACGTATGACTGAGAAAGTGTTATGCAGAACTTCGTATGAAGCTGGTGTCTTTGAAGGCTTTAACATTGCCTACTTTAGAGAAATTTTAGGGAGAAAAGCTTTTTCTGGTGCATTTGGAGGTTGTAATTATAAAACACCAAATAAAACGAAACAAAATCCACTGTTTTGGAGAGAAGGTGCTGGGCGAGCAGCAAAGGGCTCAATCACCCAGGACTGGAGGCGACGCCATGTTCGAGTGCTCTAACAAGCCTGTCGTGACGTCTCGAACTTTTTCGGCATGTGCTCGGGCATTGTTTAATTTCATATGGCTAAAAGTGTACTGCACTGCCGTTCTTACAGAGCCAAACACTAAACTTAGCAAGCTTCGTGAAATATTAGTGCGCGAAAATGACCCAAACACCAAGAAATGCTTTAAATCCGTCACGTCACGGTGGCAAATGCGCGCAGAGGCTTCGGCGCGAAATTCGCGAAACCGAAGCATGACTCTTGCTTCTCCTGATTACCAGCCTATTAACCACGAAGTTAACAATGCCAAGCTTTCAAAGAATATGTTAGTAGTCTAAAATGACAGCATTTGTTATTAGTGTCCATTTCACGACTCAAACTTTTTTTGTTTTTCAGGTACCTGGAGCGTCATGCAGTCTTGCAAGGATGGACTGACGGGCTAGTTGGTTCATCATCACATGATGATGATGATTGGAGTTTAATGGCGCAAGGGCATCTAAGGCCAAACAGCGACAGGACATATGTTTTTGTTTAGTAAAATTGTGGGTTTGGTGCTGTGACTTAAAATAGAGGCTGTATAGAGGCCTACACGTAAAAGAAATCTATAAATACTGGAGGATGAATTCTAAAATTATAGGTTATAGGGACATATGGTAAATTGTTGCGGATTGCCCGAGTCCCTTGCTGTACAATTCTTGCCTACGCAAGAATTGCAAGAGCTCAGACATACTTATGTGCATCAGACTGTACTTCACCTGTGAGGCACAGTCTAATGGTTAGCATGGAATGAGATGATATCTAGAAAGTTAGCTTGAGCAAGATAATTAAGCACTCTTTTAAAGTTAAAAAGTGCATCTTCTGATAAGAACATCGAGGGATGGGGTGGTATATGGTGTGTGTAGAGTTCCTTAAAATGAGCTAATCGCTCTCGGTGAAGTTCGGGACATTGAATGAGGATATGTAGGACGGTTAAGTTCTCACCGCAGCGTGTGCATGTCGGGGGGTCAGTTGCAGTCAATAGGTGTTTGTGTGTGCCATAAGTGTGTCCTATTCTGAGTCGTGCTAGGACGACTTCGGTGTGCCTATCAAGCTTCAGTGGGAAAGGTTTGCTTAATCGCGGTTTAAGCAGGTGCAGCTTATTTTCCACTTGCTTGTCCCACTCCGCTTGCCAATGGTTATGAAGCACCTTTCGTACAGCAGGTTTCATATCTACACCAGGTACCCAGCTTACATCAATAATATCCCGATGAGCCGCTTGTCCAGCATTCTTGTCTGCCATTTCATTGCCTGCAATCCCAGAGTGTCCTGGCACCCAGCATACAACAAGAGCTAGGTTTTGTTTATATGCTAGGTGAATGTGTTTAAGGAGCATATTTAATACAGGGTTTCGGCTTGTTTTGCCACAGGACAGGGCTGTGACAACACTTAAGGAATCTGTGTATATTATGGACTTTTGTATCTTGTGCTGCACTATGTATTCAACAGTGATCAGGATACCGTACGCTTCGGCTGTAAAAATGCTGCTATGGTTATGTAAGGTTTTAGTGTTGGAGAAGTTTGGGCCATGGGCTGCACATGATACCGAAGTTGCCGACTTCGAAGCATCAGTGAAAAATGCCGTCGATCTATATTTGTCTTCAAGGGCCAAGAAATGTTGCTGGATGAGGGCACTTGGACAACTCTTTTTGTTCAGTTCTCTAAAAGACAAGTCACAGGTAACTGTAGATTGCTCCCAAGGTGCAATAGGTTCAGCCTTGTCGCTTTCCTGTAGATCTGTGAAACGTACTCCGAGTTTTTCCGCAACAGATTTTACTGCCAACGGGAACGGTGGGGCGTGTGAAGGCCTGTTTAAGTACAACTGGTTTGTGGACTGATCACTTATGAGTGCTTTGCATGGTGTTTTTTTAGTGGCATGATTCTTATTGCATAGGTTACTCCCAGATATGTACGTTGATAATGCAGCGGCCACTGATCCGATTCTGCGTATAGACTTTGGACGGGGCTCGTCCTAAAGGCACCAAGAGCTAGGCGGATACCTAAGTGATAGACAGGATCGAGTTGCTTAAGTGTTGTCTTTGAAGCAGACTGGTAAACAATACATCCGTAGTCTATGCGTGACAACACAAGGCTTTTAAAAAGAGATAGGAGGCAATACCTATCTGTTCCCCACGACTGATGGGATAAAATCTTTAAAAGGTTCATGGTTTTAAGACATTTCAGTTTCAACTGTTTTATATGCTGCATGAAGGTTAGCTTACTATCGAAGATTACACCTAGGAATTTTTGTTCTTTTCTATTTATCAGGTTTCTCCCATGCATCGTAATGCAAGGGTCAGAAGATACCCCTCTACGTCTGGAAAACAGCACACAGGAAGTCTTTTCTGCATTGAATGTAAACCCGTTTTCGTCTGCCCATTTCGTGAGCCGGTTAACACTCAACTGTATTTGGCGTTCACATATGGACAGGTTGCAAGATTTAAAGCTGATTTGGATGTCGTCCACATAGACAGAATAAGACACCATTGATGGTATAACAGAGCGGAGAGAGTTCATTTTGATTATAAAAAGTGTGCAACTTAGCACTCCTCCCTGTGGTACACCATTTTCTTGAATAAAAGTGCGCGATAGTACATTGCCAACTCTAACGCGGAACTTTCTTTCAGATAAGTAATTTTGCAAAATATTTAGCATACTACCACAAATTCCATAGGAAGAGAGGTCTTGCAGAATACCGTGTCGCCAGGCAGTATCATATGCCTTCTCAAGATCAAAGAATACAGACAGACAGTATTGGCTATGTACGAATGCATCACGTATATATGATTCAAGGAGAACTAGATTATCGGTAGTAGACCTCGCTCTTCGGAAGCCAGATTGACGAGGGTCCAATATACCATTATATTCCAGAAAGAAGACAAGGCGCCGGTTAATCATCTTTTCAAATACTTTGAGTAAGCAGCTAGTGAGTGCAATTTGTCTGTAACTGTTAACTAAGGAAGGGTCTTTGCCGTGTTTGAGTACTGGTAGGACTATTGCTTCTTTCCAAGATAAAGGTATATGACCGGTAGCAAATATCTTATTGTAAAGGCCTAAAATGCAGTTTAGGGTCTCATAAGGCAGATTGTTGATTATTTCATAAGTTATTGCGTCAGGACCAGGAGCCGAGCTACCACAAGAGCCTAGGGCAAGCTTGAGTTCATGGAATGTTAACGGTCTATTGTACCCTTCTGATGACTTGTTTGGACGCAGAGGAGTATTTTCAGCTATTCTTTTATGCTTTAAGAAAGTTTCGGAATAGTTTTCCGAACTTGATACTCGCTCAAAGTGCTCGCCAAGAGTGTTTGCTTGGTCTTCTATTGACTCACCAGAGCCATTGACGAGAGGGAAAGGATTTGGACGTTGTCCTTTTAGTTTACGTACCCTGTTATATACTTTGCTAACATCCGTGTATGAGTTTATTGAGGATATGTAGCCGCGTCCAGCTTTCTCTTTTGGATATTCGGCGGATACGGCGTCCATTTGCTTTGCACCGCTTAAATTCTATTAGGTTTTCTGTGGTTGGATGGCTTGAAAATCTACTCCAAGCTTTGTTCTGGCGTTTCTTTGCAGTTTCACAGTCTTTGTTCCACCAGGGCTTTGGATTGACTTTATCTGTGCAGGACTGAGGTATGCAGTTTTTAGCAGCACAGAGGATGTGTTGAGTGATGTAGCTGGCCAATTCCTCTACACCTAGGTGGTCCACATCTTCTAGGCACAGTTTACATGAGTTTCTGAATTTTGACCAGTCTGCACTATGAATTTTCCACTTTTTGGGGTAAGCTGGTCCATCGTGCCACTTTGTTGTTTCTAGGAGTGTAGGGAAATGATCGCTCCCATATGGATTACTGATAACTCTCCATTCCAGGTATGGAAGAAGTGACGCTGGTTCTATTGCTAAATCTATACATGAATACGTGTTGTGTGTGGAACTGTAAAAGGTTGGCTCTGCCTTGTTAAATAGGCAGGCTCCAGAAGAAAGAAGGAAGTTCTCTATTGCCCGTCCTCTCGCATCACATCTTGAGTCACCCCAGAATGTGCTGTGGGCATTAAAGTCCCCGAGTTGGTCAATCAGTTTTTCAAATTCTGCTGTGTCAAACCGTTCATCCGGTGGTATATATATGGAGCAAATCTTTATAAGATGATTAAACAATATAGCCCGAACAGCCACTGCTTCAAATGAACTCTGGAGTGATACATGCTGGCATGCAACTGACTTTTGGACTATGATTGCCACACCACCTGAAGAAGAATTACCATTATTTCTATCTTTACGGAAAACTATGTACTGTTTTAAGAAGTTCTGGTGTGTAGAGTTTAAATGTGTTTCTTGAACACAGAACAGTCGTGGTTGATATTCCGCTAGTAGATCCTTGATATCATCTAGATTGCGAAATAGGCCCCTAGCATTCCATTGAATTATTTGTGTAGCCATATCGAGGAAGATTTTGGTTGCCTGTGTTCAAGAGCACGTGGTAAAGATAGACGGATATGCACACTAGGGCGGTAACCGTTTAGGTTACCGGTCCCTTTCTTTGAGCAGTTACAGGAATTTTCTCTCTCCTAGCGCGCTCCTGAGAGCGCTGATCTTTCGGCGTCGATGACGCCGGGGATTTTTGATCGACCTCCATAACCTTTTCCGAGGTGCTGGAGGATCGTGAACTAGGCGCTGAAACTCGCGTCCCAGGCCGTGGAGTTCGGATTAGCTTTGGGACCTGCGGGACTGGAGTCGGCAGGTCCACTTTCGATGTTGATGGATCAGCACTTGCTGCAGCCACCAGGGGGGCAGGCGGAGTGATTACCGGGCCACTGTCAGTGACCGCGGTAGACTCCCGAGGGATTTGTGACGCTGCCCCCCGTCGCGCCACCTCGGAAAAGCTCGTGTGATTCAAGTACGACAGACGTTTTCTTGCTTCGTGAAATGTTATATTTTCTTTGACCTTCAATGCAATGATTTCTTTCTCTTTCTTCCATTTAGGGCATGTTCTAGAGTAGGCTGGATGGCTTCCATCACAGTTCACGCAATGTGGAGACGAGTCGCAAGTGTCTGATGGGTGATCGTTCGAGCTGCATTTTGCGCAGGTCTGCCTTCCTCGGCACGTCTGGGATATATGCCCATACCTCTGGCACTTAAAGCACCGTCGAGGATTTGGGATGTACGGCCTAACACGTACTTTGATATAGCCTGCATCCAATGTACTAGGCAGTAGACTGGTACCAAAGGTTAATACTATGTGCTTTGTTGGAAGTTGTTCATTGTTCCTCCGGATTTGGATTCTTTCTACTTTGATCACATTTTGGTCCTGGAAACCTTCAAGCAGCTCATCGTTACTAAGGTCTAAGAAGTCGTCTTCAGAGATTACTCCACGGCTCGTGTTCATGGTTCGATGTGCCGACACAGTGACTGCTACATCGCCAATGCATTTCAAGTCATTAATTTTATCGTGTTGTGTTTTACCCTTCAACTCAAGGAGCAGGTCTCCATTCGACATCTTTGTA
Organism: Dermacentor albipictus; assembly: GCF_038994185.2. Taxonomy (NCBI): domain Eukaryota; kingdom Metazoa; phylum Arthropoda; class Arachnida; order Ixodida; family Ixodidae; genus Dermacentor; species Dermacentor albipictus. Next base: position 14,641,189 of record NW_027225569.1, read on the forward strand.
GCTTTGTAGCCAGATCCTATAGTGTTTGCGAGGCATTTCGCCACCAAGAAGGGGGAGAATTTAGGCACGCTCTTGTTGCCTTCGCTGTGGATTACTTGGTATTTAGGGAAGTGTTCTTGATTGTTCTTCAAGAAGAATTGAAACGTTGCATCGGTGCTCCCTCTTTTTAGAGGGCGATCAAGGGAAAGTGGTTTGCTAGAAGCCATATAGAAGTCTTGAGTTCGGCAGCAGCGCCAACCGCCCACCACCGAGCCCAACATGGGGACGGAGCAAGTCTTACGAGTAAGACAAGCCCTCGCCAGTTGTACGGTGCCACTATAACCCAATCTGGAGTACCCAAGGTTGGCCACCCACACAAGGTTAACCCTCGCTCCCAGGAAAGTTGGAAGTAAATAGAAGAGACGAGAAGACAGGAAAGATTGAAAGGAAGAGAAAAAGACGCAGGATGGAGAGGAGGACAGGAAAAGGCAACTGCCGATTTCCCCCGCGTGGGTCAGTCCGGGGGTGCCGTCTACGTGAAGCCGAGGCCAAAGTGGTGTGTTGCCGCCGCCGAGGGGCCGTAAAGGTCCAAACACCCGGCATTGGCTCAACCCCCAGGATCCCCTTTTCCCCGGACACGGCTAAGCCGCTCACGGCTACACGCTGGAGGGTCCAACCCTCGTGTGCTCGGGTACGTGGTGTCGCAACACACCAAACGCCTGCTTACGCAGACGCCCCTGCGGGGGGTTCATTATCACAGAAAGAGCAGCACTTCAAGACGCCCTGCTAGTAACAGCGCAAAATATAGACAAGGGACGAGACATACCTTGTCTATATTTTGCGCTGTTACTAGCAGGATGGAAAACCAACAAGCCCAAGCTGCTATTCTAGCGAAATACACTTCAAGACGGGACACAAAGGAGGAACTAAACACACAATGCCTGTGGTTCCTCCCTTGTGTCCCGTCTTGAAGCACTGCTCTTTCTCTGATAATGAACCAACTAGCCGCTCAGTCACTCTTTGCAAGAATACATAACGCTTCATGCATATATTGTAAGGCTTCAAGGGGTTGTTGCCAGAAACATGAGTCCTTCATAAGCCCACAAGAGAGCTTGTAGGGTTCTTATTAGAGGGAAAGGGTATACATATGTATCATCATCAGCAGCAGCCTGGCTACACCTACTGCAGGGCAAAGGCCTCTCTCATACTTCTCCAAACACTCCGGTCATGTACTAATTGTGGCCATGTCGTACCTGCAAACTTCCTAATCTCATCCGCCCACTTGACTTTCTGCCGTCCCCTGCTACGCTTCCCTACCCTTGGTATCCAGTCCGTAACCCTTAATGACCATAACGTATATATGTGTATAATGTATATATATACGCTGGTATGTCCATCATATGGTGGCGAACAAGTCGTTATTACGTATTAGAAATACTCAATGGGATCTACCCACTGCCAATGGAGCCACCCAAGCATCTTCGTAACTAAAGGTTACCTTACACAACCCCCAAAGATTTGCCTGCCCGTCCGCAGGTTACTTTGATTACAAGCTCTTTAAAATTTATGCGAAGCACGCTGCGCAAGCAGAACTGTAAAACCTTCTGCCAATAGCTTGGACCTTTTCACCTAAGAAAACAAGAAAGAAAAATTTTTGTCGTGAGCATTTCATACATGTGGCAGAAACCTGTCTTGCGGTGCCGCAAGCATTGTGACGTTTCGTGCCCTTCGGGATTAGCGAACATAGGACAGCAGCAGAAGCTACACTTGTGCAACTGCATCTCGAGTTTCTGTGGTTGAAGGGTGTGGTACAAAGCGAGATATCATAAGCTTTTCACAGCAAGAAAAAATAGAAAAAGAATCAAATAAATAAAAGAACCGTTGATTCGCTCAGGTGAAGTATCCAAAGCGATAGCAACGTTACACATTGCGCTTTAGATCATCACGCAGCGTTCTAAATAACAGCGGTTGCGTAACAGCGGTACAACTGCTGTTACGCAAAATGAATAGAGTTGCGCAGCGTTGTGACTAGGCGTGTAACAACGGTTGTAAGTGCCAAAGGAAATAACTAGATATAAGTAGCTTGAGATTTACAATCCATTCCACACAGACAATTGTATTCAATATGGTGCGTCAAGCACACTTATCCTCAACATAAACGCAAATTTACTTACTTGCCAGCGACGCTCATGCCAGCGGCAAAATACAAACGCTGCAGTGGGAACAGCGTAGAGCCGACTAAATGGAGCATGACGGTGAGGTTCATGGCGGAAGCAATAAACTAGGAAGAAGCGCCACCTAGCTTACATGAAGCCAAGACATAGAAAAAAATGTAGAGGAAAAGTAGGCTTTAGTCATGTAATAGGGAAGCGGTAGATTCTAGTCGGTTTGCATTGGTTGGAACTGCTGGGGGTTTTCAGAAGAGGCGCAAATGTCACGCGTGACACACGCACACCCAGGTTTGTGAAGGTGCAAGCGTGACCGAAGTCGAGTCTTTGTTATGTCACTGAGGTAACACACCGAACCATCACACGTTATGTAGGTACCTGTGGTTATTCAAGGTGCCAGAGAGCGGGAAAGAGGCAAGATAATAAGCACCGCGATTTTAGGTGCACAACAGTTGATTTCACCAAATGCTTGAGCGCCGAGCACTCCATTAATGGAGATGTTAAGCGCAAGTTACCGACGCTTTTAAATATTCTGTTATCACCGGTGAGGCATCCAATACTTCTCCGTGTTTCAAAGCAACGCATTTGAAGCGAAGAACGATCCGTACATTTGAAGAATACTACTTGTTTCTTCCTACGTGCCTCCCTGCCTGTGACGGCAGGCGACACCAAAGGTTTAAAGGTACCAAACAAACTCGAGTGGTCCGGCTACCATGTGGGGCGAATCCTACACAGCAGTAACGGTACGTGCAGAACGCGAGGACAGCTGGAAGGGAGGGGCGAGAGGAGGTTGGCTTCCGATGCTAGCGGAATCACTTGACGGCTGAATCCGTGGCCTTTTACGGCCAAGCGCAGTGCACGTCCCTCGGGTCCCTCGAGACAGTCTGACCCCAAACATCACGGCCTGAGCATGCGCCTTCGAAAGCCTGACCACACGGTGGAGGGGCCGACGGCGCCAACGAGATTCTATTATTCATATGATTGCTATCGCCAGAAAACATTATGTACACGATATCCGCTGAAGTAGCAGCAAGGAGCTTATATAAAAGGGGAAAGCAGAAAAAGGGTTGTGCTGGGGATGCAAGCACTTCAATGGACCATAAAAACAGTGTAACGTCACTATCAAACCCTCTAGATCGCGGCTCTGGGGTGGCTGTTCCTGTGGCGAGCGTCATGGCGTTGTCTCTCGCGACCGAGCGAATGAGCACAACGAAAGTTCGAAGTGAACGCGGAGCGAAGCGGGATGTGAGGGAAGAGAGTGAGGAGGAAATGGGTGGAGGGTGCTAATTTCAAAGTTAAAGGTTACGTACACGCCTCGGAAAACGTCGTGCTTTTTTGGGGGGCGGGGGGGGGGGGGGGGGGTTCACTGAATATTTTGTTTCCCGAGAGCACCTTCTATGGAGTTTACGAAATCACGGTCAAGAGGATATTGAACATGCATGCACGTTCAAACAAATGGCAAGTGCTTGGGCGATGTTGAAAATGAAGTGCATAATTTGCGAATTCTTATGGCTTCCGGAGAGCTTAAAATGCTTTACAGCAGAATTTTGTGCCATGTTATCGTTTTTTAGGTTTCTAGGCTCTGTTGCCAGGGGCATACAACGCGTCCACGCAATTTCCACTCGATGACTTGTTGGGTTATCTTTAGAGAGAAAAGTACGTGTTGTAAGTTTGTCACAGAGAAAGCCACAGGAAATTTTGGTTGACGCTATAATATCCTTGTATGCGCGTTATTTGGGATCAGTAAGATGGTGTGACCAATTGTACTGCCATTGGAGCGAAATACATCATCTTCGTTAACTAAAAGCGACGTTACACAGCTCCCAAAGACATTATAACCTGTCTACAGGTTATAATGTCCAAAGGCTCTTGAAATGTTATGCTGCGCATGCTGCACAAGCAGAACTCTAAAGCCACCCATCAATAGCTTGGGGCTTTTCAATTAGGAAGTACAGAAAGATAGAAATTTTTTGTGGTAACTCTTCCATGCACATGGCAGAAACCTGTCATGCATTGCCGTAAGCATTGTGGCGTTTCGTGACCTCCGAGATTCGCCAACATACGGCAAATGCAGAAACTACACTCCTTCAACTGCAGCTCAATTTTCTGAAACTTAACGGTGTCATAAAATGGGATATATCGCCAGCTTTGACAGAGGTAAATAAAAAATCGAGTTAAGAAAATAGAAGAACCACTGTTTCGCTTGTGTGAAGCATTCAAAGTGATAGAAAGGTTATCTACTGTGTTTGAGATCCTCACGCTGTGTTCTAACACTTGGTAAGGGGGACAACGGCTGACAAAGCAGGTCTTACAACTGCTTTTGCGAAGAATGAATGAAGTCATGCAGCCTTGTGACCAGGCTCGTCACAACGGTTGTGAGTACCAAAGGAAATAAATTTGGCCCACACAATACATTCAAGTTGGCCTACCCCCAAATTTAATTTGGTCCATCCCCAAATTTAGGTTGGCCCAGTCCCAAATTTAATTTGGCATACCCCGCATTTCAGGTTGGCCCACGTCTCAATTTCAATATGACTCAATACAAAATTTTAGGTAGAGCCATCGCCAAATTTTTGTTGGCGCACCCATACAATAAACTTTGCCATGCATTTTCTAAGGAGCCCTTTGCATCCCTATGGGTATTCTCTCTTAATTTTATGTTTTTGTTTGAATTTTTCCTTATCGCCTAAAGGCTACCAGTCATGTACGTTTAAAATATAATAAGAGAAAATGTCTGAACTTTGCAAATTGCGCATTTTCGTGCAGATACAAGGCAATACAGTTTTTCTCGTTACAGGGCTGAGGAGGTCGCCAAAGAATTCTTATGGATCAAAAGCTTAAAATAAAATAACGAGGGTTTCACCAGCGGACGTGACTAACATGGCCGGCGTGCTGCGATTGAGGTGCGTTAAAATTGCGGCGCAGTACCATCTACAGCATGGTCCACATCCGCGATGAAGTGGTCGCTTGTTGTAAGACGGCATGTACGTCGAACAGGCGAAACGAACGCGTCAGCAAAGCAATAAAAGAAAAGTATAAAGGAAAAAAGAAACAACAATGAGAAAGCACAAGGAACTTATTGTGAGAAACTCTCTGACGTTGACTGAGAAAGTATTACACAGTATTTCTTATGAAGCCGCTTTCTTCTAAGCCGTTAAGATTGGGTTCTGTAAAGAAATTGAAAAAGGAAGTATTTTTCGGCTGAATTTTCAGGTTATGTTTCTGGGATACGAAATAAATCAAAACAATTATAATGTTTTAGTGAGAAGGTGCTGGGGCAACCAGAAAAGACTCAAACGCCAAGCACTGGTGGCGACGCCGCCTTGGAGTGCTGTAACCACTCCTGCCCGCCCTGACGTCACCGATTTTTGCGGCTTGTGGCCGGGCGCTGCGTAATTTTATATCGTTAAAAGCGGACTGCACTGCCGTTCTTACAGGGCCAAACACTAAACTTACCAAGATTCTAGAAATATTACTGCGCCACAACGACACAAATAGGAAAAAAAATACTGGGAATCCGTGACGTCACGGTGACAGATCCGCGTGTAGGCTTTGGCTCGAAATTCAAGAAATGCAACCTTGACCTTCATTTTCTTCTTGCGATTATCAGCCTCTTAACCGTGAAGTTAACTGTACCACAATTTTGAAAGAATACGTTGTCAAGAAAAAATAAGTCTATGTTTCTTCTTTCCCTCCATTTGAGGGCTCAAACTTTGCCCGTTTTGAGCTTCATGCAAATTCAGAATATGGTAAGCATCTATGTTTAAAAGGTTTGCCTCCATATATGTACCGTGTGTTCTATTCCGGCGGTGGCAGCATATTGTATCCACGTGTACACCAATACGGAACACAGTAAATGAACTCTGAATATATCAATGCATCCAGAATACGAAATATTAGAAAAAATATTTAACAAATCTCGGTTCGAATAGAGAATTGTGGTGCTTCAGAATCGTGAGGTTGTTCGTTCGAACCCACCTAAATTCAAGAACTCACTGCCTCTAAAGCGTGCTTTGTCGTCATGACGTAGTATGTGCGAAAAAGACAGCTCCAAATAAGGCGCGAGGTTAGTGGTACTGGCGGGAGCAAAGCCAGCTACGACCAAATTCAGGTATTAAGGGTTCTTTTATTATAGAAGTCGGAAGTCAGAAAAAGTATTATTACATATATATTTGCTTAAAAATTATAATGTCTCATTTATGCCATAATTTCACTACAAGATCAGGAAAAGGTGAAAGTGTGACGAACGCCTTCGCGAATGAATTTATCATTCGTTTTTATTAACAAGACTTCGCTATCGGAAGCCTGATTTCCCCAAGCCAGTGTCAATGCGATACAAATTTAAGGCGATATCTTATATTTCCATCCGATCAAAATATGAAGAAAAGAATCATCACTCCCACGGTAATTGTCAATCGAGCAGGGCGCAACCCACTTCTGGTCCTCTTCGGAGCTTTTGAACGGTGAAACGTTAGCACTTCCGAGACAGCAAGCTTGTCAGCCACGTGCTCTAAACAGTGCCTTTCTAAAGTGTTTCTCTACAGGAGCTGCCCGTCATCCATCCGTGCTTATTTCGCAACATCCCGCAGAATGCATCGTTTAATCACGTGAAACGCTTGCAATGCAAACAACATTGTTCTTACCAGCAATATGAAATCCCAAAAGAACGAATTTTTTTTTTCGCAAATCACACCCAGTGTCGCATGTTCGTTATTCAATGCACCCTGCTCAGGATTTATATTGAAACCTATGGAGCCAAACTGTTTGGTAAGAGCCTCCCTGGCGACTGCAGTTCCACACGTAGTGGATGACGGAACTACAGGTTTAGTGCGCATGCGCGTCGCTTTGCGAAGATGGAGCGGCAGGGTGCAGAGAATAAAATAACGCGAATGAATAGCAAATTGGTCGGAATACAAAGACTGCTAACACGGCCCGAATTGCGGCTGTCCGGGATGAGAACAAGGAATGATTCGAAAACAGGAAGCCATCAAAAAGAACGACACTGCGAAAGATGGGCAAACGCGTTAATTTCGGTCGCAGGACTATAACTATACTCTCTATGATTGATGACGCGGGAAAGCACGCGCTAATTGGCCATGGTAGTGATGAGCGATTGTCTCGATTGGCAGAGCGAAGTGGCAATTCTTGGCTTTCAGACGGGTACGAGCGATTTACTGCTACGTCTACGCTTCAGCAGCCCAGCCGCGGCGAGATAAGATCGGCACATTAGCCTTCTTATTGAAGGCCTGCCATGCATGTACACGAAAGAAACTCACCTTTGGGCGAAATAAACGTACGCCTCTGTGCTCTGTTCATAAATTTACAACAAAAAAAAACGTGACCATTCTTCTCGCTAGAAACCTTTTCACAGCGTATCGCACATTCCTAGCCTCCCACAAATACCGGTACGAATAGCACTTTTCAGTCCGCTAAGTTGTACCTAATATGGCATATTGAGCTCTCTCAAACACTGCCATTCCTGGCTCTGATGGACATGTGTACTGCTGAGCTACGCCTCTCTCTCTCTCTCTGAACACCATGCGCGAGGCTAACTCTATAGTTTACCTATGCTTGCGTCATGCTCGGTGCGACAAATATGGCATCTGTGCACGGTACACATGCACGATCGGGCATTGGCCCCTTTCATCTGTGCAACAAGTAAACTGCGTGGATAAGTTATGGTTGCAAAGATATGAGCGATAATGCTATGGCATGTTTCACGTTGCACCGTGGTTTCAGCAAGCGAACGCCATGGGTCGTTTTAAGCACGTTCGTCGCAAAAAAAAAGAGATAAATGTCTTCTGTATTGCCTCATGCATCGAATAGGCTATTACAGCTGGGTTACTAGTTAAAATTTCCCTAGCCTTCAAGTGGTGTTTAAAGGAAATAATTAAAAACACAAGCGAATTTAAATATACCGAGCACGGACACCGATGAAGCGTTCACAGAAGTTACTTAACAAGTGGTTTGCTCTGAAACGATATTACATAGCTCCCGATAACTGCTCTATGCAAAATAAGTTATTTTGTTTACTTAGCTACTGCCCTGCTTTCCCCAAAGTCATTAACTGCTGTTGTTCACTGCTGTGAAGCAATGACTCTAACAGCTCTATTCAGCGTTTGCATGTAGTACGTTGTATAACATTCTCATCTCTTTTACGAGTCAGGCAGTGCACACATTCTTTTAAAAAAAATTTTTATCTATAGAAGTTCCCTGTAATGAAGTATGGCATCGTGCTTTCTTATCACACGATTTCAACAAGGCAAGTTTTCTTATTTTCGCGTTAAAGATTACGTGCTCGCCTCCGTAAACGTGGCGTTCTTTTTTTTTGCAATAATGGAATATTTTGTTTCAGTGAGCACCTGCTAAGGAACTTACACAATGAACTCACCGTCAACAAATTTTCACTAATTTTCTAGTTAATGATTAGGTGATCGCCTCCGAAAACGACCTGTTCTTTTCTTTTTTTTCAATTATTGAATATTTTCTTTCATCGAGCACCTTCTATGAAACTTACACAATGAGCTTACGGCCAAGAGGCGAAGAGGACCTGAATATGCGATGCATGCACGTTGAACGAAGTGACAAGGGCTTTAAGCATGTTGAAAGTGAGGTGCTGTATTCGGGAGGCCTAGTAGCTTCCCTAGAGCTCAAAAGGCTTTTGAGCACACTTTAGTAGCCTGTTAGCCACCATCCGAGTTCATAAGGCTTCAGGGATTTGCTTTCATTAAGATTGCGAGGGCCTCTCACGAGAAGCATACGAGGCGTTCACGCAATGCCCACAAGAGGGCTGGTGGGAGTCCTTATGTATGTGTCGTATATGATACAGATGCTGTAATGTCCATCATATTGTGATTCATTAGACGTTGTTTACATGACGTATGAACAAACGCCTCACGCACTGCAGATGGAGCCAAACATTCCCCTTTCTTTACCTAAAGGCTACGTTATACAGCCACCAAAGATCCCTGCATGGCAGCAGGTTATAACTTTAATGATACTTTAATTTTTGCGCGGAACATGCTGCGCAAGCATAGTTTTGGTACCTCCGGTCAATATCTTAAGCCGTTTCACCAAATGCAAAAGAAAAAAGAAAAAAATATTTCGTGGTGACTCTTGCATATACATAACCGATACCTGTTCTGCGTTGCCGTAAGAATTGTGGCATTTTCTTGTGACGGGTCCACATAATTGCCCGCTACCTGAACATGACAGCCTGTACTAATGTTGACAAGGCCCAACGGCAAATCATACCGAAAAACGGCCCTGACTTTTTATTCCGAGGCTGCTAAACGTAACCCATTCCATACCATAGGTAGTGGAGTGCAGCAGGAGAATTCCATAGCATGGGCGGGTATCGCGACAGATTAGACGATCGCATTTGGCAGATATACAGTCATCAGATTCCCTGGATGAGTCGCCTATGGAAGATGACGGTATTGAAAGCGGAGCCATTTTGTGCAGTCGCGGTCACGTGTCCTGATGTGGACTCAGACCTTAGATGGAGTGGGCTTCCCTATCTGGAGACAATGTGGCTAATATAAGATACACCCTTCTTCCTTCATTCCAACATCCGGACGTTTTCATCGATGGGATTTGGGAATCCTGGCACGAACGCCTCCGTGATCCGCAAATAGGCGCAGAGGTCAGGTGTGACAAACGCACGCCAAGGTTGGTGAAGGTTCAAGCGTTCAAATTAAATTAAATTATTGGGTATTACGTGCCAAAACCACTTTCCGATTATGAGTCACGCCGTAGTGGAGGTCCGAAAATTTTGACCTGCTGGGGTTCTTTAACGTGCACTTAAATCTAAGTACACGGGTGTTTTCGCATTTCGCCCCCATTGAAATGGGGCCGCCGTGGCCGGCATTCGATCCCGCGACCTCGTGCTCAGCAGCCCAACACCACAGCCACAGAGCAACCACGGCGGGTGCAAGTTCAAGCGTGTGACGCAGTCGAGTGTTCTTTATGTTACTCACGTAACGCACCGAACCACCACACGTTTCGTAGACGGGTGTGTTGGATCAACTCGGAAGACAGCGCGAAAAATAGCAAGAAATTGCGCACAGCCGTTTAACTCTCACCCTACCATGTGGAAAATAGGTGTTTTTGTAGCTTACCTCAGATGTCTTTCCTTAAGAAACTACTCTACCCAATATTTGATGTTATACATAAATAAAGCAAAACCAATTCACTTTTCATGCTTAGAACTTCTATTAACGAGCTGTATGTCATAAAAAAGATATGAATTACCAGAATAAAAATTGTGGGATAAAATTGAACAAAGTTTCTAAAGACACGCATGTTGTAACAAAAACGCGTAACAAAATTATGAGATATACAAAATGTATTGCCGTCTAATAGGTACTATAACCAAATAAATCAAAATTGTTTATTGAACAGGTATTCCTCTAGAAACATTTTACTGCATGGAGTACAGTTTGGTGTGCCGGGCTGCGGTCACTGTTGTTCTGGGCTGGCTTGTGTCGTCGTCACTGTCAGAGTCGAAGTGCGACGAATATTCATCAAGGTGATTCTCGCTGCTGCTCGATACATCGATAAAATCAGCCGCCTACGCAGCGGAATCACGACATCTGCGATCTTTGGAAGCGCGCGCACCGCTCACCGAGGCGGCCATTCCTGCTTGCTACTTTGACGATCGCGAAATTTCGAAGGGCATTAAAAAATTACCGCCTTCATTGAAAATACCTAAATGTTTAGAAAACAAAAAATTACCGACGATTACGTTACTTCCTAATGCGAAATTTGAGCGCAGCAAATAAGCTGTTTCACCTTTTCGATAGATTGAGGCAAAGAAATCGAGCAACACATGTATGCGCTATCACAGAATTTTTTTTTTATTTTTCACACGTATTCCTTTAACAAAGACTCCACTAACAGTTCTTGACAGTCATGAAGGAAGCTTTGTGGTCGGAGAAATAGAGTGATATATGTTCGACTTGGTACACCAATGCTTGATTCTCAAAGACGAGATCTATACAAGTGCCTCGCGAGGTTGTCACAGCCGTGGGACGCGTTACGAGCGAGAGGAACGGGATGTTCTCCCGCATAAGTGTTAGGAAATTGCTGTTTGTCTTTATGTCAACATTAAAGTCCCCCACTACTAACATCGGTGTGGATCGATGGACGGTTAATGCGAGTTGCAGGAAGTGCACGACGTCTTTCGTGAGTGCGGTAGCGGACTCACGAAAGCGGTATCAGTCGTTCGCTGCTAGCGCTGGGGGGATGAAAGGGGGGCGGAGCTGGTTACGAGGCCGACGACAACGCCGACGCGAAACCCAGGAACGGACGCCAAAGAGCCATTTGTGTAGCCAGCCCTCCTCCACAGTCTCTCCTCCTCCCTTCCATCATCCTCCCTCGCCCGGAGAGCCGACAGCGCGCATGCGCGGCGGCGGAGCAGATTCGTCGGCGAGCTGGTTACGAGGCCGACGACAACGCCGACGACGACGACGCCGACGACGACGCGAAACCCAGGAACGGACGCCAAAGAGCTGCGCTCTAAAATATATTTCTTCTCCTTGAAGTCCAATGGCGCAGTGTGCCCGTGAGCGGCGCGTAAGGTCTCTGAAGCGGCATTTGAAAGAATCAATAGCGGGTGGGCATTGTTGCTTTCTGCTTTGACGATTGCGAAACGTCAAAGAGCCCTCAATAATCACCGCCTCGTCGTAAAAAAGCGAACTGCTGAGACAACAAAAGATATAGTTCTCCTCCTTCCCGTACGGTAGCGCAGTGTGTCCGTGAGTGGCACGGGAGGTCTTGAAATCGACGTTTCAAGCTATCGTTAGCGGGCTTACTATGTCCAATGGGCGCGGTACGGAAAGAGTTAAGGTGCACAACAGCTGAGTGGACCAAACACAAGGCCACGCTGATGCGTTCTGAATGGTATCCGAGGCGAGAGAGCTGGTAACTCCACTAACGGTGGTGTCGAGTGGAAGTTACCGACACATTTAAAAATCCTTTCGTTGTGGGGGAGGCAACCAAAACCTTCTACGTGTTTCAAGACAACACATGTGAAACGAAGAACGATGTGTGAGGAAGAGGAAAGCCACCCGTTACCTCCCAGGTGCCTCCATGCCTCTGTCGGCAGGCGCCACTTAAGGTTAACACGCACCAAACAATCTCGAGTGGTCCGGCAAACATTTGAGCCTAATCGTACACAGAGGCACCGGGCACCCACAAGGCCGCGGAGAGTGGGAGGGTCAGTGTGACAGGAGGTTCGCTTGCTGAGGCTAGCGGCATGGCGTGACACATCCTCTCAGTAGTTTTTTTTTCTGCCTCCATGGCGCGGTCAACCGACTCCGGTGTATTTTGCCTTTTAACATACTGCACGCATCTCGCATTGCTTGAGACGTTCTTACCTGAAACATCACGGCCCGCGCCTGCGCCATGTATAGCGCGACCGCACCGGCGCGGCGCCAATGGGCTTCTAGCATCCATATGATTGGTATCGCAATAAAATATTATGGAACTCAGCCCAGATGAAGTAGAAGCAAGGATCATACATAAATGGACCGCAGGCAAATATTTGTGCTGAGGATGCAAGCACTTAAATGCACAATTGAAAAAGTGTAACCTCACCGTTTTAGATCGCACCTCTTCGGCGGCTGTTCCAGCGGTGAGCGTCGCGGCGATGTCCCTCTGAGGCGAGCGAACGAGCACAGCGAAGGATGAAAGCAGAGAGCGCGAGGAGAAAAGCGGGAGAGGAGACTGCAGTGAAAGAATGAGGCGGAAAGCGATGGAAGAGAGTATGATGAAAGGGTGAGACGGCAAGCAGAGCGCGCACGAGACTACGAGATGGCGGCATGGTATTGTAATCTGACTATGTGCGCCACGCCAATAGTGTAGTACTTTCTGGAAGTGAGGCGGACCCCAAGGATTACACTAGAATGTCAGACTAGCCATGCATAAAAATTGGAGGACGCTTAAGCTTCGCCTTCAAGAGTGGGACGCGACAGCGTTCCCGTCGACCCGCCAAGGGGTATAAGACAATGCGCTACGGCACAGCAATCACTTACGATGCGCCCCGCATCGGACTTAGCGCCCACCTATCACGCGGTGAACGTCGAGCAACGCAGCGTTCGGCGCGACAACGAAACGTGCGCCTGAGCGAACGAAACGAACCAAAGAACTCGGTGTCTCGGAGGGGAAACGATCTACGCCAGCCAAACGTCGTGATCGGCACGGGCAGAGAGATAGATAGTAATCTAAACCGGAAGCACGGCGAAGCGTCGTCAGGGGAGAGGGAGTCCCGCGACGCGCCTGGCAGCGGTCCCAATGCGCGCGCGGCGCGCCTCCTGTCGGGGCAGCGCCGTACATTGAGAGGAGGGGGTCTTCTGTGTTTGCCGCAAGATGGCTCTGCGTGTGCGGAAAGCGCAAAAGAAATGCAGCGGAAACGCACTTCGCAACTCGTGTAATTGTGACTTCTGTACGTTACATGTTCATAATTACCGTTATACACCGCAGTATAACTTTCCACGGCTGGTTTCGAAGGCAACACCGCATTCACTAGAGGCGCGTTTGCACCGCTTGGAAGCATCGAACTCGTGGCTGAGTGGTAGCGTCTCTGTCTCACACTCCGGAGACCCGGGTTCGATTCCCACCGGGCCAATCTTGGAAGTTGCTTTTTATTTATGAAGCGCCTGCCGTGATTTATCGCTCACGGTCAACGCCGCCGACGCCGACACCCGACGCCGACGACACCGGCTTTTCTGCGACACGAGCTCCTTAACGCTATCACGTTAAAAGCCGACGCGTTCGACCCGCAGACCAGATTTCCGACGACCGCGGACTCTTCTCGCCGCTGTCGTTGTGTTGGAGTGTTACTCTGTCTACAACGCTTCGCTTTGTTTGCAACCTGCCACACGAGACAGATTGTCCGCGCCAGCTAATATATCGGGAAATGAAAACACGTATAGAGATGTGCTCAAATGCTGCGTTAGACAGTATAATAATCATCGGTGAATTTCTCAGATTTTTTTCTGCAGGAGTTCTCTGATATTTTCGGATTCTGATTTCTTCGAGATGAAATTTTGTACAAAGCGCCTGTCACAATCACCGAGACAAACACGGTGGTTTGTGCTAATAAATCCACTGTCAAGAAAGGTAAGCGGCACGATGGGTTGACGGAAATAAATGGAGCAGGTCGGGAAGATCATTCTTGTTTTGGTGCAATGAATTGATAAGAACCGGGGGAAATAAAAGAAGTGTACCAGACATTACCCTGCAGGGAAAGGGTAATTATTAAAAGACGGGTCGAAGCAAGGATTCTTTTACTGTCTTTGACCTAACTAGGAGAGAGTGTGTGTGTGTGTGTGTGTGTGTGTGTGTGTGTGTGTGTGTTGGATAGAGAGAGATAGAACCAGAGAGGGAAAATAACCGAGGGAAAAGAAAAAAAGATTTTCATGATTCTGTGCCATCCTAGCGACGTGTGATTAAATATACCGGCAACAGAGATTAAAGAGAGACCATCACGCAGATTTATGAAATATGTCGCACGTTCTTTTAGAGCGCAGCTCTTTGGCGTCCGTTCCTGGGTTTCGCGTCGTCGTCGTCGTCGTCGTCGTCGTCGTCGGCCTCGTAACCAGCTCCGCCCCCCTTTCATCCCCCCAGCGCTAGCAGCGACCGACTGATACCGCTGGATGCCGCTGACGCCGCTAGAGATTCAAGATAACGTGACTGCATAGAACACCGTCGCCGCCATGCAGAAATAGGAGGAAAGGGTGCCCCCCCTGTTCTTGTGCGGCGGATAGGGGTTGACTCACTATCGGCGTCAGCGGCATCAGTCAGTCGCTGCTATCTCTTCCCACGGCCGGTCTCGAGGGGTGCGCGCGCGCGCTCCCCAGAGACCGGCCGTGCTCTTCCCTCCTCCCTTTACCGTGTTGTCCGCTTGCTGCGCGCGCTTCTGCCCCCATCGTTTGCCGCTGGGTGTACACGCCGCCCCCCTCCCCCCTCTTCCTGCGAGTCTCGGGTTGTGGGAGAATGCGGGAGAACATCCCGTTCCTCTCACTCGTAACGCGTCCCACGGCTGTGACAACCTCGCGAGGCACTTGTATAGATCTCGTCTTTGAGAATCAAGCATTGGTGTACCAAGTCGAACATATATCAGCCTATTTCTCCGACCACAAAGCTTCCTTCATGACTGTCAAGAACTGTTAGTGGAGTCTTTGTTAAAGGAATACGTGTGAAAAAATAAAAAAAAATTCTGTGATAGCGCATACATGTGTTGCTCGATTTATTTGCCTCAATCTATCGAAAAGGTGAAACAGCTTATTTGCTGCGCTCAAATTTCGCATTAGGAGGTAACGTAATCGTCGGTAATTTTTTTGTTTGCGCAAAAAGATCAGGAAAGGGAAGAGTGGCTAAAAATGAACAAATCGATAAGTGAAAATCCTACAGAATTTATTATAATTGTCTAATAAACAGTAAGCATTGTTTGTCTCGGCTGTGACTTCGTTTTTGCTTAGTTTTGCTTACATGATTTTACTAGCTTGTGCACGTCTACGCATGGTCATTCCAGTGGCAAAGAATGCTTAGCTTTTAGTAGACACTTGTCAAAGACTCTCGCCGCATCGGGCCTCTTCAATGCAATCGCACCGATTGAGCCAGAGCACCGGGAAAGGGCGCGCCTCGACGCAGCAAGGCGGTCGAAAGGGAACGCCTGCTGCAGCAGCAGCATGGCGTGAAGCGTTGCGCAAGGGGAGAGTGCGTTGCCGCATTGCCGCGTCACCCTTGCGGTCGATCTCGCAAGCCTATGTTGTGCGCGCGCTCCCTGTCCAGGTAAGCTCGCCTCTGCGTTCTCAATGCGTCTCGGCCAGGTCCAATGCAAACGCGCCACACCTCTTAACGCGGTCGCTATCCCACGAGATGTTCATGACTGGGAGGACGCTCCGCTGTGTTCAATTGGATATTGGGCCACCCCAGGATCTCTAGTTGGCTCGCACGGAATCTTCAAGTTGTTGCACAGGCCAATTTCAAGTTGGCCCGCCTCCAAATTTAAGTTTGCCCTCCCCCAAAGCTTCAAGTTCACCAACCCCGAGATTTCACGTTGGCCCCCCTCAAAATCTAAGTTGACCCACTCGGAAATTTGAGGCTGGCCCACCTCTATATTTAACTTGGCCCACTACAATATCTAAGTTGACCCAGTCCGAAATTTGAAGTTGACCCGCCTCCATTTTTAACTTCGCCTACTCCCAAATTTCAAGGTGGTGCACCCCCCCCCCCACCGTTAATCTTAATCCATCTCTAAAGTTCAAAGTGACACAACCGAAAATTTTAAGTCGTTCCATCTCCCAATTTCTGTTGGTCCACTCCTATTATAAGCTTCCCCAATTACCTTCTAAGGTGTGCAAGGTTTCCGTATTCGTATTCTACTTCTATTATTATTTTTCTTTTAATTGTCCCTTATCGCTTAAAGGCTACTGGTCATCTACATTTACAGTACCATAACAATAAATCTCTAAACATTGTAAAGTACATATTTTTTTGAAGAGAAAAGGCATTACACTTTTCGCCTGAGGGATGTGGACCTCGCCGAAGAATGCTTACGCATAAAGAACTTACAACTATAAAATAAAATGTCCCCAGAGAACATGACTGACATGCCCGGCAAGCTGCGACTAAGGTGCACTCAATTTGGGACGCGATTGGATCGATAGCTTCGTCCAACGCCGTGATGAACTGTTCTATCTTTGTAAGACGGCGTGTATGTCAGACAGACGAAAGGAACGCGTCAGCGGAGCAGGAACTGATTACCATTTGAAGAAAAAAAAAAGAAACTGTGATGAGAAAACACCAGCCACGTATTGTGCAAGAACTCTCTGATGTTGACTGAGAACGTCTTATACCAAATTTTTTGGGAAGCCTGAATCTTCTAAGGCGTTAAGATTGGGTACTGTAAGGGAATTTTTAAAAAAAATTCTGCTTACCAGGTTGTGCTTCTAGGATACCAAATAAAGCAAAACAAAATCCAATGTTTTGGTGAGAAGGTGCTGGGTGAGCAAGAAAAGGCTCAAACACCTAGGACTGGTGGCGACGCCATCTTAGAGTCCTCTAATCAGCCCGCCGTGAAGTCACTGATTTTCGCGGCATATGCTCTGGCATAGATTAATTTGAAATGCTAAAGATTGACTACACTGCCATTGTTAGAGAGCCAAACACGAAAATTAGCAAGCTTCGAGAAATACTACTGTACCCCAACGTCCCAAATACGAAGAAATGCTTCAAATTCGTCACGTCACGGTGACGAATCTATGCTGAGGCTTCATCGCGAAATTCATGTAATTGAAACTTCACCTTCATTTGTTTCTTCGGATTATCAGCCACACACACACATACAGTGGTTCTGGTTCCTCCTTTGTGTCCCGTCTTGAAGCGCTGCTCTTTCTCTGATAATGAAACAACTAGCCCGTCAGTCAATCCTTGCAAAACTACATGACGCTTCAGAAATTTTCTGTAAGGTTTCTAGGGAGCAACTACCCACACTAACAGAGAAGCGTAAATGTTATATACGCTGTTATGTCGACCATTTGGTGGGGCACAAGACGTTGTTTCAAATCAGTGACAGCGAATGCTATGCTGGCACGGCAGTTATGTCCATCATTTGGTGGGGCACTAAAGTTAGTACGAATTAGCGACAGGCCTATCAAGCCCGATCACTGTCAATGGAGCCAGTGAGGCATCTTCTTCACTAAAGGCTACGTTACACAGCCCCAAAAGGTTCTCTGGCAGACTGCAGGAAATTTTTTCTAAAGCCTCTTGAAATTTTATGCGAAGCATGCTGCCCAAGTAGTACTAGGAAGTCACCTGTGAGTACCTTGGACCTTTTACCCTAGGAAAAGAAGAAAGAAAAAACTTTTGTCCTAGATTTTCCATACACATGGCAGAAACTTCTCTTGCGTTGCCGTAAGCATTGTGGCGTTTCGTGGCCTCCGATATTCGCCAACAGACGACAACAGCAAAAACGGCACTTCTTCAACTACAGCTCGAGTTTCTGAGGCTCAACAGTGTCGTACAAAGTGAGATATCGCAAGCTTCTCAAAGAGAAAGAAAGAGAGAAAAATAATCATATAAAGAAAAACCAGTGTTTCTCTAGGGTGAAGAATTCAAAGCGATAGGAGAGTAGTGATCTCCGCTTGGGATCATCACACAGCGGTCCAATACTAGATGAGGGCGACATGGCACGACAGGGCAGGTCGTACAACTGCTGTGGCGCAGAATGAATAGAGTCGTGCAGCGTTGTGATCAGGCGTGTCGCAGTGGTTGTAAGCGCCAATGGAAACAAGTTGATATAAGTAGCTTGAGATTTACAATCCATTCCACAACACCAGTGTCTGCATTACGGTACGTCATGCACAGTATCCTCAGCGGAAACGCAAATTTACTTACCTGCCAAACTCGTACCAGCGGCGAAAGATTAACGCTGGAGCGTCAACACTGTAGAGCCGACTGAATTCAGCGTGATGGTGCGGTTCATGGCGGAAGGAATACACTAGGAGGGAGCGCCACATGGCACACCTTGAACCTAGTCGTAGGAAAGAATATAGAGAAGTAGGCCCTAGTCCTGTGATAGGAAGTGGTAGATTGTAGTCCGCTTGCTGTGGTTGCGTCTGCAATGGTATTTCAGAGGGAGGAGGAAAAAAAATTAGAAGGCATGGAGGTTAACTAGATAACGTCCAGGTGGCAACCCTACACCGGGAGAATGGGAAAGGGGAGAACGAAGCTCACAGGGAGAGAGAGGAGGGAAGGAAAGAAGGAAATTGCGGTGGGTTCGCAGACGCGTGCGGTCTTGCAGACATTGCATTAATAGTGACAGATGGTCGCACAAGCCCGTCGTCCTTAATATGGGGCTGTCTTCCAGCACCATCTGCACAGAAAGCGGCCGATTGTCCAGTTTTTGAAAAGCTTTGGTAAGTTCCTGTCTCTCTGGGGCATATCGTGGAGAGTGGCACAGGAGGTGGTCGATGTTTTCTTCGGTGCCACAGACCTCACCTGCTGCTCTGTCGGTCACTCCAATTATAGTGGAGTATACCTTTGTGAAGGCAACTCCTAAACAAAGGCGACAGAGAAGTGTAGCTTCACGTTGAGGAAATCCGAGTAGACGTCGTAGTTGCAGGGAGGAGTTTAGTCGATGCTGTCTTGTAAGTCGTAAGTGTGGCGAGTTCCACTCGGTCAGTGTGAGACTACATGCCAGGTGTCGAAGCTGCTTTGCGGCCTCTGTTCTCGAAATTGGAATTGGAACACTGTGCTCTTCTTGATGTGCTGTGCGGGCAGCGTTATCGGCGGAATCGTTGCCACTGATTCCACAGTGACCAGGTACCCATTGAAAAACGACCTCGGGACCTTTTTCTTGGACGTTATGGTAAAGTTTCACGATTTGGTATATCAATTGGTCATGACATCCGTGACGGAGAACTGACTGCGATCCCTGTAATACCAGTTTTGAATCACAGAACACAGCCCATTTTCTAGACCTTTCAGAATCAATGAATTCCAGCACTCGACGCAGGGCCGTTAGTTCTGCCGCCGTTGAGGTCATGACATGCGACGTCTTGAACCGCAGTGTCATTCCTCACGTTAGTATAGCCACGGCGCCACCAGACTGCACGACGTAGTCGATTCATCGCTATACATAATCACGTGGCTGCTGCACTTTTTGTGCAAAAGAAGTAATCTCAGCTGTTTTAGAGCAGGGGCCGGTAGATCTGTATTCTTCTGTAGTCGTGGATCATTATATGTACTTGTGGACGGCTGAAAAACCACGGAGCAAATGCTGGCTTGGCCGCAGGTGCGTACCCTGAAGCAAACGATGCGCGATGTGCACCGACAGTACCGTTAAATGTCGAGCAGAGCCTTGCAGCAGTGAGTCTAAGAGGTGAGGAGTCTAGCGCAATGCCTGAGATGCATGAGCATTCTCTCAACGTTAATGTGCGTCGTGTTTGGGTAATCCTACACATGGGCAATGCTTTCCGCCATTGATGCACTGCGTGGTAAGCCAAGACATATATTAACGGCTCTGGCTTGAATACTCTGAATCGTACGCGACTTAGTCTTGTAGGTTTTGAATATTGCAGGAAGGCTGTATCGCAGGGATCCAACGAACAACGCCATGTACAGCTGTAACATATCGTGCATAGATACACCCAAGTTTTCCCTGCAAGGAACCTGAACAGGTGACAGATAGCAGTCAGCCACGTTTTCACAAAATTCACGTGCGGAGTCCAAGACAGGTCTCTGTCAATTATGACTCCCATGAACCTGTGACTTCTGCTGTATGATATAAATGGTCTGTTAATAGATGTGCCGTAAGCAGACATTGGCTTCCTTGTGAATGCTACCATTGCGCGCTTTCCGCATGAAATTTCAAGTCCTTGTTCACGAAGGTAACAGGATGTCATAACGGCTGCCTTCAGAAGCCGAGCGCGAAGCTCAAGTCGTGTCACACCTGATGCCAAATTGCAGATGTCGTCCGCATATATAGAAAGTCGCACTGTCCTTGGCAGGTTGTCAACTAATCCACTGAGGGTGAGATTGAAAAGAGTCAGGCTAAGCGCTCCGCCTTGAGGGACTCCTCGACTACTGTAATGCTCGGATGTCAGACCATTTTCTGTGTGCGCATAGAATGGTCTCCTCTGTAAGTAGTAGCACACCCACATATATTTCTTACCACGTAGTCCGACGGCTTCTAACGTGCTAAGGATGGCTTCATGGATGACATTATCATAGGCCCCTTTAACGTCTAGAAACAGAGCAACAGATAGTCGCCCACAGGTCTTCTGGTGTTGCACAAATGTTATGAAGTTAACAAAGTTGTCTGTTGAAGAACGGCCACGTCTGAATGCAGCCATAGCACATGAATACTATTCTAAGTACCATTCCAGACGTGTTCAAATCATTCTTTTTGTTGTTTTTCCGAAACAGCTGGCAAGGGTATTTCAGAAGAGGCGCAAATGTCAAGCTTGACAAACGCACACACAATTTGTGAAGGTTCAAGGGGGGCAAAGTAGAGTGTTTGTTACGTCAGTCTGGTAACAGACCGCACCATCACACGTTACGTAGGTGCTTGTGGTGATTCGAGGTGCAAGACAGCGGGAAAAAAAGCAAGAACCTAAGCACCGCATTTTTAAGTACAGAACAGCTGATTTCACCAAACGCCAGAGCGCCGGCCAATCCGATAACGATGGTGTTAGGCGCAAGAGACCGACGTTTTTACAAACATTCTACCGTCAGCGATCGGGCACCCAAGCCTTCTCCGAGTTTCAAGGCAATGAATCTGAAGCGAATAGCGATGTGTACGGTAGCAGAAAACCACCTGTTACTTCCCGCATGCCTCCTTGGTTCTGACAGCAGGCGTCACTAAAGGTTACCAGGAATCAAACAATGGCGAACGGTCCGGCAACCATCTGGCTCGTATTCTTAAAGACAGGCACCGTACGTGCAGAAGGCACGGAGAGCTGGTGGGGCGGAATCAAAGGAGGTTGGCTTCCGAGGCTACCGGAATCACGTGACGCTCTTTCTTAATTTTTTTTTCTTTTTACTTCTTCCATGGTCCCGGCACCCGGCTCCATCGCCTTTTGCGGCCTAGCGCACTGCACGTCCCTTGAGCACCTCGAGACCTTCTAACCCTAAACATCACGACCCACGCATGCGCCTTCAAAAGCCTGACCACATGGTAGCGGGGCCCACGGCGCTAATGGGCTTCTGATGTCTATATGATTGCTATCGCAATAAAATGTTACGCGCACGAAATCATCTGAACTAGAAGCAAGGAGCATACATAAAAGAGGACAGCAGGCAGAAGTTTGTGCCGGGGATGCAAGCACCTAAATTCACGAATAAAACACTGCAGCGTCAATCAAAAGCTTTAGAGCGCGCCTCTTGGGCGCCCGTTCCTTTGGCGAGCGCAGAGGCGTTGCCCCTCGTAACTTAGCGAACGAGCACAACGAAAGTTGAAAGTGAATGTGGAGCCCGCAGGATGTGACAGAAGTTTACGAGGAGGAAATCGCTGGAGGAGGCTGCTGTGAAAGCATGAGGTGTAGAATGGAGGAGGAAACTATGGCGAAAGGGTGAGGAGGCAAGCAGAGCCCGCCACGAGACCACGAGATGACACTAGAGTATTGTAATCTGACTGTGTGCGCGACGCAAATTGTGTAGTACTTTCTGGAAGCCGCACGGGCACCAACGATTACGCTGGAACCTTCGAATAGCCATGAATAAAAGCCTACGCGCTTGACCCGAAGACCAGATCGCCAACACGCTGCCCGCCGTTGTCGTTGTGCTTGAGTGTTGTTTTGCAACGCATCGCTCCGTTTCCGACGTGCCGCACAGGTAGGATGTCCGCGCCTGCCAATATATCGCGAAATGAAATCACGTATAGTTTTTCCGATTTATTGAGATTGTGGTTTCTCCGAGACCAAATTACTAAAAAAACTACCTGGATATTTTGTACTGTATCTCAGCTGAACACTACTTTTTTACTCATTTGCGTTTTTAATGCCTACCACTTCTCAGACGGCCCCTTCCAATTGTCTCCTATGAAGTTTTCTTGTGTGAGCTCATTCTATTTTACGCGTTCAACTTTCCTCATTTCATCGCACCACCAAATTTTTCGCCATCAAAAAAACCTCGTTGCTTTCTATTGGCAACCGTTCTGGCTGTAACTCTGATGGTCCACCGTTTATATGTCCCACGTATTACATGGACTTCCCAGCTCCATCGCTTCCTCTTAATGTCGAGAAGAACGTCAGCTACACCCATTTGCTGTCTGACCCAACCCGCTGTCTTCCTGTCACTTACCGTTACGCTTGGTGTCCCTGGATCGCTGGGAGACGATTTCGTACCACAGTGGACATGAATAGACTGATTATACTTTAACTTCTCACACTCCTCTGTTGAGACACATGATGGTAGTCAGTTACCATTCCACGCGTGCCATAAAGTGTTAACCTTTTCCTTGTTCCACTACCTTAAGTTATTATTGCTGTCAGATGCAAATGGAAAAACGAGAAATTGTTCTAGATAGCCTTAGTTTGAGCTGTGGTAATGTTTCGCTATCAAAATGTTAAGGTTTAGTGCTGTAATGAATTGAACATTGTAATTCATTGGAAATTGCAAACCACTCTTACATTGTAATTTACAGAGTCTCTGTAATGAAACTTCCAAGTTTCATCCAACTTGGCGTCATAGAAAAAGAAATCAGTGGGGGTTTAGATGGATTAACACGTTAACGCCTAAGAAAAAAAGTGTTTTAACACCTAGTGCAAATGTGCCAGCCAGTATGAATAATAAACTTGTGGGAATTACTTTAGAAAAGAAAAGGAAAAGAGAGCCCACATTATATTTTACGGCACAGCTAGGACTTTTTCCGAGCGTCGATGAAAAACGCAACACTAAATTTCCAAGCGCACTCGCATTGTACACGTCTATGGCGACTATATGCTTGCACATATTTATTATGATGCCTTTAATTTGGTGCGGCACCTATCTGTTCTATCTCTCATACGAGGGCGTAGTCAGGGAGAAGGCTTATGGGGATTCAGACTCCACCCCCCCCCCCCGAAATATTTTCGTGCTGTCCATGCACTGCCGACCCAAGCAACCCCCGGCGCCGGAAATCATTCTGGATTTTGTGTAGAATGTCTTTTTCACGCTCGAAGAAACATTTCACCGCGAACATTGTGAATTCGGGCTGGATTTCGCGGCAACGCCCATGCCCCGGGAGTCACATACCGCAAGCAGCCCCATCCGAGCACAAAGTTTCAACGGCGTTTTGATGGCGAAGGCGATCACCGCGGTATCTCGCGAAGTCCGCGGAACCTACGGAGCGCATGAATGTCAATTCCTAAACTTTCGGGGCATAAAGTTATCATAAACTTTTGATGTGAGATGTGCATTGGCATTTCCATAGTTGTGCTTTAGATTTTCAATTGCGGAACTTGGGGGTTTGATGTTGTTATAAATTTTTGACGCCAAAGGTACACTGACTTTTCTAAAGTCGTACATCGGAAGACACAACGAAACAAGCCAAATCAGCACTCTATCAGACAAGTTGTCAAAGCACGCAGCAAGGTCCGATGACATGAAACATTGCGGATCTTCATTTGTGCCGTCATGTCACACAAAAGATCAGCATTTCTTTTTACCTGCGCCAAAGAAGCTATGTGAAGACCCGAAAACCAGCAAAGGTAACAGCGTTGTTATTAATTTTTTCTACTTTGACTTTTATTTGCGAGGGCACATTGAGCATCTTGAATAGTTTTGTTCTGGCTACCCTACTCGCGGGCTGCCAGAGCGAACCAGATGATGATGATGATGTATGGGGTTTTTTGGCGCAAGGGCCAGGTATGGCCAAAGAGCGCCATGTCTGTGCTAATGGGTTTGCAATGTACTTATGATTACTATGAGGTTGGTGTGACGTGGTTGTAAAGGGGCCTTAAAATATACGCACTAAAGTGCGTAAAATCTGTATAATAAAATTATGGCGATGACGTATGACTTGTACTATGAACATTTAGATGCATTTAAAAGAATGATACGATAGGTAAAATATAGCAGATTATAAGAAATGCTAGAGCACTACTGCCTCCATAGGGCCCTTGAAAACACAAGGGCAAAAATTATCGCAGCGGCATCCTCTGGAGCGAGGATGCTCTACAAATTTATTAGGCTTATAACGTGTAGAACTACATCCTTTAAGAAGTCGAGGACTGCCTTGGTGTTAAAAAGCGGTTCCTTACCAAGAAACACAGCTGGGTGAAGAGGTATGCAATGACGATATGCAAGAGGGAAATGCTTCTTTCTTTGAGGTTCGGCTTCGCGACACTCCAAGAGGACGTGGAGGACGGTCAGCCTCTCACCACATCGACCACAGATTGGCGGTTCGTTTCCAGTCAGAAGAAAATTGTGTGTACCAAATGTGTGCCCTATTCTGAGGCGGCAGAATAGGACGTCTGTTCGCCGTGATTTTAATGGTAAGGGCCAAACACCTAGCTGTGGCTTTATAACGTGCAGTTTATTGCTTATTTCTGCGTTCCACATGCGTTGCCAGTGTTGTCGCAGTTTCTTACGCAAGAAAGGCTTCAGATCTGTGACCGGGACAGCAACTGCAGAAGAAGTGTTTAGTGATGTGAGTGATGTGGCCATTTTATCAGCCAGCACATTGCCCTCGATACCTCTATGGCCAGGTACCCAGCATATGATGATGTTCTGGTTAGATGTGTACGCTTTACACAATACCGAATACAGTTCATTGAATACGGGATTTTCATTTTTGTAGAGTGACATTAGGGCCTTCACGACGCTTAGAGAGTCTGTATAGATCGCTGCTTTTGGAAGTTTTGATCTTCTTATATGCTTCACAGCAGAGAGTAATGCGTAGGCCTCGGCCGTAAAGATGCTTTTTTCTGGATGCAGTACATTGGATTCCGAGAAGGATGGGCCGACGGCTGCATAGGATACCCGGCATTTGACTTCGAAACGTCTGTGTAGTACTCTGCGCAGCAGTGTTTGTACTGCAGTTCTAGGAAATGCATTCTTATTTCGGCCTCAGGAGCGTGCTTTGTAACTTTTATAAAGGATATGTCACATTGTATAACCTGCCACTCCCAAGGAGGTAAGAGCTTGGTTAGGTGCATTAAGCGATGCTCGAGGAGTGGGACATGCATTTCATGGCTAAGCTCCTTCACACGCAGCGAGAAAGGCTGTCTTATGGAGGGGCGATTGCTGAAAAGTGTAGCGCATGTCATATCGGTAACGGTAAGAAAACATGGATGTTCAGGATTGGAGCGTACTTTAAGGAAATATGTAAAGCTAATGTATGATCTCTGTAGGTGGAGAGACCATTCATTCGATTCGTCATATAAGCTTTCAATCGGGCTTGTTCTGAAAGCGCCCGTGGCTAAGCGGATACCTAGATGGTGAACAGGGTCTAGCATCTTTAGCGCGCTCGGGGCGGCAGAGTTATATACCACGGCACCATAATCTAATCGTGACCGGATGAGGCTCTTATAGAGATTAATTAGGCACTTCCTGTCACTACCCCACGTAGTCTGGGATAGAAGTTTCATTAGGTTCATTGTTTTCAGACACTTCTCTTTAAGATGTTTAATGTGTGGGAGGAAAGTAAGTTTGTTGTCGAGTGTAACACCTAGAAATTTGTGCTCTTTGTTTACAGGTATCTGATGTCCACACATTTCCAAGCAAGGACCTGGAACCAGGCCTCTCTTCCTTGTAAACAGCACACAAGAACTCTTTTGAGGATTGATTTTAAAACCATTTTTCTCTGCCCACCCTGACACCTTGTTCAAGCCATGCTGTACCTGCCTCTCGCATACTGCGAAGTTACAGGATTTGAAGCCTATTTGAATGTCGTCCACATAGAGGGAATACAAAATGGCCGGTGGTAAGGAAGCACGAAGCGTTGTCATCTTAACAATAAAAAGTGTGCAACTGAGCACGCCTCCCTGGTGTACACCAGTTTCTTGTGTAAAAGGACGTGACAGCACATTGCCGACTTTCACCCGGAAGGTACGATTGGACAAGTAGCTTTTTATTACGTTGAGCATATTACCATGAATGCCCATTTCTGATAAGTCTCGCAAGATCCCGTATCGCCACGTTGTGTCATACGCCTTTTCCATATCGAGAAATATCGAGAGGAAGAACTGTTTATGTATAAATGCATCCCGGATATTTCCTTCAATACGTACAAGATGGTCAGTTGTGGAGCGCCCTTCTCGGAAGCCACACTGATAGGGATCAAGCATTTTGTTCTGTTCAAGGAAATGGATAAGTCACCTATTTATCATTTTTTCAAATACCTTACACATACAACTTGTGAGGGCTATCGGGCGGTAGCTTGCCACTGAGGAAGGATCTTTGCCTTGTTTTAAAACAGGGACCACAATGGCTTCTTTCCATGCGGTGGGAAGGTACCCTGCGTCCCAGATAGTCTTGAAAAGTGTAAGTAGTGTCACTTGCGACTCATTGTGTAAGTGTTTCAGCATTTCGTACATGATTCTATCAGATCCTGGTGCGTAGCTCTTGCATGCGCTCAAGGCAGCTCTCAATTCGGCAATACTGAAAGGACGATTGTAAGGCTCATTCTCTCGACTTTTTCTTCTTAATGGCTTACGTTCTTCTATTTGTTTATATATGAGAAAAGATTGCGAATAATTGTTTGAACTTGACACGCTCTGAAAGTGCTCCGCAAGTGAGTCTGCCTGATCTTGCAGTGTATCGCCCTGTGTATTTACCAGAGGGAGTGAATATGTTTGTCGCCCTCTAATTCGATTTACCCTGTTCCAGACTTTGGCCTCGTCTGTAAACGAGTTAATGCTCGATAAATACATCTGCCAGCTTTCTCTTCTGGCCAGTCGGCGGGTTCTCCTGCCTTGGGATTTTACTTGCTTAAAGTTGACTAGATTCTCTGCAGTGGGAGAAGCGCGTAGCAACCCCCACGCTTTGTTTTGTTTCTTACGATCGATCCTGCAATCTTCGTTCCACCACCGGACCCGCCGTTTACATGCCAAGCCATTTATTTCTAATATGCATTTAGATGCAATATCTATAATGAAGGCTGTGAGATACTGCACAGCAGCATCAATTCCTAAACAAGACATGTCATTCCATGAGATACTAGTTAAGTTTCGGAACTTCTCCCAGTCGGCTGTATCGATCTTCCACCTAGGGGCCTGTGGTAGACATTCTTTTTCTTTATGTGTTTTTAGCAGTATGGGGAAGTGGTCGCTTCCGTAAGGATTGTTGGTAACTTCCCATTCGAGTTCAGACAGTATACAAGGGGAAACTAGGCTGAGGTCAATTGAAGAAAATGTTCTGTTTGCGAGAGAATAATATGTGGGTGTCTTCTTATTCAGCAGACACGCAACGGGTGAAAAAAGGAACTGTTCAACGAGACGACCTCGCGCATCGATACGAGAGTCTCCCCACAAGCTGCTGTGCGCATTGAGATCGCCAAGAACAACATAGGGCTCTGGCAATTGATCTATCAAGGACGGAAATTCATGTTTGTTTAGTTGGTAATGCGGGGGTATGTAAAGCGAGCAAATGGTGATGAGTTTAGTAGGACAGCTCGAACCGCCACTGCTTCAAGGGGCATTTGTAGCTGTAAAGGTTGGCACGCTATACTTCTATGAGTGACTATGGCGACACCGCCCGATGATGCGACAGCATCATCGCGATCTTTGCGAAAAGTTAGATACTGTCGAAGAAAGTTTGTGTGTTTGTTTTTTAAATGTGTTTCCTGTAAACACAGCACTTTTCGATTGTGTTTTTGTATAAGTTCCTGCACATCATCAAGGTTTCTAAGAAGACCTCTGACGTTCCATTGAATTATTTGTGTATCCATATTGGGAGTTAATAGGTGCTGTGTGTACAGAAACAGAAGTATTGATTGTGGAAATTACAATGATTAAATTACAGAGCCCTTTCGAGGCCCTGTAACGGGAGTTTTGCCCTTTCTGGAGCGTTCGAGGGAGCCTCGCCGCTCCTTAGGCGCTTGGTGCGCCTTGAGGATATGTGTTGTGTCCATTGCCTCTTGCTAGGCGCCGGACAAGTGTTCTTGCGAGCGAGAAGTTTTCAGATAGTGTCCCGCCTTGGAAGGCAAGACCCCAGCGCCCACCAGCCCGGAGGTCGATGGGGCTCCCTGAGGAATTTGGCTGCGCCGGCTTTTGCCAGCGCTGGAAGGGGCCGGGGAGGGTGGACAGCCTCGGCTGCGCTCATCTTCGGGGTCGGTGGCCCCGTCTGCTGGGTAGACGGAGCAGCGCTAGCTCCAACCGCCGCGGGGGCAGATGGCGTGACTGCCGACTCACTGCTTGTGGGTCGGACAGCCGCCGCAGGCCGTTGTGACGCTGCCCCCTGACGCACCACTTCGGCAAAGCTTTTCTTTGGCAGGTATGCTACCCGCCTTCGTGCCTCTCTGAACGATATATTCTCTTTTACTTTTATGGTTACAATTTCTTTTTCCTTCTTCCAGGAGGGGCAGGACCGCGAGTACGCGGCGTGATCCCCATCACAGTTTACACAGTGTAGAGAGTTCTTACATGCTTCAGTGGCGTGTTCAAGGGCACTGCATTTCGCACATGTTTGGCGGCCTCGGCAGCTCTGTGAGCTGTGGCCGAAACGTTGGCATTTGAAACATCTCAAGGGATTTGGTACATACGGTCTTACACGAAGCTTGATATACCCGGGCTCGATTGACTCGGGCAAGATACTTGATCCAAAAGTAATTATTAGGTGCTTTGTCTGAATCTCTTTACCATCCCGCCTCATCTTAATTCTTTTGACATTGATCACATTTTGTTCGCTGGAACCCTCCAGGAGTTCTGCTTCAGTCAGCTCAAGCAAATCATCATCTGACACAACACCACGGTTAGTGTTCATTGAACGGTGTGGGGTTACTGTTATAGTGGTCTCCCCGATGGACACTAGTTGCGGTAGTTTCTCATATTGTTTTACGTCGCGGAGCTCCAAGAGGAGGTCGCCGCTTGCGATCCTCGTCACCTTGTAACCTGGACGAAAAACATCAGTCAGGGATTTTGAAACAAGGAATGGTGAGATGTTTCGGACTACTTTGTTTGGCTTTTCAGAATGGATAACGTGAAAGCGGGGAAAATTCTGGGTTTGGCGGCCAAAAAACTTGAAGACATCTTCGGTGCGCCCTCGTTTCTGAGGGCGATCAGGAAGGGAGGGGAAACAAGTTTCCATGAAAAAATGTATATTTTCGGCAACAGCGCCGACCGCCCACCACGGAGCCCAACGAGGGGACGCGGCAGAGCTTGCATACAAGTCTGCACGACGCCAGTCATACGCTGTCACTATACCGAATATGGTGTACCCAAGGTTGGATAGCCACAGAGGGTTAACCCTTGCCGCCAGGAAAAAAAGAAGTAAAAAGAAGAGAGAAGGAGACAGGAAAGGTCAAAAAGTGAGAGATAAAGACGAAGATTGAAGGAGGGAGGGACGGGAAAAGGCGACTGCCGATTTCCCCCGGGTGGGTCAGTCCGGGGGTGCCGTCTATGTGAAGCAGAGGCCAAAGGGGTGTGTTGCCTCCGCCGGGGGGCCTTAAAGGTCCCCCGGATGAGGCGGAGGTCCCCCAGGATCCCCTTTTCCCCAGACACGGCTAAGCCGCGCACGGCTACACGTGGGAGAGTCCAACCCTCGTGTGCTCGGGTACGTGGTGTCGCAACACACCAAACGCCTGTTTGCGCAGACGCCCCTGCGGCGAGAGCGAACAAGAGCGCATGCGTTTTTCTCGTGTTGCCCCGACCATCGCGCGGCACACTTTGGTGTGCGTACGGTTTTCTCTCACCGAGCAGATTTTCGCCTGGCAGAGTTTTGGATGCTTTCTGGATAGCAGACAAGAAAAAGAAACAATGGTTGCTCGCCGCCATCGCTGTGGGTACTCAATGGATTGCATCGCGTTCGCTGGAGCGCAACCTCTCCGGAAAGTCTTGTATCGCCGGTGGAGTATACCGAGCAGTATGCGCAAGGATTTGGGTGGACCAAGTGTCTCACGTTTTGTTCGATATGTCCATGGAATTACCATGCACGAGATGCATCCCACCGAATTCTAATACCGATTCCGATATTGTGATGTACAAGAGACTCTCCAAAACATGGTGTTGGTGCGCCAATACCGTGATAAAAACAGTCAAGATGATGCATCAGAAACGCTACAAACCATCGAAGAAACGTGAGAGGCAATGTTAAAGGCACAGAGCCTGGAAGATGAGCGCAGTGTGGTGGACCGGCCTCGGGCTCCGGCATTAGCCAACGCCTTTCTGGTCTAAGAGAGCCGCCCACCTAGGGCGAAGAAAGAACACTTTCTTGCTGTTCCTCACAATAAACGTCCATTCATCCTAATTCCTCCTTCGGTAGCCGCATTAGTTGCCCAATGTAGGCATTCGATTGTGGCCAAAGTACTTTCCTTTGAGTTTCTTTATTTCGGTGCCGCCACCCCACAAAAAGAGAAAAAGAAAGATATTCTAGCGGCGCAGCGAATTGTCGTATGGTGAAAGTTCGATTGTGTTACTTCTTTTGCGGAGAGTAATGGGCCACGGGACACTTCAGTTGCTGGACAATCTTACTATGTTATTGCGATAGAAATTATATGCACTCTGCATCAGCATTCCTCTCTTCGCCCTCATGTTCTGTATAAAGTCCAAGGGCGAAAACATCGTGTCCACGCGCCGCATGCTGTATGTGCGAGTGAAAGCTCAGGGGGAGGAGTGTCATGGTTGAGTCGACGATGGTGCCTCAGTCGTGTGCGCGCAAAGGAGAACAGCGCTGACGAAATGCGCTGCCTTCCGTCGCACGCGATACATCGCGGGGAGTGGATCGAATGGGGGCAGGAACTAGGATTGCGTGAATCTGTGATTGCACAACACGTTTATTTGCCTTGTTTGACGCATTACACACAGTGACTTTTTCTTACCTACGTAGATTAATTGGACACTTATACATATATTTAAATGTCTTTTTGCGAGGTTTTGTGTATATGTGCAGTGAACTTTGTTTTCAGTGGCATATTTTTGCCCTTTATCAAGCTGTATCTTCGTATTTGTATATTCCATTGTATCTTCACCTTTCTAATGTACGAGGGCGGGTCAAGTGAAAGTTAGCCTACCTACCTCGCGTCCGTATGGTTTGGTTCATTATCTGCGAGGCATGCGCGTAGCACACAGGCCTCTCTCATTTACGAAAGTGACACGCAGGTGTAAGAATAAATGTTCTTTAACGCTCTCATGCACTGGATTCCACATGGTTGCGTTACGTAATGCGCGCTCCAGAAGTTGAGCAGCCTGTTGCGGTGACGTTTTTGACAGCTGAAGGCGTTTCCTAAAAATAATTTAGTCGCCGTATCGTTGCAGCGTACGCTGAACATTGCATTTCATTGGCCACTGTGAAGCGTTGGAGCAAACAGTTCAAAGAAGGACGGGAAAGTTGCAAAGACGATCCAAGACCGGGCCAAAGCCATTGTGCAATCATCCCCAACAATATTGCAAAGGTTGGTGAGCTGATGAGACAAGAACGTAGGATAAGCATCGATGAAGTGGCAGAGCGTGTGAACATCAGTCACGGTTGGGTTCACGCCATAATTTATGAACATCTCGGTTATCGGCTCTCGTGTGCTCAATGCATGCTCAAGATTTTGAACCACCTCCAGAAGACAGAGAAGCTCGGCGCTGCTTTGAGTCATCTGATCCATTATGAGCATGAGGCTGAGGATTTCTTGTGTGCAATTGTGATCGGAGACGAACCATGGAGCCTTCTACGAGCCTGAAACACGACGGCAAATTTTACAGTGAAGACAGTCGATTTCATCCCTCCCCCCGCCCCCCAATAAAGCAGATACCCTCATTAGTGCCGGAAAGTTATTGTGGACTTTTTTTTCGATCGTCAGGCGCCATTACTGATCGAATTTGCTAAATCTTGAGAGACTATCAATTGTTTCTGATATGTGAAACGTCTGATCGGCTGCGTGTCGCAATCAAGAACAAACGACGTGAAAAATTGACGAACGGGGTCATCTTGTTCCACGACAATGCCTGTCCCCGTCTTGCTGATGTGGCTAATACCAAATTGGCAAAGTTTAAGTGGGAAAGACTTCAACATCCGCCATTCACCTCTGACCTGTCGCCTTGCGACTTCCACATTTTGGGGCACCTGAAGAAACAGCTAAAGGGAACCAGATTCGTGTCGGACGAGGACCTGAAAGATTCGGTTGCAGAATTCTTGAAGCAGGAACCCAAGGAGTTTTATGAGACGGGAATCACGGGACTCGTTACTCAATGGGACCAATACGCAAATGCTCACGGAGACTACTTTTAAATAAAGCACCCCGTTTGTCATACATTCGCATTGGTTCACTGTCATTTGACTACGCCCTCGTATCTTATTCAGAACTCCTGCTTTTTATACGTGGTCTCTGTTGCGACTATGATTTCGGTGAAACGCACGATCGCGATACTCACAATACACGACTGGTGACAGCTGCTCTTGCGTAATACATTGTAACAAATGACAGCGTCATTGAGATTTTTCACTGGGCGTTGCATGTGTACAAAAATGTAAACAAGGTTCTTCAACGACAAAGATTCATTACCACATTTATCCTCAACTTGTTCATTTCATGGCCTTTACATTTTTCGTATCAGTGGAATGTATTGCTTAGCTGGTTTCAAACTGCTATAGTTCTAAAGTTAGTGTCACATTTTCTTTACTTTATTATATAGACAAAAACATGGAAGCATTGATATCAGTTATTCTGGGCAGGATTTCTGGCACATACGAGTACATTCCTTTATAAAAAAAATACACATTTCCCTTGTTTTGACAGGGTGCAGCCTTCAACCATTCGTTTGCTGCATTTTTGGCAATGGCAATGCAATTGTTTATTTATTTTATCCCTCGACAAATTATTTAGGATGAAACTAGCTATGGGCCCAACTCCGACGCAGAAACGCTTTTCTGAGATATTCTGTGGATCGCCTTTAATAAAATGTGTTGCATTTGATAGAGAAACTGTAATTCTAGTGTCTGTTCCAAGCGGAATTTCTATTTATGGCTTGAATTTTGTTTAAAATGTTTTGAGAAATTCGGAAGTTCGAACATAATGGAAGCGCGACGTTTACAAATTAATAGCTCTGCATCAAGAACACATATCGTGCTTCTGTAAACCCACTCTACTATAAACGTCAAAGCGGAGAAATTTGGCGTGTCAATTTATACCTTACGTGAATTTATTACGTGGTGTTCAAGGGCTCTGCCAAAGCCATATTTCCATAATACAACATTTTTTGAGATTCATGTCTAACATATCAAATATTTCCGCTTAGATGTACTATTTGATGCAATTCAGAGAATTGTGATATGATTTTTCATTGTAGAGTTTCAGAGTATTATACTTGATAGTTTCGTTTACTGAAAATTGGCGATTTTACCAATTTTTATAAAGACTAGACAATATAAACGAAAAAGTGAATACGAATTGTAATTAGAATTTAGGTTTTTTTATAAAGGCAACAAGCTTTGTCAAATTTGGTGCGGTGGTTGCCGAGAAAAACGTCTTCTCCTTCTCTTAGATAGAAGCACCCGAGTTAAAGTTTCCCCTTAAGGAAGAGGGCGAGCTGCGGTGTGAGCCCTCCCCCCCCCCCCCCTTCGCCCCAAACAAAATTTCTGGCTACGCCACTGCTCTCATTTTATTTAATTTAGCAATGTTAAAAGTGGCTCGAGGTCTCGCGCAGATTGAGGGTATCCACTTTGCAATATATTGACACGTGTACTTGTCTTTATCGGCCGACAAGTTTTGTCGCCTAACAAATGTTATCGCACAGCGCGGGACGCGCCTGCATGTATCCGAAGTTTCTGGAAAGTTATCGATGCTTCTAACCGCTGTCTGTGGTCGCCGAACGTTGTGTTATCTGCTTTCGTCGCTTGACACGAATGGTGTAGAACATTTTAGAAGGCATGCGGGTCCCAACGTTTAATCTGGAACATTCGATGATTGCTGTATAAAAGCCGACGCGCTTGACCCGCTGATCAGATTTTCGACGATCGCCGACTGTGTTCGCCGCTATCGTTGTGCTTTAAGTGTAGCCTGTTTTGTGGGCACAGGTTCGCCCAATAAAAGCTAGTTTTGTCTTTCACAGTACTGCTACTGTGTTCTTTAACGTCACTAGCATGTGACAATACGCAGATGATGTAACAGTCTGGAGTGCCGAAGGTAATATGGGACAAACAGAGACCAAACTACAGGAAAGCATTTATGCGGTGGAAACAATACTTGAGGGCATGGGACTGAATTGCTCTGCTAAAAAATCAGAACTATTGGTACTACAAAGTAGTAAGCCTGGGCGCAAGCCGAACGGATATATCCCAGAGGAAGATCTCCCCATTGACATATAGGCAGGTGGAGACTATTAGAGTGCACGGACTTCTCCTGTAAGTGAATTCATCTAATTGCAGGATGATACAACATATCTTTAACAAGTCGGAAGAAGTCATTGGGCTTCTGCGTAGAACCCCTTATGGTTAGGAGAAGACAGTGCCATAATAATGGTACACGCATTCACCTTTTACCACTACTAGTTCGTGGCAGGCATGCTACAATGGACACAGGCTGATAAGAACAAGCTAAATGCTTTAACCTGACGACTTATAAAGACTGCACTAGGACGTCTCATCAGCACTGGCAATGATAGCTTATTGCGGCTAGGGCTGCATAACACACTAGAAGAGATAGCCGAGGCTCAACAGGTGGCCCACCAGGAGAGATTAATGGGGACAGGACCTGGGAGGGCGCTACTTCAAGAAATAGGCGTATAAATTAACAATCACCACAACTAAGGAGAATTCTTAGCAGAAATGCGAGCGAGACTACGAGAAACAACAAAACCGACCCCGTTCCCTAGGAACATGCACCCGACACATAACCTCGAGAGGCAGAAGACAAGGGCCAAGGCACTCCTTCAAGAGATAGATCGACATAAGCAGCAGGTGGTATTCATTGACGCTGCCTGGGTTAAAAATAAGGATGCGTAAACCTCCGTTGTTGTAGACAGTGAATGTAAATATGGGATGCCATCACCGTCTACACCAAGGACCCAACAATAGCAGAACAAGTAGCAATCGCCTTAGCCATCCGGGCTACTTGGTGGACATATATTTACAGCGACTCTAGAACAGCTATACGCAACATTACTAACGGATATGTGACACGGATAGCAACAAGATCACTAGAGGAGGTCAATAGTGAGAGGATCGAAATCCGCTGATTTCCAGCACATCTGGGGGTGGTGGACGGAGCTCGTAGAAACCTCAATGAAGTGGCAAATGAAGCAGCACGAGGATTTTGTAGTTGTGCTTTTCAAAACTGAGCAACTTACACTTCACCCGGGGAAAACAGGGATCGATTATTAACATATAACGAAATCACGGAGCATTATTATTTAAGCAGAAGGCAATACCCATTGCTACACGGTAAGCTTTGCAGAGCCCAAGCGGTGAAATACGTTTCCTACAGACAAGGACATACACAAGTACTGATTTCATTAACAGGATCTATCCGGAGAGGGAAACTCAAACCAATTGTAATAAGTGCAATGACATCATTACTCTTGACCACATGCTTTGGCAGTGCCCCGCGATCTTCACAGAGTGTGACAAGGAACAAGAATTGTGGCGGCAAATGCTACACAGTGAATCACTCTCCGACCAATTACGGGCAGTCCAGAAGGCCCGCAATGTGGCTGAAGGGCTCGGCCTGACAGTCCCAATGTGGGAACGGCCCCCGCCAACCTAGGGTTGACATTCAGGACCCAATAAAGTTCCTCATACCGTACCATACCGCAAATTCAAGAAAAATGGATAGGGCCTGCCTGCTTAGCAATCGTAGGTTGCTTGACGGTTCTTCCGGCATAAAGATGTGACGTGTGGCCAGCGCGCAGCCCTTGACTTCATAGCCTTCGTATTCGCAGGAGTTCACAGCGCTGTGTTGACAACCTTTCTCTTTGCCCTCTTACTCCGGACGGGCATGAAGCCATTGTCGGATGAGTCATCCTCCGACGTAGAGTACACAGTGGGGTAGCTAGGTCATCTGGCACCCGGTGCCGATAGCTCTTCTGTCACCCCCCCCCCCGGCTGTAGCCGAGGAAGGTGAGGCTATCGACAATTTTCGGGTGTCTTCAGACGTATATGACACCCCCCCCCCCCCCCCTACTGGCCCCGTGCACCCGAGGCCCGCGGCCTCCCCCGCCCCCCATTGCTACGCCGCTGAGAGTACAGCTTGGTATCTTCGGTTTCACTGGAGGAGCCAACTCCCTTCCATGCGGTTGAAGGCAATGATGAGTTCTGGCCAGGCGGGCTTCTGGCATGCTCCGCGTCCATGGTCACAAGACGGGGAGGCGAGGCACCTCGAAAGGCGAAGATTTCACCAAAAATTCACAGAGCACAGAAACAAGTGTTCTTCCAAGAATACCATTCGTCGTCACTAATGAGTCTGTTCAGGGGATGCATGTGGTGTATTGTGTAGTATTCCCATCTGACAGGACAAGTCATGCAGCGCACACATTATTAATTCTGCGAAATGTTATCTATAGCACTTCTGTGTGTTGAAGTCTGGCATGTATAATATATCGTGCAAGCTTATCACGCGTTTTCAACAAGGCAGATTTTTATTAATTTCGAAGTCAAATATTAGTTGCTGGTCTTTAAAATCTTCATGTTCTTTCCTTTTGCAATCTTTGAATGCTTTGTTTCCGAGAGCGTCTTCTTTGTAATCTACACAATGGACGCATTTTCAGGAAGATATGTACCATACATGCGCGTTAAACCAAATGTTAAGGGCTTGAGGGATGTTGAAAATGAAATGGACTATTCGCGAAGCCTTATGGCTTCTGGAGTGCTCAAAGGGCTTTTCACAACAATTTAGCTGCCTCTTACATGACTCTTCTTTTAAGGTTTCGAGGGCATCTTGCCAGAAGCATACGACCTGTTCAGCAAATACGAACGAGAGGGCTTGTAGGGGTCTTACTAAGAGAAATGTATATGCTATAAATGCTTTAACGTTCATGATTTAAAGAAATAATTCTGAATACTGACTTCTGCTAATGGAGCCATTAGTGCAACTTCGTCAACCGAAGTCTACGGTGCCAGCCCTTAAAGATTCTCAGCCTGCCTGCAGCATATTTTCTCTAAAGGCTGCTTGAAATTTTACGAGGAGCATGTGGCGCAAGTGTAGCTGCAAATCCGCGTGTCAGTAGCTTGGGCGTTTTCCCCTTAAAAAAACAGGAAAGAAAAAATCTGTCCTGGGGTGCTATGCAGGATGCGCCGAGTTTGGCGAAACTCGGGATCTTCACGAGCTCTGGCGACACCCCAAGATGAAAGCACGAATGGTACCGAGACACAGTTTATCTTTCGACAAGCCTCCAGTTTCATTGGTTTACCTAGATTCACTCTGGCTGGCTTTCATTCCTTGGGCGTTGCCTTCTGGGCGGTCGACAAACTGGGGCTCACGTGATCATACCGTCGGTGCATGGTCATGCCTTCTTTCACTTGTTTGTCGTTCCACCGTGTGCATTACATGCAGAAGAAAGTTGTAAAACAAATGCATTTAGTACAATATTATTAGTTACTTTAATGTGGTTTAGAAGCATTTTGAAGCTTACGAGATGTGCACTGAATGCGTCTTAGACTAATTTGTAATTTAGTACGCTTCGCATTATACCACGAGGGAGCGCTGTAGTGGCGTCATCACATCCATTCACCGGGCAAGCATGGCGGCTAAGCATCAGAGCGGCCCAGTGTAAACAAACCCGTACAACGAGCTTGCAGTGCGTGACGTAGTGATCAGGCTCGACGAAGGCCACTATTTCTTCGATAGTTCTGTTCCTCCGTGGGCAATCTTCCCGTGCACACGGTAAGACTGCCAATAGCTTCGGCGATTTTACAGATCGCAACGCGCACCTACTGTTCACGGCGAAGTGCTGAAGAAACAACTTGTCCGGTGCTGCTTCTGCGAGTGCGCTGAGTTCCTCCACTCTGCGTGACTGCGAGCGTCACGAACATTACATAGTGTGGGCAAAAGGCAGACATCCTATATAGCTACGATGCGACGAGGTGGTACCGACGATGGATCTCGCTACCAACACAGCGAAGGAGACATCGACAAACTGCAGATAAGTATATTTCTACTGTTTCATATTTAGCATAATAAGAGTGCACGTATTAAGTCACTTTCGTAGTAACGAACTGAATGTCCAGCAGTTGAAAGAAGGCAGTGAGAACCAATGAGTGTTCGTGCTTTTACGTGCAAGTGGGCCCGCAAAAATATGGTATAGATGAAGGTAACCTTCACTAACTTGGTGAGGCAACAGAAATTCATGAGTGACATTAAGCTAGCAAAATTTATGGAAGAGTATCTTTATCCAAGTGAAATATCAATAGCAAGTACTGATATAAAGCAGGAAACTTATACAAAAATTTCATGGGTTGAACAGCACATGGAAGGCATTACCGAATCGTGATCGCCACGTTACCGATATCCTTGAAAAAAGTCTAGAATCATTGCATTCCACCGGTTATGCAATATGGGACATAAACCTGGAGGTTAACAAAGTAACTTGAGATGTCAAGGACTGTGTAGAAAGCGAAGTAACAAAAATTGTTGCAGATACCATTAAGGCAGGAAGACAGTGGCGTAGTAAACCGTGGCAACTGATATGCTAGTTGAGATTAAAAAAGAAAGGAATCGGCAGGGAGGCCATGCACGTATTCGATCACTTGTTGCCAATTCATATCAGGTGATTACATAAGCATTATAGGATGAATGTCAAGGAGAGAGAACTATACAGCCAAGGATGGTAGAAAATTGCGTAATGGGACAAGAATATGATGTTTGTAGGCATAGGATGCAATTAGCTCGTATAAGACGGGATTGTACTGTGAGGCATTTGTTTTGCAGCGAACGAAAATAGGTTTGTGGTACTAACAGTAGACTCGTGAAGGTGCGGGGCCACCTCAGCTGCTGGCACACTAATCAACATGACAATTGGCTCTGCAAAAGAAAACCCCAGTTTTGAAAAATAAAGCAACGTTGTCCCAACGCATTGTTTTACTATGCATACTACACTAGAGGCTTCCACATTTAAGGGCACTTAGTACTAATAGTGCAACAAGCATTTTTCTTTGTAAATAATGGTTTGTACGTGGCTGATTCATTCCAATACACTTTTTTGCAGCAAAACATTCTGCTGCTGGAGCCACTCAACCGCCTGGTGGCAGTAGGCGAGCGCCAGGCACGTGCTCTTGAGAGTGTGGCAAAGGTCCAGAGGGCTGCTCCGCAACAGTAGTATCGGTGCCCTCATTGCTCTCCTGTTGAGCCCACAGAAGGCACCTTATAAAGGAGCTTTCAGTTCAATATTTTGTTTATTATTCAAGAACATGAATAAAATTATTGCAGTAAACATTGTGCTGTACATATTAGGAGCCTTGTAACATGCACTTGGTGTCCCTTCAAAATAGGCAAAAACGTAAGACAACCTGTGTCACTCTTGGACCATGTAAATAAATAATACACTAATGCAGCATACATGTCATCATGCTGTTTGTTCTTTCTATGTGCAAGAATACAGTGCGTGTTCATTAGCCACAAGATGAACGGTGTGTGTAATTCACAATGAAGAAAGGAAACAGCAGGAGCTTAATAATGCTATCACCTATAGACTGTGCATATGACTGCAACACTCCCCGATTCAAATGTGCCATTACATGCATGTTCGATACCACATATTCTTTAACATTGTCTTATAATTGCATGTACCATATTTCACACATCTTAAGCCCTTGCATAGCACACTTCTGATGTATCCGTTTCATAGGCCAAATAATTGTACACTTTGTCCTTTTGTGTTGTATGAAAAGCAGCATCCTTTACAGTCGGATAAAACTTCAGAAGACAGGAGAGGCCCCACCCAGATGACCAAAGCGCAGCAGCCGATTGCCTACACGTCTAAAGAAATAGTCCTTCTCCAACGAGCAATATAAGTCTGTCTGGCGGCACGATATCAGTCTCGAGTGCGTGCCCATTGGTGCAGGCTTGTGTTCACCTGCCTTAAAGTGCAGATTCCGCAGCCTCCTAAAGTTGTATCCGACTATAGAAACACGTAATGCCTTGCACCAGTTGCATAGACTTCTGCAATTTGATAGCATACAATGATCAGGAGCAGAAATCTATAAAGGCATCCAAGCAAAGCTGGCTGGCCACACTTCCATTATGAGGGGCTGAAAAAGGTCTCGCCAAATATTCCCATGACGTCCTTGAAAAAGAGGTGGTGTTTGGCACTTCTTTAGAATCAAAAACAGATTACACTGAAAGTTGTGTAGCACGTCAAAACAAACTGAGCTTGGTTATTTGCACAGCATGTAATGGGAGGTTGAGCTTCACATAGGAAACAAACTGCTCTGTCCAGTACAATTTTGAGGCCGGTAAGGCACCTATTATGGCACCGGTATGGCACCTATTATGTCAACAATGTCTATATACAAATTACACTTTTCACAGGCCATTGATTTCACCATTATTTTTGTGTGATGGTTCTTTCAATCAGCGCTTGTATTACATGAGCAGGTGGATTTGAAAGCAAAACTTTGTTTGCAAACCTTCCGACTTCCATAACTGTGTGGCAAGGCACTGGCATGCTGTCGAATAGCTCACACTTCCTCGGTCCTGCACCAAAGAAGCCCAATGCTCTATTTTAAGTTGGATCGCACTACAATTCAACGGCACACAAAGAAGTGTAACACACACAGCAAAGCATTCTGCTGTGTGTATTTCTCTTTGTGTCCCGTCGAATTGTTGCGCAATTAAACTTCAAGCTTCTAAAGCAATACACCGTCTTCAACCTCACCAATGCTCTAGTTATTAGGCCACAATGGTGCACATCGTTGAAATTTTCCAACACAAATTAGCTCTCCGAAAAATCACAAATGTTAAATTTTGCAGCACAGCTGTATGTATGAACGTGCCATATTCTTCACCACAAAACTCACAGGAATCAAAGAGGCAAGCATTAACCAGCCTTGCTGCTGCCGTTACCATTATCATCATAACACCAATGGAAAGACAGTGCCACGTTTCAGTAAAGGGAGTGCTGGAGGGAAAGGTGTGACAGCGAGGGCTTACAATAAAAATAACAGTTACGAGACATGTTCAATACCAATATATGCTGCATGTCGCTCAGCCTACTTTGGCAATGCGGCAAGTGTTTACTCGTTTGGGCATATCACGTTTTGTGTAATCATTGCTCTAAAGCTGTACAAATGGTCTATTTGCTCTGCAAGTGTTATTTTTATCATGGTAGGTTAAAGACCCACTTTTCATTGGCATCTGCACCACATGTCTCCCGATATGTAATAATGCCATGGTGGTTCATGACATCTTCACGTACAGAGAGTTCTGCAGAGTATCGGAT
The DNA here is from genome assembly GCF_038994185.2 of Dermacentor albipictus. Taxonomy (NCBI): domain Eukaryota; kingdom Metazoa; phylum Arthropoda; class Arachnida; order Ixodida; family Ixodidae; genus Dermacentor; species Dermacentor albipictus. The sequence continues at coordinate 14,683,340 of NW_027225569.1, forward strand.
GTGCATTGTTCTAATGCTTAAGAATTGGAGCCCCATTATGAGACGAAAATATACAATTTATCCATCCAGAATAACGCCGCCCCCCCCCCAAAAAAAAGAAGATGCACTGAACCTCTGGCACATGCATCGACAGTGAATAGAGCAAACAATCTGAAGTATTTTCTTCATGCAAGCCAACACACTAAGATTCTCAATGCATTTTCATTTCGCCACAAATGCAGATGCACAACCGGCTTGGCGCAACATCCACATCTCGCGCTGCAACAAATTGTGCAATGCCTCGCTGTTTCATAGTGCGGCCAATAGATTACGCATGACCAAAATTCAGCATTGTGCATACTTAGTAACTTCACCACTGAAGAACCCCAAGTTCTTTATGAGATTAGGATTCATAGGTTACTTCACACAATTAGTGATATCCATTTATCTATTTATACTTAACCCCTTTCCCAAGAAAGTGAGCCATTTGGAAGGCACCCTGACAGATAAGTAGAAGAATCGACAAAAAGTGATCAACCAGCGAAAAAGTCTGTTAATCACAGTAACGCTGACATTGAAGGCGCCTTAATTCCTACGTACGTTCCGTCGACACACCCGACTACGTTCGTAATGTTCCCACGAAGTGGGAAGCATTCTTTTATATATGCCCGCTCCGCCGCAGTATTCTGGAAAGCTAGCCACCGCTTACGCACTGCCGCATCGATAAGCGCGTCAGACACATCTCTGACACAGTTGCTAACAGTAGTTTGATGGCGCCTGATGTGACGCTCGGCGCCGACGCTTCCCTGAAAACTCCCAGTCCCGTAGAAACGGAGGGCACAGATGACTTGCTCTACGACGGTGAGCGAATGAAGCCCGCCACGCTGTCTCCGCAGACGAGAGCCTTCGCCTAGCTCGTCACACAGCCAGCACACTGATGTCTTCGACAGGCGAAAAGACGCTGAAACTCCCCGTCGGTCATGCAGGTGAACGGGTCCGGACGGTCATACTGACGCTTGCTGCCGCTGGATGCAATGAAACAGGCTGCTGCTGCCGCCGCCATGTTCCCGAGTTGAACTCGGAGGGGGTTTCGCGATGTACGAGTTTAGCACGAGTTCGCCTGTCAATCAAAATCAGAGGTCACGCCCTGCGCGAGGCATGTAACTATTGCGCGCGCACCCACTACAGTTGGGCCACGCCCAACTTATCTTCCGGCAACAACGACGCGGTGTCGAGCTGAGAGGCATCAACAATATTGACCGCCGACATAAAACACGCACAACGCACTGTCATCGGTGATGTACTGAGCACCACTATCAAAAACAAAGCGTTGACTGTCGCTGGTATACATCTTCTCGGGCTGAGATGGCCGCACAACACGGTTTCATTGGCTGCATTGCGGCGCGTAGCGCACAGTAAATAATTATCGGCACGTCACTGTAGGTGGTTGCAAGGCGTCGAGGCGTCGAGGGGGACGACGATGCTTAGGAGTGCTTATTGCAGCAGTCGTTTCAGATGGCTGCTCTGTCATCGGTGATGAAACGGAGCCACAACTTCGTAAACACGATCAGCGTCCGAGAATCGCTCGCTCTTCTAGGCCCAGTGCAATGGCATTTCTTCATCACAAGCACTGCGCAGTCAACAGTTCCAACACCTCTCGCCGTTCGAAATCTGATTTCATAACTGCACACAAGAGCCCTCACCTGCCAAAATGCGAGTGCTGCGGTGTCGTTACGATATCCATCTGCGATCGCTGCTGGCTCCAGCAGAGGTAATCCGCAAGCACCTTCGACTGCACAACACACTCATATACTGCGTACATGCGCTCAGAGGCGCCTTCACTGGGCAAGCGATGACAAGCGATGAATTCTGTCGCACGTTTCGCAATGTATCGCAGAGGCTTCGCGCACAAAGATAAATTGGTACATTTTCACTGAACTGCGTCACTACGCACTCTAAAATAACATACCGCCATTTTACAGCGACAGCTGTTGTGTCGTTTTTAGTCGGTGAAGCGGGGGCCTTAATAGCCTAGTGAAGCGCCTGCGATGAACAGCCGTACCGCGGCGCTGCGTTTCTATTCCCCTAATAGAGAAAGAGTGGCCATGACCCTCCATGGATCATGACCGACTTTATTGAGAATAGCACTGCAGCGCCCCTAGGCGACTTATCACCGTATGAACGCCCTCGTGCGTGCGACCCGCTTCAATGTACCGCTTCTAAGCTTTCGCCTCCCTGTCGCCACTCACGGCAAGAAGTGCAAAATTTAATAATTTGCTTGATCTCCGTTTGTCATCACAAATTTCTAGCATTGAAAACGAAAAACAGATACCTAAAGAAATAAAAATGTGCGTTATTTTATTTGTCGTATTTTAACGTATTCGTTTGAGTGAAAGTGTAGGTGCAAGAAAGCGCCGCGTGTACCCCGTTCGCATTCGATGGAGGATAGATAGATAGCGCCGGAAAGATGAGGCACGCCCTGGACGCGCCCGGGAAAGGCGTGGCAAACGGCTCACGGCAAGTGTGCTGACAGACAGCGGCGCAGTCACGGTATCGCCAAGTTGCGATAATCCGTTGATAACAATACGCGGCGCTGGCGCGTTTCGTTGTGCAGCCTTCTGCGCGTCAAACATGGAAGCAGCGTGCCGCGCAGGGTGCGCTCATGTTGTCATACGCGACTTTTTGTCTACATATTTTTTTGCCTGCACCTTCGGCCCGTTCCGCGCTATCTGCGTTCACTGACTGCCGTCGAGCAAACTCGGGCAAAACTCGGGTGAACGAGAAACTCGGCGCATCCTGCATAGCACCCCTGGTGACTCTTCCATAAGCATGGCAGGAACCTGTCCTGTGTTGCCGTAAGCATTGTGGCGTTTCGTGGCGTCCAAGATTCGCCAAGATACGGCAGCCGCAGAAGCTACGCTTCTCCAACTACAGCTTAAGTTTCTGAGGATGAGCGGTGCCTTACAACGTTAGGTGTCGCAGTTTTTACGCCGACAAAAAAAAAAAAAAGAATCTAGTGAAAAAGAAAATAACCGCAGTTTCGTTTGGGTGAAGCATTGAAAGCGATATCAAGGTTATCCGCTGCGCTTGAGATCGTCACGATGTGTTTTAACACTAGGTGAGGGCGACAAGGGTTCACACAGCAGGTCGCACAACTGCTTTTACGCACAATGAGTGGAGTCGTGCAGCGTTGTCACCGGTCTTGTCACAAAGGCTCTGATCGCCAAAGGAAACAGCTGAATATAAGTCCTTGACATTTAACAATCTATTCCACTCAGACCAGTGTATGCGTTACGGTGCGTAATGCACAGTTAACCCTAATATAAACGCAATTTACTTGCGTGCGAAACTCGTGCCACCGGCGCAAGATGTGCGCTGTAGTGTAAGCACGCAGCGTGATGGTGTGCTCCATGGCAGAACGATTACACTAGGAGGGAGCATCACGTGACACTTTTGAAGCCTAGTGATGAAAAAACAATATAGAGGACAAGTAGGCCGTAGTCACGTGATACATAAGCGGTGGATTCTAGTCGGCTTCATTTGGTTACGTCTGCTATGGAGATTTCAGAACACGTTGTTACGTCTCAATACGCAGAAAAGCCTTTATTAAATGGTTAAGACGACGCAACCCCACCCATTCGTAAGGGATTTTCCCGACTAATAACGAAAAGAGCCAACGTCGAATGCTACATAAAAGCGGTGCCAACCTTGTATTCCCCTGTTGCTATACGGTCACCCATTCCATTACATCTCGAAGTGGAGTGTGGCAGAACGATGCGATATCATGGGCGGTATAGCGGTACCGATTCGATGGTTGTGATTGGCCGTGATGCAGTCAACATAGTAATAAAGACGCAGACCTGTTGTGTAGATGGGGTTACGTTTCCTGATGTCAACTCACCCTTTTATTGTGCTCTTGCATGGAGTGGGCTTCAGTATCTGGTGTCAGTGTTCATAATGTAACGTAGAGCTTTTTCTCTTCATTACTACTAGCGCACGTATTCTTTAATGGGCTGCGTCGATTCCTGGCCCAAACGCCCGAAGAGGTCAGTGAAGGTTCAAGCATGTGACGCAGTCGAGTCTCTGTTATGTCTGTGAGGTAACGCACTGAACCACCACACGTTAGATAGGTGTGAGTGGTGTTCAAGGTGCAAGACAGCGGGTTAAAAATAGCAATAAAATACGCACCGCAGTTCAAGGTGCACAACAGCTGATTTCACTAAGCACGAGGCCACGTCAGGGCATTCTGGGTGGGTTCCGAGGCGAGAACGCTCTCAACTACACTAATGGCGGTGTGTCAAGTGCCTGTGACCAACGCTTTTAAAAATGTTTGCATCGTGGGTCAGGTGCTCAAGACTTCCTCCAGGTTCCAAGGGAACGCAGTTGAGGCGAAGAACGTCCCGCGCGGTAGCATAAAAGCAATCGTTACTTTCCACGTCCTTCCATGGCTGTGACGTCAGGCGCCACAAAGGTTACCAAGTACCAAAGAATCTCGAATGAACCGGAAAGCATGTGGGCCGAATCCTACAAAATAGGCACCGTACATGCAGAAGGCCCCGGATAGCGGGATGGGCGGTGTCTGCGGAGGCTATCTTGCCGAGGCTAGTGGATTCACGTGACGCTTCCTCCAAGTCTTTTTTTTCCTTCCTCCATGGTGTGGGCAACCGGCTCCGTCGTGTTTTGCGGCCAAAAGCGTTGCCGGTCCCTCGCGTCCTTCGAGACCTTGGAAACCTAAACAACACAGCCCGCGCATGCGCCGTCGGAAGCGACACCGCAGAGCGGTGGGGCCGATGGCGCAAACGTATTTGTAGCATCCATGTGGTTGCTATTGCAATGAAGTATTATGCACACGAAATCAGTTTAAGTAGAAGTAAGGAGCATACATAAAACCGGACAGCTGGCAAGGGTTTGTGCTGGACATGCAAGACCATAAATGCACGATTAAAACAATGCGATGTCACTATCAAACGTATTAGAGCGCAGTATTTAGGCGCCCGTTTCTGTGGCGTTCGTCGTGGCGTTGTCTCTCTTAACCGAGCGAACGAACATAGCGAAACATGAGAGTGAACGCGGAGCGCTGCGTGAGATGAAAGCAGAGAGCGCGAGGAGAAAATCGGAGGAGGAGACTGCAGTGAAAGCATGAGGTGGAAAGCGGAGAAAGAGAGTATGGCGAAAGGCTGAGGAGTAAAGCAGAGTCCGGCACGAGGCTGCGAGATGGTGCCATAGTATTGTAATCTTATCGTATGTACGACGCGAGACGTGTAACGTCTTCTTGACACTACGCGGGCACCAGCGATTACAATATAATCTTGGACTAGTCATGCATTAAAGCCGACGCGATTGACCCGCAGATAGGATTTTCGACCATCGTCGACTCTACTCCCCGCTATCGTTGTGCTTTTACTGTTACTGGTTGTGAAACGCTTCGCTCTGTTTACAACGTGCCACCCGGGACAGATTATTCGCGCCAGCCAATATATCGCGAAATGAAAACACGCACAGAGGTGCGCTCAAATTTTACACTAGAGTCGTAATCATCGGTGATTTTTTTTTTGTGAACGATCGAGTGGTTTAGGTCGAAGAACCATGCATACCTGGCGATCCTATTTTAGTGACATGGTATGCGCCTATCCAAATGAATGGGCTTGTGGAGGAGCCTCTAGTTACGCACACATGAAGGCTGCGGCTTCCCAGAAGTTATGTGTTATCTCGATTACACTCCAAGTGAATCACTCCGACCAGTGGATCTCGCTGGATCGCCTGAATTTCTTGCGTTCGCTGCCGCCTCGTGCCTCACTGCGCCGGTACTGTCCTACCGAGTTGGTTGTGCCTTGGTGCCCGAGTGCTCGCAGAGAAAAAGGGCGGGCATCAAAGCGGTCGTGTGTTTGCACCGACACATTTGACCACTAGAAAACTGAGCTGCCCTGCGTTGTTTGCAGAGAGCGTATTTCTCGCTGGGGAACTGCCGTATTCATTACCTGCCTCGTATCACTCTCGATGAATGCCTCAAATCTGAATGGTCGTGCCTCTCGAAGCGGCTATCTCTTTCTTTCTTCCACTTTCCTCCTTCCCCCTGTTTCCACTTCCTGAGGAGCTTGCAGGCACCTTTGTCCCCTGGCCATGATTTCGTGCTTTCCGGATATTTTCGTTTTGTTCCTCTGTGTGCGCATGTGTCTTAGTGTCTACAAAGCTGTAATAAATGATAATAATAAGAAAAAGAAGAAAAAGAAGGCAAATAAATAAATAAATAAACAATAAAACATCAATCATTCAGTCAATCAATCAGTCAATCAATAAATCAGTCAATCGCGTATTTTTATTGTCCTCTGCAACAGCTTCACAGGCATATTTAGTAGCGCACGTAAACAGCAAAGCACAAGACACTATGTACAAAAATGTGAAAATTTGATAGACAATATAATTTGATGGGGAGAAACAAATAGGGAAAAATAAAACAAGTAGAAGGGTGCAAAAGGGAGTTCATTATACAACATGATTATCTACACACGTACAGAGAACACAGGCAACAAGCTCCGAATATATCAATACCGGTAGAATGCTGAATATTAAATATGAAAATTACAAAACCGCGGTTCGAACAGGGATTGTGTGGCTTAAGAGCCGTAAGGCTCTTTGTTCGAAACAACTTTAACTTAGGAACTCACTCTCTTTAAAGCGTGCTTTGATGACATTAACTCGTTTGTGCAAAAAAGACATCTTTGAAGAAGATTCGCGCTTTGTTGCTCTGGTAGGCAGGAAAACCGGACACAACCGAAAGGAGGTGTTCAGGGTTCATTCTCTTAGATCAACGAGAAATCGCAAAAACAAATATTATATATACACGTTTATGCACATTTAAAATGAATTATTTTTACCATTAGTTCACTACTGAATCAGGTAGTAAGCGGCGAAAGTGAAATAGAAATGCCTTCAGGAACAAATTTACCAGTTGTGTTTATCAGAGACGCTGGGCTATCGAAAGTCTAATTTCCTCAAATTTGTGTCGATGCGAATTTAAGGTGATATCTTATATTTCCAGGCGATGAAAATATGTCGCAAGCAAACATCGCTCCGATAGTAATTATCACTCTAAAACCTTCTGGTGCTGTCGGAGCTTCTGATTTCTGAAACGCTGGCGCTCCTGAGACAGCAAGTTTGTCAACCACGCACTCTAAACAATGTCTTCTTATAGTCTTTCTTTACTCCAGCTGCTCGTCATCCGTCCATGCTTACTTTCACAACCTCCGGCTGAATACTTCGAAGTCACCACTTTATGTCAATGGATCACGTGAAAAGCTTGTATAACAACCACCGTTGTTGTTATCAGGAATATCCTTAAAGAAGATATAATATCTTTCCGCAAACCAAACGCAGTGTCTCAAATCATTTGTTGAATGAACCCTGCTGAGGAATTCTATGGAAATGAAAGGAGCCCAACTGTTTCTTAAGCGTCTTCCTGTCGCTTGCAGTTCCACACGCACTGAATGAGGGAACTATACGTTTAATGCGGATGCGTGTCTTTTTGCGAAGATGGAGTGGTAGAGTGCAGACAATCAAATAACGCGGATGAATAGCGCAATGCGCCGGAACAAAAGACTGCAAGCACGGCACGAATTGGAGCTGTCCGGGAAGACAACAAGGCATAATTCGAAAAGACGAATACGAGAAAAAAAAGGAACCACACAAAGAATAATATGCAAACGTTGTGAGCGCGGTCGATGGATCATGACGAAATTCTCTGCGATTGCTGACGCGGGAAGTTGCGGGCAGATTTGCCGTGGCAGTGATGTGCGGTTGTTTAGACTGGGAGAGCGAAGTGGCGCTTCTCGGCCTTCCAACGGGAACGAGCGATTTACTCCTACGTCTACGCGCCGGCAGTCCGGCACGAGACTACGAGACACCGCCATATCGCACCGGCAGACCATTTGCGGCGCGATAAGAGCAGCACATTTGCCTTCTAGCATCAAGCCTGCCAAACATGGACCCGAAAAAAACGCACCAAGAGTACAAAATAAACGCGTTCGGAGTTCACGTTTATGTCCATCGTGTTCGTCTCCAAGGCTGGCGCAGTAGATCGGTTCACGTGCAGATAGCCTGAGGATAGAACCGGCAAGCGCGATGGTCCTGCGCCGCCACGGTGTCGGCCGCCCCCAAGGTCCCGCGCCACCATGGCTGGCCGCCCCATATAAAATGTGGGCATAGCGGCTATACCCCTTAGCGCCGCCTCCCACAAATTCATGATCCGGACTATTGAGCCCAGCCATGCCAGCGTCAACGCGCCAACGTTATTAGGGCGAGTGGCATGGCCTCATGCTCTCAAGCAGATGTACAGAGTTTGTGGGGTGTACAGGAATTCTTCATCAACATGCCGGATGTCTGGTTCATCCAGGTGGAAAACAATTTCCTGCTCAGCAGGGTTCCAGGTTGTGGGTGTGCTCCAGGCACCGGCTGTAATTTCCCGGCACAGACGTCTGCGCGGATTTCCGCCCAGCCGTCCTTGCTGACTACGTCACCTCGAGCGCTCACTCAAAACAGCTCTCGCTGTTTGAATCATCGCGTCATTCTTGTCTTGTCGTCCCACATCTCCTACGTCTACCCACGCTGATTGACAGCACGCGCCGGCCCTAGCATGAGACCTCTACTCGGCTCGTGATCCTTTTCCCCAGCTCAAAGGCAGCCGCGCGGCGACTTCATCCAATGATTTCACTGGGGGAAACGTAAGCGATTTCGGCTATTCTATGGACCACCGCTCCCCTTCCTTGGGCGTTCCCGCAGGCTGTGTGCTCTAGGTTCTGGGACACCTCGTTCATCACCTATAAAAAGGCTCTGCCATCTCTTTCAATAGGCGCCAGTTTCACTTTCGCAGGCCCGACGAAGCAACAAGCATAACCTTCGCGATGCCTTCAGCGACCACAGCTGCCCTTATGCTATCGGCATTCGGGATTTCACTGCAAGCAACAGCAGCCGAGCCTTCCGAGCTTTTGTGCTCCCGCCTTCTGCGGGTGCATGGTCTAGTGAATTTTTTAAGGAGCAGCCCTGTCATCTGATTTCTTCAGCTGTACAGTCACTCCTACGTCAACAACACTGGTGACCAAAACTTGTCCGCTTTGCACGCAAGTACCGGGCTGCTAGACAGTCTACTTTTGGAGCTCCAAATTTCACAGGCCTGGTTATCTCCGAAATCAGCGCCATGTCGCAATTTCACACAATGGTGTTCCTGTAGCTACGCCTCGCTCACAACCTACGCTGCCGGTGATGCCTGGTGCATCTCTTTCGGATTGTGTGATCCCGGCACTACCAACGACGACACCATCGGTGCATTTTACCTGGAGTGTCCGATTGGACCTAATTTCAATCGCGCTTCGCACTTGTAGAGGAGGACCAGCAGTGACGTGACTATCGCCTCCAAAGAGTGCGAAGAACATGTGCGCACGTGCAGAAAGCGCCAGAATGGAACGCGCTTGCGCCCTCGTCTTACGCGTCTGCGGTGTAGGCCGCTCCCAAGATTCCGCGACATCATTACTGGCCGGCCTCAATAAACCATGGCCATGGCGGCTACCTCTCCGCGCCTCCTACTGCAAAACTACCATGTCTGAGTTCTGTACAAAAATTCACAGGAAGGAGACCAGTCTTGCCAGTAAAAACGTTCCATACTGGATAATTATATGTATCCCTAGCCGAGCAAGCGTCAAATCTTTCCTTCGTATTGCAAATTCGTAGCCCTCATACAGATGTCTCTCGAACGGTCTCTCAAAAGCGACCATTCCTGGCTCGGATGAACAAACGTACTGCCGAGCTGCGCCTCGCCTGAATACCTCTAGCGATGCTAGCTGTAGACTTCAGCTTCGCTTGCGTCACGACTGGTGCGACAAGGGCGCGATCTGAGCACGCTACACATGCACGATCGGCAAATGGCTCCTCCTCTCTTCACAAAGATTCCAAAGTAAGCTGCGTGGGTAGTTATGGTAGCAAAGTTCTGCGTGATAATGCTAATAAAGCATGTTTTTGTTACGCCATGGTTTCAGCAAGTGACCCCGTTGGACCCTTCTTAAGGACATGCCAAACCGAATTACATGTTTTCTGTATTGCCTCATCCATCAATTACTCTTTCATAGCTGGCTTACTATTACAAATTTTCGTAGCCTTAGAGGGCCGGTTTAAGGAAAAATCCCAAAACGCAAGCCAATGTTTTTGCATACCTCTCTGTAACTGCTGTATGCAATATAGGTTGTTTTGTTCAGCTTTGGTGGCGCCGATTTTCACGTAGTTATTGACTGGTCTTGTCCATTGCGGTGTCGTAATGACTGCAATGGCTATGTTTAGTGGTTGCATATTGGTAGTTTATTATTCTCCTATGTCAGGACATGTCATGCAGGGCACAAATTTTTTTATGGGAAATGTTATCTACAGCTCTTCAGGGTATTGAAATCTGACATGTCTAGCATATTGCGCTGTATTATCATGTGTTTTCAATGAGGCAAGCTTTGATTATTTCCAAGGTAAAAACTAACTGCTTGACTCTGAAGAACTCATGTACTTCATTATGATTTTTTTTGCAGTCATTGATTTTTTTGTTCCCGAGAGCACCTTCAATATAACATACACATTGAACTGAGGGTCAAAAGGATGTTGAACATGCCTGCACGGTGAACTAGATGACAACGGCGTTAGGGATGTTGAAAATGGAATGCATTATTCTCGATAGTTTATGATCTCTGGGGACGTTAGAATATTTTTCAGCAGAATTTAGTGCCATGTTACCCACCATCCTGCTACATGACACTACAATCATCTTTTTTTTTTAAGGTTTTGAGGGCCTATTGCCAGAAGCACACCAGGCGTTCTTGAAATGTCCACAAGGAAGCTGGTAGGGCTCCTGTTAGACATAAAACCCCTCAATATCCCAAAGTAGCGCCGTTCACTTCCCTCCTCCTCCGCTCGGCGCGGCCTCGATGGTGGCGCCGCCGGTGGTGGGCCTGCCGTAGCAGACGACGGCTAACACGCTACGGGAGGCAATCCGCGGAAGAGTTCGTTCGAGTCCTGCGTAGGAGTTTTTAGAGCGCAGCTTTTTGGCGTCCGTTCCTGGATTTCGCGTCGTCGTCGGCATTGTCGTCGGCCTCGTAACCAGCTCCGCCCCCCTTTCATCCCCCCAGCGCTAGCAGCGACCGACTGATACCGCTGGATGCCGCTGACGCCGCTAGAGAGTCAAGATAACGTGACTGCATAGAACACCGTCGCCGCCATGCAGAAAGAGGAGGAAAGGGTCCCCCCCCCCCCTTGTTCTTGTGTGGCGGATAGGGTGCTCTTCAGTTGCCGACGCGCCGGTTATTTCACGTAGGCCCCGGCACGTCGACGAATACGTGACCACCTTCCCACGGCTAGACCTGGTTCTTAGCGCTGCGGAAGCGAGGGTATCATATTGTTTGTGTCGGCATCGGCAGCGTTGTCCCTGGAACCAACTCCGCAGCTGGGGTTGACTCACTATCGGCGTCAGCGGCATCAGTCAGTCGCTGCTATCTCTTCCCTCCTCCCTTTATCGTGTTGTCCGCTTGCTGCGCGCGCTTCTGCCCCCATCGTTTGCCGCTGGGTGTACACGCCGCCCCCCTCCCCCCTCTTCCTGCGAGTCTCCGGTTGTCAAAGCGCCGGCTCGAACTTAATTCCTTTCTTCGCTCCTCCTCCAATGCAACCCCTGTGCGGTGGCAATCAGAGAGCCAGATCGGTGGCGGCGGATCTGTATATGTGCACCGCCCGAGCCGAAATTGCCGCTGCCGTTCGCCCTGTGCGGTGGCAGTCAGAGAGCCAGATCGGTGGCGGCGGATCTGTATATGTGCACCGCCCGAGCCGAAATTGCCGCTGCCGTTCGCCACTGCGAAATTATCTGCCAGTTCTTTCTGAGCCATGAGCGAGACGACCGATGGAAGTCCTCCGTCTGCTGCTGCTGCTGCTGCTGCTAAACGAGCTGCCAGAGCAGAGGCCCAGCGCCGTCGCCGTCAGAATCCAGAGGTGCGTGCCGCCGAAGCAGAAGCTTACCGTCGCCGCCGTCGAGATGATCCAGGAGTACGCGTCGCCGAAGCAGAGGCTAAGCGCCGCCGCCGAGAAGACCCTGCCGTTCGCCCCGCTGCGCTCAAATTTCGCATTAGGAAGTAACGTAATCGTCGGTAATTTTTTTCAATCTAGATCTTGCTTTGTCAGTCGGTAACTGGCCTTAAGAATGTCGTGTCGGATTTGCGGAAGAAATAGAGAAAAGCACCATTATTCAAGGCGTATTTAAGGCGTAAAGCGCGCGCACGTTGAAAGTTCGTGTTGCTGAAACACGACACAACCACGCGGTGTGCTTAGACACGCGAGTAATTACCAGAGTTTCAGGTTTTGACAGCGTGAAAGTATGTGCACGTGGTTTCGTAGGTTAATTTACGTACTTGCAGGATGCTTTTGTTCGGCCGGCGCGTGAGAGATTCCGACTGTCTGCGGTCAGCAATGCCTGGCAGCAGGGCCGTTTCTGTTCCGCGCCTTTACAGATGTACGTAGCTCATGCACAGGTTGTGGTGGCCATGAGCAACGTTTTCACACATAGGCGGCATAGATAATTTGAACAACGATTCTTCGTTGGTGTTCCGCAATTCTCCTCGCACGGGCGCAGTATGTTTCAGCAGTCGCGGGCGCTTTTTTCATTGCGGGGTGCTTTGGTAATAGTGACAATAGATTTTTTTTTTGGCAAGTACTGCTCCAGGACGGCACATTCAACGGCTAACGGAGACATCTGAAGAGCACGCGAAATTACAATAAAGCAGGTGGCGCAGGAAGTGTGTGCATACGAATTGGCTGTCCGCGAACGCGGACAGCCGATCTCACACCCCCTTGGCATGCACAGGATTCGGAGAGCCCCGTCCAGCCCTGGTTCTAGCTTTGGTGTTCCCGTTGCTGCTTTAGTGCCCTGGAGGCGCCGTCAATAATACGAAATAATTACACGTTGTTCCAACTAGTAAATAAAATCTGTTGAAGAAATACCATCGCGCCGAGGCGCCAACTTCTAACGCAGCGCTACCGCGCCGACGCGACAATTATGAAACGCCAACGAGCAATTTACCGGCCCACGTACGACTCTACGATCAAAGTGCATGTTAAACATCTCTTGGCGACCTAAATAAAGTTATCCGGAGCAATCCACTACAACCTCCATCATAGCTTTAGTCGCTTCGGGACGTTAAACACGTTAATCACCACAAACCAAATTAATACATGGAGGTGTACATTCGAAGCTAAAAGACTGCATCCATAAGTCATCGTGAGGCCTGCAAAAGCCTTGAGAATGTGCAAACTTCTGGTGGAGCTCAAAACACACCCTAAATAATGTCGCTTTCATGTCGCAGGCCAGCTGCAGATGCGTGCACTTTCACCGCAAAACGAAACTACATGAAACGCAGAGAACACATACCAAAAAAGAAAAGTCAACTTCAACCCGCTAAAAACCACGCAGAGCATGAACACATACACGTTTTCGAAGCGGAAGGCGTGAACTAGGCTCAAAAAAAGAGGTTGGAGGAGCCGTGGCACTTACTTCACAAAGCCGCGCGTTCTTTGCCACTTGCTCGAAGTCAGCCCGCCCGATCTTGTCAATCCACACTTTTCTTCGTTTTGCGTTGCGCCCGGCGGATGGTAAAGCAAAAAGCTTTTTGCCGTCACTGGGTCTGTTGTGGTAACCGCAGGCGCAGCAGCACGGCATCGCAATTAAGCACTCGTCCCTAACACATTGTATAAAACTACCGCGCTCCTTCAAACTGCCTGCCGTACTTTCGTCGCGCAGGCCCAAGAATGGGGGTCGCAGCGCGCAGGAAAGAAAAGATATAAAAAAGCGCGGCGCCTGCTCTGCGCCAGAAAGGAAAAAATATACAAAAGCGCGGGGCCTGCTTTCACGTGACACAGATTGGCCAATGGGGGAGCGGAGGAGGCTGGGGCGACAGGAGGAGTGGAGGAGGAAGCGCCTGGGTGAGCGGGGTGGCGGAAAGATCTAAGAATGTCGCTACTTTTGGAAAATTGAGGGGCTTTAGTTAGACAGGTAGGTATTTGTTATATGTGCTGTTATGTATATCATTTGGTGGCGCATTATACGTTAGTTGAATTCAGAAGCTTTGTTTAGAAGTTTATTTTAAGCAAATGACATGAACCCTTTGAGCTACGCTGACATATGCAAGGTACGAAGCAATTATTCATGCATGACATGATTGTTGATGGAGCCAAAGACACATCGTGGTCACTTAAAGGTTATTTTACTCAGCCCGTAAAGATTCCTGGGTGTCTGTGTGTTTTTGTCTAAAGGCTGCTTGAAATTTTCCACGAAGCTTGCTACACAAGTAGATTTAGAAAGTCACCCGTCAGTAGCATGCGCCCTTTCATTAAAACAAAAAAGGAAAACAAAACTTTCCTTCTCACCCTTTCGTACACGTAGGTGAAACCTGTCTTGCGCTCCAGTAAACATTGTGGCGTTTCATGGCCTCCGAAATTCGCCAGCATACGGCAGCCACAGAAGCTACAGTTCTTCAACATCATCTCGAGTTTCTGCGGCTTAACATTGCAGTAAGAAGCGAAATATGCCCAGTTTTACACATTAAAAAAGAAACAAGTAAAATAGAAAGATTCGCTGCTTTGCTTGTGTGAAGCATTCAACGAGATAGCCAGGTTATGCGTTCTGCTTGAGATTCTCACGCTGTGTTCCAACAAAAGGTGCGGGCGACATGGCGAGAGACAGCAGGCCATACAACTGCTGTTGCGGAGAATGAATGGAGTCGTGAAGCGTTGTGACCAGGCATGTCACAATGCTGGCGCGATGAACGCCGGCAGTGGTTTTGCCTGGGTTGCATCTCGGTAGAGCAAGAGCGAGGGAAAAAGCGCCGAAGGAAAACACCAGATATAATTAGCTTGAGCTTTGCTATCTTTTCCCCCCAGACGAGTGTATGCATTGCGGTGCGTCACGCACACTTATCCTCAACAGAAACGCAAGTCTACTTGCGTGCCACACTCGTGAAACGGGCGACAGACGAACGCTGTAGTGGCAACACAGTGGAGCCGAATGCGCTCCATGGCGGATGGAATACACTAGTAGCATGGAGGAAGGAAAACACGAGAAGGGAGCGACGCATGACAATGTTGAAGCCTAGTCATAAAAAGTTTCGAGAAATGAGATGATGGGAAATGGGCCCTGAAGTGATAGGCAAGTGGTTGCTTTAGTCGGCTCGCTTTGGCTGCATCTGCTGCGGTTGTTTTGTAATATGCTCACATAGCCGGCGTGGAAAACGCGCGCCGATATTGAGCGAAGAAAATCAAGTGTGGGAAGCAGTCGTGTCTGTGCTATGCTAGTCGGTTCAGGCACCGAACCACCACACATTACGTCGACGCGTCTCGCCTTTTAAGCAGCAGACAGGCGCCAATACTATATTGAACGAAGGCGTCGGGGAATTCACCCGCACTGTGCTGAACAACCCGAAACGACGATTGAAGGACGACTCGTCGCGTTTCGGGCCGGTTTCAGGAAAAAGAGGAAATTTTTCGCACTGCAAACGTGTGAAGGCAGCCAAGCTGCTATCCAACGGCGATTTATCGCGTTTGCGGACATCTTTTGGGAAACAATATAATGTAATTCGCCCTGGAAACATGTGCAGGTGTTCAAGCGAGAGTACAGGCTATGCAACGACTGCTTTTCTGCCGGGAAAGAAATTGTGCCATCTTGCGCCCAACAATGGAATGGCGTCCACTGTTTTGAGGTCCACTGTTGTCCACTGTTTTGGCAGACGGTCCCAGTCGACGCTGTCGTTCGGCACAATACCTTGTGCCTCTCAACAGAGCGGCGTGAACTCAACTGGTACGTCTCAACCACGCAAGAACGTCGCTTCACACAATCTTCGAAAATAGTGCATGTAAACCTCAAGGAAAGACGACGTTTTCGGCGTTTAGAGTGCAGGGTAATGCTATTTATTTATTTCGCAACGACAGACGCACAAACGAACCTTTTGCTAAGCAAATACGCGACAAACACCAATCCCGCGAAAGATATTTTTTCATCCTGCGGATCAAAAATTAGCCGGAAAATACGCACCCTAGTTTCAGGAACACAACAGCTCATTTGAGTGAGCAGTCAGCTTTCCGAGGCTACAACAGACACGTGACGCGCCCTCGAATGCCAATGAGGGAGGTATACGTTATATATGATATGATGTCCAACATCCAGTGGGTCACAACTTGTTATTTCCCACGAGTAAGAATAAGCGCCGCAGTGACATTGCGAATGGAGCCATCAAAGCGTCTGCGTCACCTAAAGGCAACGTTACACAGCCACCAAATACCCTGCCTGTGTGAAGGATAATTTTTCTGAAGTCTTTTGGAATTTTATTCAAAGCACGCTGCGCAAGTAGATCGGTAAAGCCGCCTGCCTTTAGTTTTGGCTCTTTCACCTAAGAAAAGAAAAAAACAAAACCTTATTGTTGCGACTCTTCCATACACATGGCCGCAAACTGTTTTGCGTTGCTCTAAGCGTTGTGTCCTTTTTGTGGCCTCCGAGATTCCCGTAGCTAGGACAGCAGCAGAAGCTACACTTCCTCAACTGCAGCTCGAGATTCTGAGGCAGAATGGCGCCGTACGAGGCGAGATATCGCCAGATTTTCTGAGCGAAAAAACAGTGAGAACAAGAATCAAGTAAAAAAGAAAAGAATCGCTGTTTTGCATCGTGGAAGCATTGAAAGCGATAGCAAAGTTACACGTTGCGCTTTAGATCCTCAGGCAGCGTTCTAACTCTAGGTGAGGGCGATATGGCACGACAGAGCAGATCGTACAACTGCTTTTGCGCAGTATGAATGGAGACGTGTAGCGTGATCACCAGGCGTGTCATAACGATTGTCAGTGCCAAAGGAAATAATTACATGTAACTAGCATGTTATTTACAATCCCTTCCACAGAGACCAGTTTATGCATTAGGGTGTGTCATGGACAGTTAGCCTCAACAGAAACGCAAATTTTTTTGCATGCATGAATGCATATTTGCATGAATGGAGACGTGTAGCGTGATCACCAGGCGTGTCATAACGGTTGTCAGTGCCAAAGGAAATAATTACATGTAACTAGCATGTTATTTACAATCCCTTCCACAGAGACCAGTTTATGCATTAGGGTGTGTCATGGGCAGTTAGCCTCAACAGAAACGCAAATTTATTTGCATGCGAAACTCTTGCGAACTAGGAAGGACGAACGCTGTAGGGGCAACACTGTAGAGCCGACTTTAAAGAGCGTGAGGGTGCGGTTTATGGCTGAAGGAATACACAAAGGGGAGTGTCACGTGATATGCTTGAAGCCTAGTCATAGAAAAGAATATATAGGAGAAGCTGACACTTGGTCACGGGATAGGCAAGCGGTATGTTTTTGTCGGCTAGCTTTGGTTGCGTCAGCTGCGGCGATTTTAGCAGAGGCGCAAATGTCAGGTGTGAAAGACGCATGCCCAGGTTAGTGAAGGTTGAAGCGCGCGACAAAGTCGAGTCTTTGTTATGTCAGTCAGGTAACGCATGAAACCATGACACATTACGCAGGTCCGTGTGGTGAATGAAGGTGCAAGACGGCGGGCGAAAATAGCAGGAAAATAAGCGGCCAGTTTTCGGGTGCACGACAGCTGATTTCACCAAACACCGAGCGACGCTCGGGCCTTCTGTATGGCTTTCGAGTTGAGAGCGCTAGCCAGTCCACTAACGGTGGTGTTAGGCGCAACCCACCGACGCTTTTAAAAATTCTGGCGGAATGGGTGAGGCGCCCAAGGCTTTCTCCTGATTTCAAGGCAACCCATTTGCAGCAAAGGACCATGCATGCGGTAGCAGAAATCCACCCCTTACTTTCCACGTGCCTCCAGGGTTACCACGTACCAGACAATCTCGAATAGTCCAGCAAGCATGTGGGCAGAATCCTACACAAGAGGCAACGGGCGCACACAAGGGCCGCGCGTATTGTTCGGAAGTTCGCTTCCGAGGCTAGCGGAATCACGTGACACCCCACCTTAGTTTTCTTTTTTGCTTCCTTCCTCCATGGTGCGGGACACCGGCTCCATCGTATTTTGAGGGCGTGTGCAGTGTACGTCTCTCGCGTACCTTGAGACCTTCTAACACTAAACATCCCGATTTGCGCATGCGCGGTCGGAAGTGTCACCGCATGGCGGCGACAGCGCCGAGGGCGACAACGGGTTTGTAGCATTCATATGGTTGCTATTGCAATAAATTATGCACACGAAAGCAGCTGAAGAAGCAGCAAGGATCATAAATAGCAGCGGACAGCTGGCAAAGGTTTCTGCTGCGCATTCGAGTATTTAAATGCACAAATAAGCAGTGTGACGTCACTATCAACCGTTTTAAAGCGCGGTTCTGAGGCGCCCGTTCCTGTGGCGATACTATATCATGGACGGGATATGGCGACGTATTTGACGGCTTTTATTGGCAGCAATAGTCATCACATTCCCTAGTCGGGTCGCGTAGGAAAGACGACGCTATTAAAAGCGGAAGCCTTTCGTGAAGTGGCACTGACGTGTGTTGATGTCAGCTGATACGTTTAATATGCTCCTGCATGGAGTGGGCTTCCGTAACTGAAGCCAGTATCACTAATGTAAAAAGAAAAACTTTTTCATTCACGCCTACTACCGGGCCTATTTGTCGATGGGCTTGGTGGATTCGTGGCCTTAACGCCACCTCGAACCGCAACAAGGCGCACATGGGCAGCGTGACCAAGCATGCTCTGGTTATTGAAGGTTCGAGTGCGTGACGCAGTCGAGTCTTTGTTATGTCAGTCAGGTAAAATACCGAACAACCAAAAATTACATAGGTGCGCGTGGTGGTTCAAAGTGCAAGACAGCGGTATCAAAATAGCAAGCAAATACACACCGCAGTTTAAGGTGCACAACAGCTCATTTGACCAAGCACGAGAGCACGCTCGGGCATTCTGGATTGGTTTAGATGCGAGCGCGCCGGTAACACCACTAAATGGTGGTTGGTTAAGCGGCAGTGAACGACGCTTTTAACAATTCTGTCGTCATGGATCAGGCGCCCAAGCAGTTTCCAACGTTTCAAGGCAACGCAGTTGAAGCGGAGAACGCGTGGTAGGATTAAACCAGTTGCTACTTTCCACGTGCTTCCATGGATGTGACTACAGGTGCCACTAAAGGGTACCACGTACCAAACTATCTCCAATGATCCCGCAACAATGTGGGGAGAATCCTACGAAACTGCCATCAGTACGTGCAGAAGAAGGCCCCGGAGAGCGGGAGGGGCGGCATCGGAGTAGTTTGGCTTGCCGAGGCTAGCGGAATCACGTGACACTCCCTCTTAGGTATATTTCCCCAGCCTCCATGGTGTGGGCAACCAGGTCCGTCGTCTGTCATGGCCAAGCACACTGCACGGCTCTTGCTTCCCTCGAGACCTTCTAACCCTAAACATCGACCAGCCATACATAAAAGCCGACGCACTTGACCCGCAGATCAGATTTTCGACGATGGCATACTCTGCTCACACCTATCGTTGTGCTTGAGTGTTACTGCTATTGGAACTCGTCGCTCCGTCTGCAGCATGCCGCACGAGGCAGATCGTCCGCGCAATGAAATATGTCGCGAAATAAAAACACGTGTAAAGTTGTGCGCTCAAATTTTGCATTAGGAAGTATCATAAGCATAGCTGAATCTCGTTCATTTTCTTATGCTAGAACTTTCCGGTTTATTCAGATTATGATTTCTTCGCGATGAAATTATTAAAGTAGCACCTTGATATTTTGTTCTGTATTTCATATGAATACTAGTTTCTGAATCGTTAGCGATTTTAATGCGTTGTTCTTCTCAGACGACATCTCCCTGTTATCTCTTATCACCCCTGTCTTGAGCGAGCTGATTGCATCTAACGCCTGAAAATTCCCCAAGTTCTTCACAGCAGCTAATTCCTTGCCATCCTAAAACTGCATTCCCTTCGTTTTGCAATCGTTCACCAAGTCTAATGGTCCACCGTGTGTATGTCCTGTGGATTACTTGGACTGCCGAGCTCCATCGCTTCCTCTTATTGTCGACAAGAACTTCGCCTACGCCCGTTTACTGTCTAAACCTCGCCGGTCTTTTCTTGTCTCTTAACCTTACGCCCGATATCGCTGGATCGCTGGGAGACGCCTTCATCGTGCAGTGGACATGAATAGACTGATAATACTTTAAATTCTTAGATTCCTTTGTGTATATATGTGATGGTAATCAGTTACCATTGCACGCGTGCTACAAGGTGTTACATGTTTCTTTGTTCCCCTAGCATAAATGACAAGAACTATCGGATGCGAATGGGAAAGCGTGAGTTGTACTGGGAAGCTCTGGTTAACACTGTAGGTACTATTTTTCCCTAGCAAAATGTTAACCTTTTGTGCAGTAATAACTTTATCATTGCAACTTATATCTCATTTAAAAACCCTCCTACATTGTAATTTGTAGCCATTGAGAACCTTACAGTCACCTTACACGTCTAATCCAATTTCGCATATAAAAATAAATTCCCTGTTAATTTAGCACTGTTAACGAGTCGTCTTAGAAAAAGGGATTGCCTTAACACCAAGTACAAATGTGCCAGCCAGTTTGGGGCTAAAATTTCTGTGAGTTGCATAAATAAAAGATGGCGACATTATTTCTGGGACCCAGCTAAGAAGATTTTCGAGCATCGATGCAACATGCAACAAAAAATATGATAACATCAAGTTTTATCGCATTTTTTTCTTTGAGGTTGACTTTCTCACGCACACGTAACGACGACTTTGGAAGCCTACGTTTCGGATGAATCTAATTTAACCACAGGTTCGGGCAAAGCGCCTGTCACAACTAGCAAGACAACGGCGTGGATTCATGCTTTTAAATCCGAAGTCCAGGAAGATAAGCGACACGACGAATTGACGTTAATGAATGGAGCATGTGGGAAAGATATTTGTAATCAATTTGTAACAACTGTGGCAAGTAAAAAAAAACTGTACCAGACATCCGCCTGTACGTAGGAGAAGAGGAATTGTTAAAACACGTGCAGATGCAATGATTCCTCTTTGGTCTCTGACGTTAGCTTTCTCTGAGTGTGTATGTCGGACAGAGATAGAGAAAACGAAGAAAAAATGGCTGTGGCTTAGGTAAGGTTAAGCCCAGGATGCGAAGCATACTAGCCTTTATTTTAGTTGTTGAACCACTGTGCAGAACCACTGTGCAGAATCACATGAGGCGTTTCGTGGGTCGAGAGTTCATCGCTGTTAAGGCATCTCATCCTAGCTGTCGCCCTCGCCTTCGTTCTCACTGCGCCGTGGTAAGGTCAACTTAAAACGCGCCATGTGTCTCAACGGCCTCGCTTGCCCGCGAGGTGTTCGTAACTCGAAGGATGCTCAGCGACGTTCAGTTGGGCATCGAGCCTTCCCAAAATCTCAGATTGTCTCAGACTTAAATTTAATGTTGGCCAATCGGCAAATTTACGTTGCTCCTCCCCTGATGTAAGTTTCCCCATGAATTTTCTAAGGAGCCGTATGTATCTTTTCGGGATTGTGTTTTTATTTTATTTTTCTCTTTAGATTCTTGGTCATCGCTTGAAAGCTAGCCCTCGTCTACATTTACAATAACAGAACGTATAAATGTCTCAACTTTTCAAATAAAGCATTTTTATGCCGGCACAAGGAATTACACCATTCGCGTGACAGGGCTGGGAAGCTCGCGACAGAATGCTTACATATTAATGCTTAATTTAAAATAATAAAGGTTTCTTCAGTGGACGTCACTCACATGCCCGGCATGCTACCATTGAGGTGCTCTCAATTCAAGGCGGCCTTGCAACTGGAGCTTTGTCCAACACCGCGATGAAATGCTCGCTTTTTGTAAGACGGCATGCATGACAAACAGATGAAACAAACGCGTCAGCAAAGGAATAACATGTGAGCATTTAAAAAAAATTGCAAAAACCACAAAGAAAAAACGCCATGAACGTATTGTGCAGAAACTTTCTGACATTGACTGAGAAAGTCTTATTCACGATTTGGTATGAAGGCGGCAACTTGTAAGGTGTGAAGATTGGGTACTCTAAACGGATTTTAAACAGAAAAATCTTTTCTTCGTTAATAAAAGAGTCTATGTCTGGGATAGGATGTAAAAAAAAACAAAATCCACTGTTTTGGTGAGATGGTGCTCGATGAGCCAGAAAAGGCTCAAACGTCAAGGACTGGTGGCGACCCCAACGTGAAGTCCTCTAACTAGCCCGCCGTTACGTCACTGACTGTTCCAGCGTGTGCTCGGGCTTAACTTAATTTCAAGTCGGTGAAAGTGGACTACTCTTCCGTTCTTACAGAGCGAACAATAAAATTGGCACATTTCAACAAGTATTCCAAATAAGAAAAAACACCCTAAATCTGTGACGTCAAGGCCGAAGATCCGTGCGTAGCCTTCGGCGCGAAATTGAAGAAATGCAGCTTGAAAATTCAGTTGTTTCTTGTGATTATCAGCGTATCAATGACGAGGCTAACAGTACCAGAGTTTCGAAAGAATGCGTTATCAGTCTAAAATGACTGTGTATTTCTGCTTCTTTCGATGTGACCGCTCAAAGTTTTCCGTTACTGAGTTTCACGCACACTCAGGTTATGGTAAGTGCTTATGCTTTCAAATTATATATCTATATACACCGTTTGATCTACTCCGGCGTCGGCTGCGTATGGCATGGCCGTGCGTCCGTGTCATAGGATTGAAAGCGATCTGCGATGAGGCAAGTGTGCTGCTAGCTTAGTTTGCGCTGTGTTCTGGCCGCTTAGTTCGCGTTCAAGCGAGAGGCAGCATGGAGTTCAATTGGCTCGCTGCTGCTGCATGCGCGCTTCGTCGCGCCAGCGCTTTCGACGGCAAGTTTCCGCGGTCACCGAGTGAGATGTGTTCATGTTTGCTAGTCCTCACCTGGCACAATGCTTGTTAATTTAGTTAATAAGCAAATGTTTACAACTTCATGCGGCCCATATAACAACTGTCCTTATTTCGTACAGCTGTGTATTAATTTGCGATCGCACTCGACGCTTCGCCTTTCGGGCGCAACTGCAACTCTTTCGTTAGTTCTCTTAAATATAGCGAAATGCCTCAAATTGCCCTATTTTGAAGAAAGTGGTCAAAATCTCGTGGCGAGGTACCCAGATTCTATACACCACAAACCGATTTGAAGTCGCTAAAGAAGTCCTTGGTTTCAAAATTTGTTAAACTAGATATCTTATCAGTCAATGAAGGATACATTACACATTTTTTGGCCAAGGAAAGGAGTATACCGGTGTAGAACTTTCGTATATCTGTGCATGGCTTAATAATACGCGAAACGCACCTCTGAGCCTCAGATGACCCACACGTTTGTGAGAAACAGCATATATTCGAGCTGCCAGGCTGCCGGTAGGCAGTGAAAATGTGCAGGTTTATTTTGTCCTTCGACTGAAATCCGGCGGGTGCTTTGTGAGCTGCGTCTACACTCACAAACGAGTGCAGAGCAGCAGCCATTCCGGTTGCGTTAAAACACTTGCAAGAAAAGCTAAGCACAGTGATAGTTGTCATGGTTTCCAACTCCCGCGCAGCCCCTCAGCAGACTAAAATGAAGTGACGCTGATAACCTAGCTATGGATAGCGTTTGTATTAATGTGAGTAAAATAGATGTCATGCAGTTCTCCCCACTTGCCGTTGGACGTATTCCCAGATACAAAGCGGTGCATAAGTAGGATGACCATGTATGTTGGATTCATAGAGTCAAATTACTCGCTCGTTCGCGTTAGGTTCCTTACAGACCTGAAGCTGTGTAATGGCTTTTACTTATTACCATGCCAGCGTTACTCACTTGGTATTTTGTCCAGGATATGTTTGATACACGCATTATGTGCAGCTACGCGATTATGTTTCGCCTCGAGACGACGGCTGTGCCAGGTGTCCAGACTACGGCAGGCACAGCAAGTTCACTGTACACCTGGGAGATGTCGATACTGCCTCAATCGATCGGTGACGCCATCTTTTGAGCGGCGTAGTTGCAGACGATCAGGGTATTGGTTTTATTCTGGAACAAGCAAGTGATCAACCCAAGTGCGTTAATAAGCTAAACCCATTAGGAATATTCCAGCTGTGTGCAATACTTCAGCGCGAAGGATCGACTGGTTTAGGTAGAAGAGTCCTATGTAGCTGGCGATCCTGTTTCAGTTACACACGACATGTACCTATGCATGTGAATGCTCTGCTCAAAGGGCCTCCAGCTATGCACCTACGGCTGCTGCGGCTGCCCAGGAATTCTTTCTGATCTCGAATACACTCCAAGGGCAGCACTCCAACTAGGGGATGGTCTCATTCTTTTCAGTTCACTGTCAAGACTTGCCTCATTGTGCTAGACTCCTAGCGAATCGGTTGTGCCTTGGAGTCCGAGCACTCGCAGACAAAAAGGACCTCCGTTTAGTTGGCCGGGTATTTGCCTTGAGATGTTTGCCTGCTTGATTACTCAACTGCCGTGCGTTGCTTGCACAGCACGCATTTCTCCCGGAGAGGTGTCATTTTATTTACTTGTCGCGTTCCTCTCTAAATGGATGCCTCCTTCGTAATTGTTCGTGCGTTTCGACGCGGCTATGTGTTTCCATCTATTCCCATCCTTCCCCTCACCCCGCTTCCTGTTATTTTTCACTTCTCTTGTTGTGCGTGTGTTGGCATTTCTAGAAATATGTTAATAATAATAATAATTATAAGAAATTAGGTATTAATTACAGTGGGCATGTTCAGCTTCATTGCCTTTGCACTGGGGCACTTAAAAGCCACACATAACACACAGCGTAGGAAATACAAATGTGATAGACAAAACAATTTGAGGGAGAGAAACACATAGAGAAAAAAAACAAGGAGGGGTGCGTAAAAACGGATTTAATTATACTATATGATTGAGTACAAATCTGAAAAATCCCTAGCAATACTTCTAAATATATCAATACAGCGGGAAAACGCAATATTATAAATGACATTTAAGAAATCTTGGTTCGCACCGTGCTTCTTGAAGAGAGATACATATCGGAACCCGCTGGCGTACTACCGCTACTGCCAGGACATTTACACGGATAGATGTAGATTCTGTCAAGAAAGGGCGGACATACAACATGTGATTTTAGCTTGTCCTCGGACGCCCACACAGAATAAAATAAGACCAGAGAGCAGTGGGCGACCGCTTTGTTCAGCTGTGCGCCGGAAGACAAACTCAAGACAATTCAACAGGCCGTAGATGCCGCTAGTGCACAAGGGCTCGTGGCCGTCATCTAGGGAGAGAGGCCTAGGTCCAGTGGCGTAGCAACAGGGGGGGGGGGGGGGGCGAGGGCGGCCGTGGGCCTCGGGTGCAGGGGCCAGAGGGAGGAGGGGGGTGTCATACGCCTGAAGACACCCCTTTTTCCGCCAGCTTGACTGGGCGCAAATGGCAAAGAATGCTACAGTATCCAGTAGCCCGAGCTCATGTACCCGATGTGTTGCGCCGCAGAATTGTCGGCTGCAGCTCTATCAACACCCCATGAAATAATTGCACGAATGTGCGGGCTAAAACATTTAATTCCCAAAATGGACGCTAAACTATTCGCCTTAGCGGGATGTTTCATGTGGGGTGTGCCGTGCGTTCATGCTGGGAGCAGGAGTCGCTAAACATACAGTAAGGCGTTGAGGCTCTTGGGTCTCTCTTCCGTTCAGAACGCGCAGCGAAGGCGAACAGACAGCAGTAAGAGGGCGTTCAACGAGTGCGCCCGGAGCTCTCGTTTACGGTGAAGCGTTCGCTGAGAGCGACGTTGCATAAGTGCGGCCGTCAAAAGTCGCGAATGGGATTCTCTAGATCGTCTTCAGACTCGGTGCGGCCGAAGAGTTTGGCTTTTCAGTTAGGCGGCGTATGACTCGACAGGCTGTATATAGTCGCGGGCGCCGCGATGTTCAGCTCGCTTTTACTTCCCCTTTCCCGCTCGCTCCGAGAAGCCGCTGCGAAACCTGCCGTTATGTTTCGCGCTTTCCTTCTTACCCTCGAAAGTTTCAGAAAACTGTTGTTATTGTGTGACTTCATGTCAAGTACAGTGTCTGTGTCAGCTGCATAGAATTTAACAAAACGTGAATTTTGTAAGGATATTTCCGGATATTCTATGAAGTTATGTGTCTCTGATTACTAGGAACTCGGTAGCGTGGAAAATATGGCAGGTAAGTAATAACCATATCCTTAATATTTCCCTGATTAGTGCTTATGGAGGAAGTACTTCTTTTCCAGAATTCAGGATTCAAAGTCATAATATTAACTCAACAAACACTTCTTAAACAAAATCGTTTTTGGTGCTACAACCTAAAGTACTTTGGCACTGCGGGCGGCGCCTATTATGACAGTAGCGAAAGAAATATGAAATAGTGGACCAGTGAGGTTGATCCCTCAACCCTCTCCATTGCGAGTGCAGACCAACAGGTTTCGCTGGCACGGGCTTCATCTAGGTCCTTCTTTTTTTTTATGGTGACACCAAGAGTCGACGCGAAGCGTGCTCTATTCTTTTCCCAATCTTGTGGTGGTACCGCAGCTAGGATAATCACTGCAAATCATATTGACCGCAAAAAAGACGGGGACAGAGGACCAACTAGGTCAAACCAACTAGGCCAAACTGAAGTTCTTCTGTAGGATAATCACGTTTGTCCGTATAGCAGCAAATATAAACAAGGCTTTATTGGTCACAATAAAGAGAAGTCGTAATTGTCATAACATTGGCGCCCGCTCAGCAGGCAGGCAATGGCGTTTTTCGTTTTTCTAATATAGTGGGGAGATCAGCGTCACTGAGACATAATTTAATTTTTGTTTTCGTTCAGGGCTCCCCACAGCCAAAATACTGCGGGCCATAGTACCTACGACGATTTTCGTAAAGTTGTTGTTGGGCAAGATATGAATGTAGGCCTTTAATTTTGCAAATGCAATGTTGCCGCTAAAATTGGTAATTAAAACTTTATAAAATTTTATTTTTACTTGTGACGACAGCCGTATTTGCTACGATGCCGCATTTGTATTGGTTGCCAAGCCTTAGTCTGACAGATGTGCACATGCACTTATCACAAGTTATCAGTGCAGCACACTGTGTTATTTGGGGCAGAAAAAAACAGCGTGTATTGGCGGCTTCGAGCTCCACTATGGTGTAGCTCATGGAGGAAGGAAACTGAGGAGAGGCCCTACCCCATGGAGGAAGGAAACTGAGGAGAGGCCCTACCCCCTCCGCGCGCTAGGAGAAAAGTGCGGATGAAGTGACGTTGTGGGTTCTCCTCTTTTTTTGCAGATTTTTTATTGCTTTGCCGTAGCGGCCACACCTTTCGGGCCACAATGGCGGCTTTGTTTTGGTTCTGTGCGCTCACACGTGTTGCTCCGTAGGTTTCGTACCGTGGCAAAGGCGCCGTGCGGGCAGGTTTGCGTTGGTCTCCGTGTTTTCGTGCGCTGCGTTATCTGGACCGTGCTCTCCCGGATGTTGCTGTGGCCAGGTGGGACAAGGAGGAACTAAAATTCGTGAAATGAACGCGCATGCAACGCTGTACGCGATGTACCGCGCCACGACAATGGCTACGGACGAAGGAATATCCGCGGAAAATTTTGCCCTTTTTCGCGGAATCATGCTGACGTGCTAACGATTGCTAAGTATTGCTGCGGAGTGCGCGGCTCCGAGCAGCACGGTTGCACGCAGCGCGGTGTGGTTTCGCGAGAAATGTAAACAAGAGAGGAGAGCTGGCGCGATAGGCGGAGTAGCGCCATGAACAACGCCAACTTCCGGCTTCACTTTAGCTTCACAAAGAGTGACGTCAGGGCCTCTCCTTAGTTTCCTTCCTCCGTGGTATAGCTCCACCAATGGAAAAGCTGGCGCCGCCGTCGGCGTGACGTGCTATTAGGGATCACGTGGACATAGCGGCCACATCGGCTGCTTCGGGAGCGCCGAAGCGAGCTGGAAAGGAAAGTTTAAGTTCCCTCGTACGCTGCGGTCCTCATTTATTGGCGGGATTTTCCCGCTTCGAGTGTCTCCTTTACAACGATTGAAAACACTAGAATAGGAAGTGGCTGCTTTTGAAGGTGTGCAACATGGTAGGCTGCTGCTCGGTGCCGCAGTGCCGGACGTACGCAACGGAGCCCGGTGTCAGCCTTATTCATACGTAGCCGCAGGACAAGAAGCTGGGTGAAGCTTGGCTCGCGAAACATAAAACCGGCAAACAGTCATCGGCTACAACTCGGGTATGCAGCAAGCACAGACGCGAGGAAGATTTCTGCTTCGGCGCCGGGTCTGCAATGTTCGAAAAACGCGCACTGAGACGCTCGCCCTAAAGCCCCTGAAACTTCGTAAAATAGTGCCACTCTCCTCCTCCGCCTTCACTCCTCCTCGTTTCTCCTCTCTTTCACGCTCCCTCCTCGACCATGGCACCGCCTACTTGCTCGAGCGCAGCAGACGACCTTTCGCAGAGTGAATGCACGCATAGCAAGGCAGTGCTCTTTAGGCGTTCACGTTGGCTTTCCAGCTCCGCGTAACTTTGTGTACAGCATAGAATATTTAGTTGGATGCTTATACAAATTCGGTAACGGCAGCTTTTGTTTCATTTTTTGATAACTATTTCTTAAAAAAGTATCTGACGGAGTGTTAACGCTGTGCGTTGACGACTGCGAATGTATCGCGTGCCCTACAGTTAGGTACGCAACATTTGTCAAGGGCGTGTCGCAAGATATTGTTGCGAATGGTTGTAAATAACACGTTTACCATCGAATGACAACCTCTTGGCTTCCAGCAAGCCCTCAGCCTAAAGAATCCGCGCCGCCCTTACCATGTGAATTCGCGGCGCGTATCAGCTATGATGTACAAAGGCTGACGGAGATCACTGCTCTTGAGGCTCGAAAGTGTATTACAAGCTACAGTGCCGCCAACGTGCGTGCTTGCCAATCTAAGCGCGCGCAAAGCCTCAGAGGTGGGCGCTGGTGCTATTATGTTTCTCGTGTCTCAACGCCGACAGAAATACCGCGGCCGATCATCGAGTCGGGACTGTTCGTACACAAGAAAATAAAATGAGTTTTTAGCATTCGTGCGCGAAGCGGGAGCGTGATAACAATGCTTGACGCAATCTCAAACAAGACTACTGTGGCCTTCAGTAATTTTTTGAGGTTAATGACTTATCACGAATAACACTTCATCGTGCGTTGGTTCGTCCGTTTACTAAGTGACGTACTTGTCGCGAACCGAGTTGCACTAAGGTGCATGCATTGAGGACGGTTGCACTCCCTTCGAAGTAACATTTGCGAGATATGACTTTATTAGTGAAGTCATGATCGCGCAAAGAATCCCCCCGCCATGACGCGGCCGAAATTGCGGCAAGTGAAATGGTTTTATCCATAGGTTAAAATGATATGAAATGGCATTCGAGTTGCAAGTTAACAGTTTATTTTCACATAGATGCATTACAGATTTGCCTTTGCAGTCACAAGTCCGTGTGAACCATTTATTGTCTCATTGCGTAAATAAACGCACCAGCCTAAGAGTCCTACAGCAAGCGCGTTTCAATAATGCATAGTGACTGTAGAAACTAATAGTAGCATAGACGAGCAAGCGAACGACTATATGAGCGCGCGAACTAACGAGCGAGCAAACGACTAAACGAGCGTGCGAACGAACGAGCAAACAACTAAGCACGAACGACGACTAAACCAGCCAGGGAACGGGCGGGCGACCGCACGTTTTCTTTGCGAGTGCTCCACCGCCGCATCTTAAGCTTCGCACACTTTAAAGCTCACGCGAATTAGCACATACGTCTCAATTACCTATGATGCGGTCGCTCGACGACGAACGCACCGCGTAACACGGTTTCGGGAGAGCACGCACGCTTTTCATCGGTGCCTCTGTATCGCAAATCCACCGGGCGACCGCCAACGAGGAACACGAACAAATGTGGCAAACAAAGCTAGTCTATCTAAAGAAGGCTAGTAAGTAACCACAAAAGGCAGAGAGTTGCTCTCCTGAGGCGCTTTCATGATCGAGACTGAAATTTTATCAAAAGGACTGCGCTGAATCTTAAAAATTTCGTAATCACGTTATCGCACGCAACCTCGCGTGCCCGCGAACTCAAGCCGGTTGGCGTTCAAAACGATTAAGCGCACCAAATATGACTAACACGACCACGTAGTGCGCATATAAGCAAAGCAGACGTTGCGTAAAAATCATGTTAAAGCGTGCGTACAAATGACAACATGCACAGTGAACTGTGCAGTATCTACTACGTTATTGCCCGCAGCACAATACGCAAGCCTGGCACATACAATACTCTGAGAGAGTCACAACTTACATCACATAGTCGCGCGGAGGAAGTTGGTCGGAAGTTCTCCCTCCCGATTCGGTGAAGCCATCTCTTTCTTCTTAACCCGTTGCGCTTACCGGACGGTATCGCGAACATATTCTTGCCTTTGCTAAAACTATATTGGCATCCAAACGCGCAGCAGGTCATGGTAACAGAAAATGACGTGAAGCGACGTCGCAGTTGCCACAAAACATCCTTCAAGGCGTTCACAAGATCAAAACAACACAGAATAGGAACGGAAGGAATGCCGCCAAGAAGCGCCGCCTTTCGAGCAAAGATGGCACTGAAGCGCGACTGTAAACAAACGAAGCCGGCGCAAGGGGCCACGTGATGCCATTAGGCCAATAGCGACGCGGTGTAGGCTTCGGCCAGAGCGCTGGAGGAGGAGGCGGCATTCTTCAAAGCGTGGCACTACTTTACGAAGTTTAAGGGGCTTTAGCTCGCCCGGGTCCGCTGCCCGACTAATGTCATGACGGTTTGGTCTATGAACATGTCGATACTATATATACTGGCAAGTTCACTGGAGTGGATAGGGAGCGTTAAGAAGCACAAAAAAACAACGTATGGCATATGGTCATGTTTGTGTTATGAATTAATGCACTGGATTACTAAAAAAAAAGAAGAAGCTGAGATCGCACGCTGAGAACATGGCACGAAGCAGATCGCACGCTGAGAACACCGATAAACATATAGTGCGACGCAACTCGAGAAATAAAAATTTGGAGGACGCTTAAGCTTCGCCTTCAAGAGTGGGACGCGACAGCGTTCCCGTTGACCCGCCAAGGGGTATAAGACAATGCGCTACGGCACAGCGATCACTTACGATGCGCCCCGTCGGACTTAGCGCCCACCTATCACGCCGTGAGCGTCGAGCAACGCAGCGTTCGGCGCGGCAACGAAACGTGCGCCTGAGCGAACGGAACGAACCAAAGAACTCGGTGTCTCGGGGAAACGATCTACGCCAGCCAAACGTCGTGATCGGCACGGGCAGAGAGATAGATAGTAATCTAAACCGGGAGCACGGCGAAGCGTCGTCAGGGGAGAGGGAGTCCCGCGACGCGCCTGGCAGCGGTCCCAATGCGCGCGCGGCGCGCCTCCTGTCAAGGCAGCGCCGTACATTGAGAGGAGGGGGTCTTCTGTGTTTGCCGCAAGATGGCTCTGCGTGTGCGGAAAGCGCAGAAGAAATGCAGCGGAAACGCACTTCGCAACTCGTGTAATTGTGACTTCTGTACGTTACATGTTCATAATTACCGATATACACCGCAGTATAACTTTCCACGGCTCGTTTCGAAGGCAACACCGCATTCACTAGAGGCGCGTTTGCACCGCTTGGAAGCATCGAACTCGTGGCTGAGTGGTAGCGTCTCTGTCTCACACTCCGGAGACCCTGGTTCGATTCCCACCGGGCCAATCTTGGAAGTTGCTTTTTATTTATGAAGCGCCTGCCGTGATTTATCGCTCACGGTCAACGCCGCCGACGCCGACACCCGACGCCGACACCGACGCCGACGACACCGGCTTTTCTGCGACACGAGCTCCTTAACGCTATCGCGTTAATATTGCAACGTCCAAGAACTTAGAAAGAAAAAGAAAATTGAATCATCGCGACGTCCGGCACATCAGTACCCGTAGGCGTCGAAGTCTCTACAATAAAATTATTTTTGAACAGCTCTGATAGCGCCCACGTAACATTGTTTGCTTGTGTATTGTCAAATGCTCTTATTCTGCAGCCTAAACCTCACGGCACGGTGCGAAAACGCACGCGCGGCGAAAGCGAAACAGGGCGCGGACAAGCATGCAGACGCGCGCAGTCGGTCGCTGCGAAGCTGTGCGATCGCCGCACTGAGGCTTGATCATTCGATTACGCTCCATTTAGATATACAAACACTATAAGAACATATTTCACATAGTTTGGTCTCGGTGTTTTCCTACCTTTCACGCAAGAAGCCGGTTCGGGAGACTAAATCGCGGCGACCGCGCACAGTGGCGTTCACTGTACGTATTCGGTAAAGAGATAGGGTCTGTAAGCGATTCTGTGCTTTCAGTTTGCCCAAGATTATTTTTTAGACAATAAAAAACTTCTCTCGTTTCGAAAGTGCTTACAGAAATTTCCGGGAGAGCTCCCGCGTGGTGTTTTCAGTGAGCACTGACAGCAAAACCTATGAGGAGCGCGCCGCGTGATCCTTCATACTACGCCAGCGAGGCGCTTCGTATACGCGGCGTGCACGCCGATGGCTGCGCCACTGGTGGCGGCCTTGCGCAGAACGCATGGGAGAGGAGCGAGCCGCGCGCCGTAGCACGCCGTAGTTTGTTGCGTCGCTGATAGTGCTTCTCCGCCTTATTTGTGTTTTCAGAGCAAAATAGGGAACACCCTTCGCATGTGTGGGATGGCCAAAGCTTCCGAAGAATGTCGAAGAAAAATTGTTGCAGGGTGGGGGGCTCAAATACCGGCGAAAACGTGCCGGCGATATAATTCTAATTATTCCCCGCAAAGCCTCATCAGCAGGAGCAACGGTGGCAATGGATCGTCGCTTCGGCGCGAAATTTCTTGTTCTCATCCTTTCCTTTGTCGCTTCGGTGTTTTTTTTCTTTTTTATTATTATTTTTTACTCGATTGTAGTTAGACGCGTAAGCGACGAAGTTCGTCTGCAGTGCAACATGCGGTTTAAATGCATTTCGCTAAAGTTCGGAATGCCGTTTGCCGCTTATATTGTTTTCCGCTTCTTTACCGCGTTGGGCTAGCCAGGCAGCACGACTGCACGAGCGCATTGTATGGTATGTTAAAGCTACAGAAGTTTGCAAGAACTGAAATTGTTAGTTTTATGTGGCCCGGTAAATCCTCGCACCAGCTGTCACGCACTTCATGTTTTTACATCGATTTTATGCGTGGCTTCGCACATGTTTAACTGTTGCTAGTTGCTTCATGCATAACTCTTGATTCTTTTGAGCTGCGAAGTTTTCACCCTGCCTCGTTTGTAAAGGGTATAAATCACGCTGTGTCTTATCGGAATGACACCAAGCAAGTGCTTCTTTAACAGCTTTATTCATTTCGCCCGAGGGCATCTTAGATATTGTGGTTTTTTGGGAAATGTGTTTAGAAAATAGGTAGCTCAGGGCGAGAATTGCTAATGTTGCTGCATATGGTATTTTTGTTACATTTTTCGCTGATCCATTTTTCGCTGAATAGTTCGCGTCACGTTTGGTAAGTCATCACACCTTGATGCTTTCTGAGCAGACTTTACACGCCGAGTGATTTGTTTGTTTCACAACGTAGTCGCTTTTTGCAAGTGAATTTTGTACTCAACTGAATTATTTCTTATTATGCTTACGCCGCATACGACTAAACACGGCCTTGCCGCCAGCGCTGGATCTAATTTGACTGGCGCTGCTCTGCCTTTAAATATATCATGTGGCACCTCTCTCTAGTAACATTTAAAAAAACTACTGCAAATTTAGTCAGACTATAGCTTTGTACGTTTCCAAGCAGCTCCCTTAGGGAATTTAAGATTGCAAAAACTGCAGCGCGAACGGCAGTTCATCGACGGTACAGCGCTAACACGCGCTTTTATTAACCCGTGCGTTTGGTGGCTTCGTTGACTATATAGTGTATGCGTTTCTATCAATAAATTCGCAATTATTCTTCTTCAGGCGACTTTCACTACACTTATTCAGCGGTGTCACATGTATTCATAGGCAGAAAAATCACAACGGCATATGCAGACATCGCACCGTGCGGATTTGTTATCTAAGTCTGCACTAACGACGGGTGCTTATTACTGAGGTACAGAAGCAGCATTACGGCAAGGGTAGAATTTAAAAAAGAAAACACGGTCGAGACATCGCATTAGTCAACAAAATTTGTCGGCAAGTTTACATGAGCTCCACTTCATGTAAATGGTCTTCATGGCGTTTGTCTGCGGGACGCACCTGGCGCGTATGTGGACCATGTTGCTCCAAACACCGGTAACATCCTGTTCATACCCGCTCCCACAGAGGTCTGCGTCTTCTCTACAGCTGTCACCGCAGAAGAAGCAGTCTGGCGCCCGAATAAAGGACAAATCGCAGCCGCGAACTTCAGTCACCCTTGCTGCAAAGCGTTGTCGTCTGCTACTGCTCCCACGCGTATTGTTGGAAGCGCCCGCTAGGTGGCTATCAGTGGCGCCTCTATAGGCGGTGCACGCGGCCTATAGATGGCGGCTCCGTAACTCCTCGCCGCCAATACCTGCTGCATTCGCGACCTCTGGGAAAGAAAGCGAAGGAGAGGGGGACTCGGGGGATGTGCGCGGTGTCCAAGGCGGCTGTACTGGTGCTGAAACCCGGCAATTAATTGTCGATATCCTCGCCGTCCTCGAGTACACCCGGGGGGGGGGGGGGGAGGGGTGACAGAAGACCTGTGGGCCCCGGGCGCCAGAACGACCTAGCTACGCCACAGCCTAGGTCTCAAATCTGCTGCCACAAATAAAGTTTATTTTCCTCCTCGAATGGAGGATTCTGTGGCTTCATAACCATGAGGTTGTTTGTCTGAACCCACGTAAGTTTATGCATTCACTCGCGATAAAGCGCGCTTTGCCGTAATAATGCCCTTGTGGAAAAAAACAGCTTTAAAGAAGACGAGCAACTGAATGCAGGTGTTCAGGGTTCGTTCTCTTCAAGGGGATGGAAATTTGAAAAATAAAAATTACATAGACTGGCCAATAGATATTAGTAATGACTAATTTCAGCCACTAGTTCAGTATACTAGATCAAAAAGAAAGAGGCCAAAGTGCAATAAAAACGCCTTAGGGATTAAATTTAACATGTTTGTTATTGGTGAAGCAGGGATATCGAAAGCCTAATTCCCGAAATCGGTGTCGATGCGATATGAAGTTATGACGCGATTTTATATTTTCTGGGACCAAAATATTACGCGAGCAATCAGCACTCCAATGGTAATTGTCACTCTAGAGTTGTAAGCTGTTGGGTTAGCATGTTTGACTTGACCTTTGGAAAGGGGGGTGCCAAAGCGTTGAGATTAAAAAGGGAGAGCTGGGCAGCAAAGGTGCTCACTTGAAACTAAGTACATTTTCAGTGACAAACCACCGTCAACGATATTACGCATGCGCTGCCATCGAGGATTGTAAACAAAATATTTGCGATTATCTTACTCCCAACCCCTCCGAAGTTTCTTTTTCAAATTATCTCTCTAAGGTCATTTGCTAGTGCCGTTGTTACTACCACCCACACAAGCTGTCATAATTGATATAGTGATGTATGCTCCTTTGTTAGGCGATTATTTAAAATAAGTTTGAAGATATGTTTTCACAATTCAAGATGGCACCGCGTGCACAATATCGTTCCTGGCGGTTTGTTTTTAGAAATCACATAGTTGCAAGTGAGCCAACTTCCTGTCCAAATCTCCCTTTTTTTCAGCAGCACGTCTGCGCTCCCTATTGCAAAATTAATTATCACTGAAGTAGGAAGCAACCAACGTACGGTCCTCTTCAGAGCTTCTGATTTCTGAAACGTTATCCCTTCTGAGACAGCACGTTCTCAACAGGGTGCCCTAAGCACTACGTTCCTGTAGTGTTTCTCTACTCGAGCTGTCAGTCATCCGCCAAGGGTTCCAAAAGGGGAATGGGTTCCAAGGGGGAAAAGGATGACCAAGGGTCATCCAAAAGGGGAATAAAGTTTATTCATTCATTACAGCTGGCGGGTTTCTTGCGCAGCACTGCAAAATGTGTGGTTGCGAACCTGCCTAAGAGGAATGCGTCAATCTAGGACGTAGCCGTAATCAGCTCACAACAGAAGCCATCGAAGCAAGGCTATCATAGGTCTGGGCCATGCATGTGTAAGCTTACCATCATTATCATTATCAAGCAATGACTTGGCGTGTCCCAGACTGCTGCCGCAGGCTATCTGAATATGTTTTCACATGGTTACTATATATTGGTTTTATTGCTCGGTTTTGTGTAATGTCTTGATGTCACATGGTTTTCTAAGCGTATAAGTAGCCTTATGTGTCACGAAATCAACGATCAGTTAGAAGTTAGTGCTCACTCTTTTTTCTGTTTACTTTTATTACCCCTTCCACCTTCCTTTTTGCTCTTTCTAAGCTGTGCTGCAAGCCTAAAAAAGTCGTGACATGCCAACTCGCCCAAACTGCCACACTTCTGACTCATCAAGGCATTCGCTTTTGCTTTCTTTTATTTGGTATCCCAGAAACATAACCTGACAATTCCGCAGAAATATTCGTCGTAATAAAATTTATTTATTGTACTCAATCTTAACGCCCTATAAGATGCCGGCTTCGTATGAAGTTTGCGGACGCTCTACGTGACACTCTTCGTTTAATCTTTCTCGCCATATTTCATCACCCATCGCTAGGATGGCAAGGATTCACCTGACGTTTCAGGCATCTTCTTTTCTTAGTGGAAAACGACCACGCCTTTTCCCCTTTGCACGGCACCATTCAGCCCCAGAAATTCAAAATGCAGTTTAAGTGTTTCGGCGGCGGTTATATGTTGGCGACTCACGGAGGCCACGAAACGGCACAATCCACACGACAACGCTGGTCAGGTTTCTCCCATATTAACGCAAGAGTAACGACGAGAGATTTTCACTATCTTCTGTTTTATGTAAGAAGGCCGACGCTATTGACAGGTAGCTTTACAATTCTACTTGCGTGGCATGGCTCGCATAAAAGTTTAAGAGTCTTAAAAAAAATTACCCTCAGACTGGCAGGGAATCCTGGAGCGTAGTGTGATGTACCGTTTAGTGACAAATATGCTTCGATGACTCCATGGACAGTCGAGCGCTCTTGTTCGGTGGAACTGATGCGAAATAACGTTTTGTACCGCACCAAATAGTGGGCACAACAGCATTAATAGCAAGGAACGAGCCTTATAAACTTTGTATAAGATGCAGGAGTCGTCATGTCGAGGATTTACTGATGGGCTAGTTGAGTTCATTATCAGAGAAAGACCAGCACGTCAAGACGGGACACATACGAGGAGCCACGCAAACTGTGTCTGGTTTCCCCTGTGGTAGTATCCACAAAGTAATACACGATTGGCGTCACGCATACGATCAGATTACAATAATATGGCGCCATCTCGTAGTCTCGTGCGACACTCTTCTTTCCTCCTCACCCTTTCGCCATACTTTCACTCTCCACTCTTCCACCTCATGCTTTCACTGTAACCTCCTCCTGCGCTTTCCTCAACGCGCTCTCTGCTTTAATCTCCAGCTGCGCCCCGCGTTCGCTTTTAACGCGATAGCGTTAAGGAGCTCGTGTCGCAGAAAAGCCGGTGTCGTCGGCGTCGGGTGTCGGCGTCGGCGGCGTTGACCGTGAGCGATAAATCACGGCAGGCGCTTCATAAATAAAAAGCAACTTCCAAGATTGGCCCGGTGGGAATCGAACCCGAGTCTCCAGAGTGTGAGACGGAGACGCTACCACTCAGCCACGAGTTCGATGCTTTCAAGCGGTGCAAACGCGCCTCTAGTGAATGCGGTGTTGCCTTCGAAACGAGCCGTGGAAAGTTCTACTGCGGTGTATATCGGTAATTATGAACATGTAACGTACAGAAGTCACAATTACACGAGTTGCGAAGTGCGTTTCCGCTGCATTTCTTCTGCGCTTTCCGTACACGCAGAGCCATCTTGCGGCAAACACAGAAGACCCCCTCCTCTCAATGTACGGCGCTGCCCCGACAGGAGGCGCGCCGCGCGCGCATTGGGACCGCTGCCAGGCGCGTCGCGGGACTCCCTCTCCCCTGACGACGCTTCGCCGTGCTCCCGGTTTAGATTACTATCTATCTCTCTGCCCGTGCCGATCACGACGTTTGGCTGGCGTAGATCGTTTCCCCTCCGAGACACCGAGTTCTTTGGTTCGTTTCGTTCGCTCAGGCGCACGTTTCGTTGCCGCGCCGAACGCTGCGTTGCTCGCCGCTCACCGCGTGATAGGTGGGCGCTAAGTCCGATGCGGGGCGCATCGTAAGTGATTGCTGTGCCGTAGCGCATTGTCTTATACCCCTTGGCGGGTCGACGGGAACGCTGTCGCGTCCCACTCTTGAAGGCGAAGCTTAAGCGTCCTCCAATTTTTATCTTTCACTGTGCTCTTTCGGTCGCTTCAGAGGGACAACGCCGCGACGCTTGCCGCTGGAATGGCCGAATAAGAGGTGCGCCCTAAAACGATTGATAGGGACGTTACACTCTTTCCATTCTGCATTTGGGTATTTGTATCCCCAGCACGAACTTTCGCCAGCAGTTCCCTATTATGTATGCTCCTTGCTTCTACGTCAGCTGAGCTCATGTCCATAATATTTTCATTGCGATAGCGATTGTATCGATGCTAGAAGCCCATTGGCACCGTCATCCTACTCCATAAGGTGATGCCTTCGACAGCTTAGTCGCCGGTCCTGATGCTTGGGGTTAGAAGGTATCGAAGGCCTCGACAGACGTACTGTGCACTTGGCGGCAAAAGACGAAGGAGTCGGTTGGCCGCACCATTGAGGAAGTAAAAAAAAAGAAAGCTAGGAGGAAGCGTCACGTTATTGCACTAACCTCGGCAAGCCAACCTCCTCTGACGACGCCCCTCCTGTTCTCCGGGGACTTGAGCGTGCCCATAGCCTCTTGTGAATGATTTGGCCCACATGGTTGCCGGAGCATTTGAGAATGTTTGGCACTTGGGAACCTTTACTGGCGCCTGTCGTTGCATCCACGGAGACACGTCGAAATTAACGGGTGGTTTTCTGCTATTGCGCATGTCATTTCAAATATTTTGCCTTGAGACTTGTGGAAACTCTTCAGCGCCTTAACCATGACGACAGAATCTTTAAAATCGTTGGACACTTGCGCTTGACACCACCATTAGTGGAGTTGCCCGCGCTCTCGCCTCGAAAGGCCTACATAATACCGAAGCGTGGCATGGTGTTAGGTCAAATCAGCTGTTCTGGAACCTAATCTGCGGTGCGAATTTTCTTGCTATTTTTCGTGCTGTGTTGAGCCTTGATAAACCACCCCCACCGAAGTACAGTGTAAAGGATGTTGCCAAACGGCATGGACGCTGAGAGGTAATTTCGCCCCAGAATTGTGGGAGGCCACCGTTTTCGGGCTTCGCCGAGAGTAAAACCAGCCGGACGCTTCGGTAATGAGTCGGGAGGCGCTCTTTGGCGGCAGATAGCCCGCGCCGACACGTCGGGACACCTTAACCTGTCGCGCGTGCGGTCTTGAAACGTAGGAAAGGGTGCACTTCGGCAGGGGTGCCCTTTGCGGCACGCCGTGCGCGATGGGTTTAATTAGGGCGCGAGGACGGGGCGACGTGGATGGTCGTTCCCCGTAAGTGTTTTTCAAAGTGTCGGGAGACTTTTCCATATATGTCGCGGAGACGAAACGGTTGGGATGTTATTTATTTGTTGTTTGGTGGCTCCTTTCTCTCCCTCTATCTCTCTGAATGTTCCGAGGAACGCAGGAAGAGGGGGAACGAGAGAGAGTGTCCAATGAGTGACAGCCCAGTTGACCCAATTAGGTCATTGGGGTGTCGTGATTTGCAGTGAGGGGATTCAGGAGGAGCAACTGAAGCGTTAAAACCTGGCTCCCGACCTCTCACGGTGGTTCCGGGCGCAGGAAAGGTGCTCTGCTCTTTCGGCTTTGCCGAGTTAAGGCGCCGGTCCCAGTGTAACCCAAGGGTCTTGACGTACGAACGGTGCTATGCACTATCGGCTATGTCGAGTTGGTACGTCAGACCCACTGTAAATAGCTGTCAATGTAAATATCGTGTACATAAAGTCTATTCTCCAAGTGCAACGTCTATGGCGTCCCATCTCTGATGGAAGAGGAGAAACGACGACAGCTGAAGAAAAGTTTCTCTACCAAATAAGCTGGTTACGCCAGCTTGGAGGCACTCTGTGCCACGAAAGTAAGAAGAAGGTAAAGAAAATTTACTGGCGCAGTCTGGACAGGATCGAAACAGTCGACGACAACGAACGCTCTGCATTCCGACTGAAGCGTCGCAGACAGCGAGGAAGTTCGCCAGAGACTGCAAGAAGCAACTCGGCAACGACATCGAACTTCGGCCTGGGCAAGAAAATCCGCAGCTGAGGCGAAGCAAGCCGTCAATCCAAGGGTATCGACGGTTCCTGGCCGTCTCCACTTCATGCAAGGTCCCGTGAGGACATTGGAACTTTGGTGCGACCGACGGTGCCGACTCTGCAACGGGCAAGGCGTGGCAGCGGCGACCAGCAGCATCTCAGCAAGTGGTGAGTCCTCTCGTCCTTACACCTCGGGGGTACCGCTGCCTAGTCGTACAGTATTGTATGAATACGAGGTTTGATCACTTGAACCCTGACAGGAGAAATCACCCCATGATGAGTGAGATGGGAGACGAGAACGTCGAGGACAACTCAGCTAGGGCTGTAGCATCAGA
This sequence comes from Dermacentor albipictus, assembly GCF_038994185.2. Lineage (NCBI taxonomy): Eukaryota > Metazoa > Arthropoda > Arachnida > Ixodida > Ixodidae > Dermacentor > Dermacentor albipictus. The sequence goes on from NW_027225569.1 coordinate 14,724,076, forward strand.
AAGCCAGAGGGAAATGGACCTCAGAAGCCTCGCGGATCGGCGCCGAGTGCTTGAGTTGGAGGTGGAGCTTGCGCGACTTAGGCAGAACGGAAGTGGGAGCTCACGGCAAAGCGGGCATGCATTCGGTGTGCAGGATCGCTGTAGTGAGCTGAGACGCTATTCCAAGTGTCTCGCTGGGGTGCTTCCCACATTTCCGTCAGAGGCCGAGGCTCCGGTGTGGTTTGAGTCGGTGGAGAGCGCCCTGACGGCGTATGAAGTGCCGAGAGGGTTTTGGGGACAGATTGTTTTCCCGTTGGTGGCGGAGAAGGTTCCGTTTTTGTCCACAAGACTTAGCCCGGCGGAACACAAGGATTATCCAAAAGTCAAGGAAACAGTACTTGACGAGCTCAAACTTTCCGCAGGGGAATACCTCAAAAGGCTCTTGGGGTCAGGAAAGCGCATGAATGAAGGATGGAGACCTTATGCAACTCGCCTTCAAAGCTACCTGCACTTCTACCTTGACTCGAGAGGGGTGTCGACGTTTGAGGAGCTCGTTAAACTGTTGGTTGCAGACCAGTTGAAGAAAAACCTGTCAGATGACGCACTCCGGTACGTCATGCTGCAGGAAGGGAAAACGTGGCTAAAGGCACCGGACCTAGCCGCGCTACTGCGGACATTCGAGGAGGCGCAAGGCAGAAACAGCGCAGGGAAGCAGCTGAAACAAAAGACGGCAGAGTCGTAAGGCCAGAGTGTTAAGCCAGGCGTGCCGCAAAGTAGTCGCGGCGGTGGGAAAGGTGAGGGCGCGGAGACAAAACCAAAGTTTAGAGGTTGCTTCGCGTGCGGCTCTAGTGGGTATATGAAATGGAATTGCTCCCTGGGCCAGGGGCAGCAAACATCGAACGTTCCGAGTGCTAAGAGTGATAACTTGACAGCGCATGTCGCGATAGGAGAGCCAGCAGCTGGGCATAGCGACCTCATTTCCGTTGTTCTGGACTGTAAGGATAGACATATCCACGCAATTTTAGACACGGGAGCGGAAATTACAGTGTTGCGTGAGAGCGTATTGCCGCCAGAGATCGTACAGTCGCATGGAACAATCAGCCTAACCTCCGCCTTCGGAGAAAAGGTGAGGGCGAAACTCGCCGTGGTTCCGCTGACCATGTTCCGCGATTGTGGCGTTTTCGCAGACGTAAATGAGTCGGTGCCGGTGCTCTGTGCTTTAACTGGCAAGCTGACAGCACGGACCGATTGCCTCCTGCCGGAGGAAGCATGGCAATTGCTTAAAGCCGAGTGTGATTTTGAGGGGGTAGTGAAAATCAGAGACCAAAAGGCACACGGCACCCAGCCAGAACTCGAAGGCGTTCCATCGGACACAGGAGCTGTGAGGGCAAACGAGAAGTTTGCGTCCGACGTAGTCCGCGAGAAGCCAGTGGCGTGCCTTTCTGGGGAGTGCGGTGCAGCCGCACAGAGTACCGTTCAGCTTCGTTTTGTAGGGGTTGAAGGACGGACTTCGGGATGAAAACAAAACTTGGGAGGCTTTATTTTACATTATTTACAAGGATGTGAGAGTCAACTAACCGTCGTACAGTCATTACGGGCCGGCAGCAACTCGGACGCTGCGGCCCGCGGCAAGGCGTTCGAGAGAGGTGAATCAGGGGATCAGGGAATGCTCTGGTCTCTCTGGAAGGCTTCTTTTAAACCCTTCGAGGACTGGAAGTCGCGTCATGTTCGACCAATGAGAGAGTCCGCTCAGATGACGCCATTTTCAGCCAATGGTTGGCGCCCGTATCGCGTTGTCACACCCCGCGGCTCTCTGCGGTCTTGCCTCGCAGACTTGTAATGCGCTTCTTCAAAGGAGGAGAAGTGGGGGCGCTCATGCTCCATTGTCAGAAGGCCTACCTGCTCTCGGTGCTACGGCCCCGCAGCGGTAGCAAATGTCTTCTTCAAAGGCGAAGGGGAACGACTGGACTCCATTGTCCGAGGGTCCCTTCTAAATCCGGCGGCGTACGAACTTGTTTGCAAGTGTCCTGCCTCAGGAATGTGGCACCCCTGCTTCTGCATTCCTCAATTAGCTGTGTTGCGATTCGAAGTGGTTTGGGGCACTCGAAGTAGCCTCAGGAAACGGCGCCATATCTAACAGCTCGTCCTCGCCACGGTTGTTCTGAATGGCCGGTGAACTCAATTCGCTGACCATGAGGAACGCTGAAAGAACCTGCAGGCTATTTGTGTCGAGCCTCGTTTGACGAACTTCGGGATCCTGGGCCCTGGAGAACATACGTCAAACAAACAAAACAGCACAGCGCTGCACCACGTGTAAGCGCAGGCTCTTCACCCCTGACTCGCCAGGCTATTACTGAGTCAAAATTAACCCTGATCTTTTATTTCTCCAATTTTGACAAAGCAGTTCCAATCACCCTTCCAAACAGCTATCCGTTTCTGCTCGAATGCCGACAAGACCAGAGTACTATTGTTGTTGCAAAACAAAGGGTCGTTGACGATGCAAACAACAAATGAAAACAGCCGAACATAACTTAAGTGGCCTAGCTACACGAACAGCATGTTTCCAATCAATCGCAGTGGCGTACTTATCGCACGTAATGGTGCCACTGAACAATCTGGTCAACCTCACAAGTACGTAATCACAAGCGCACTAGCCTTGTGGTCACTAAACAGAACGCGTACTTGCGTTGTAGGCAAACTTTTCATTTACGCTTACTCACGTTTCTTCCCTGAAAGTCCTACACGACACGTGACATAAACGAACAATTAAACTTGCGGGACTTACACACTCCGCAGAACCCTTAAAATAGTGCGTCTTTTAATAACTCGGTCCACGCATACTTATCAGAGAAGTCAGAATACGGCTGCCCTCAACACACACGAGCAACCCAGTCATAAATCTGCTTCCTTCCGTCCACACAGGACATGCGCTAATGGAACTAAGAACGCTTCACAGTGCAAATCATGCAGTCACTGAAAATCTACGCGCTTAACCTTAGAAAATTCAAAAACACTTAAGAACAAAGAAGGTTCAATAACACACGCGCTTTACCATAGGCCTTTCGACGATAACCTTGACCTTCAGGTTACTCACACACACACACACAAAAAGCCTTTCTACTTATTAATGAGCATCTCGCGAGACTACATGTTTACACAAACGCGTCTTTCAAATCTCGGAGCTTTCTCAAACCAAAACATAAACAAAGCTCATACCTTTACATATTGAAAGAAATCCTAGTCTCAAATCGCGAAAACTTTTGGATGCTCAAAATAAAAAACAAAACACTTCATTTCTACGGAAGCGCTCTTGGCCTCCCTTTCCAAATGTTTTCGACTGACTCATACTTTCAGTCGGACTCGAGGTGGTCGCGGTTTCAAAGCTACTCTGGCTGCCGAGAGACAATAAAAGGGCTGATTCACTATCAGCTCCTTCAACACGTTACAGTCCCCTGCCAATTTGCGTCCTCGCGCCCCGCTTTCAACAGGACCTCGACTGACCGCGTCGCTACTCCCCACCTGGTCTCGTCCTGCCACCTTGCGTTTCTTCGAACTGCACGCTGAGCTGTGAAAAGAACTACGGAACGACGAGGAGTTTAACTGCCTCGTGCCCTTTGTCCGCGTCCGTGCAGAACATGCTTCGCGGTCCCCCTTTGACCTGTGGCTCGAACGTTAAGGATGCGTCAACATCGTCAGTGACGACCGCACCTTTCTTTTCCTCGCGCCCTGCCCATTTGGGTTTCTCGCCATCTTTGGCGGCGCTACATTAGTTACCGTCTTTCGGTTTTTACCGCGCTTCTTTTTACGGCGATTTCTCTTTGCACTCGCTTTCCTGTCGCCTTCTCGTGCCTCATGCTGGCCGGTACACATTTCCTCGGCCCGGATCGGTCTCTTACCCGCACAGTCTGAGTGATTTACATTTAAATCAACACTCTCTCTGCCTCGACTGGCGGACAGCTCAACCGACTCTGGCACAATGCAGCAGGCTTTACTCGAGTTAGACAACTCGCACATTTGTGAACTGCCCTCTACTACATTGCCCAGCTCACGCTGTGCATCGGCACAGAGCCCGTCGGTATCGATCGCTGTCTCACGCGCACAGTCCGAATGATTAATAACTGAACCATCCCTATCTAGGCTATCTAGACTGGCGGAGAGCCGCACCGATCCCTGAACAATGCAGTTGTATTCTCTTGAGCTACGCAGCTCGCAATCCTGAGAATTACCCTCAACTGCATCGCTCAGCTCGCACTTCACTTCTGCACGCAGATCTGGCTCTACATGGGTGCTCGCTTCTGTCGGGTCAGCAGTACCCTTTTCTTCGCTAGCAACCTCGCTAACCTTACCAGCGACGCACACGCGCGGTAACTGTGCCAGTTTGTTCGCAACTGGCCTAGCTGTCTCCACAGTCAACTGTTGGCACAGCACCTCGTCGCTCTCCTTGCGGCCTTTAACGGCCTCTGTTGCCACTAAGGCATCGTTAGCGGCTAGCCTTTCCCCTTCACTTATGAATCGGCAGCCAATCTCACAAGCACTACTCTTCTCGTCGGCTTTAGGCGAAAATCCGCTAGACACTTCCTCATTCTTTCGCTCTGTACTTCCTACTGAATTCTCACACAGCCGTTGTCTCTGTGCCAATAAATGATCACAATACTGTATCTCTTTGATCAGTGCTGCCTTCTCTCTCTTATACTTTTGCTCACGCTCAAGCTTACGTTCCTGATGCTCACGTTCGCGTTCATTCTCACGTTCGTGACGCTCACACCTAAGAGTAAGTTCTTGAAGCTCATGTTTCCGTTCATTCTCGCGTTCTTCACGCTTACGCTCACTCCTAAGTTCACAACGCTCTCGCGAACGTTCACGACGCTCACGCACCCGTGGCACCTGTATCACCTCCCAAGCAAGCTCAATGCTTTTGTCATCATTGCCACTACCATTAATCGCCTTTGTGATAGCTGGCGTCTTCATCCGTTCGTCCGCCTGAACTCCCAAATCGTCGCACACCAACAAGTCTAACCTCGTCAACATTCTAAGATACATGGCAGCTGCCCCGACAGGTGGTTAGAACTGTTTTCTTTAATTAATTTGTGCAAACACACAATGCAACAAATTCCCGATTCCCAGAACTATCAAAATGAACACACAACATTTGAGTCCGGCGAATCATAAGGAAAAAAACCACGCGCTCACTTACGGTTGCAGCACCCTGCCATCCGGTTCATTCGTCCGCTGTTCCCGGTTCCTCCGGACTCCCTGGGTCGAAGGCTAGCTCCTTCTTCGCTACTCCCAGTTTCTTCGGACCTCTTTCGACGAAGGCTCTCTCTTCTTCGCTCTTCCCGGTTCCTTAGGATCTCTCTCGACGAAGGTTTATCCGTAGTGCTGCCACCAGCTGATGCATTCGGAGGTGATCTCACCGCTGCCAACCAGATGTAGGGGTTGAGGGACGGACTTCGGGATGAAAACAAAACATGCGAGGGTTTATTTTACATTATTTACAAGGAGGTGAGAGTCAAGTAACCGTAGTACAGTCATTACGGGCCGGCAGCAACTCGGACGCTGCGGCCCGCGGCAAGACGTTCGAGAGAGGTGAATCAGGGGATCAGGGAATGCTCTGGTCTCTCTGGAACGCTTCTTTTAAACCTTTCGAGGACTGGAAGTCGCGTCATGTTCGACCAATGGGAGAGTCCGCTCAGATGACGCCATTTTCAGCCAATGGTTGGCGCCCGTATCGCGTTGTCACACCCGGCGGCTCTCTGCGGTCTTGCCTCGCAGACTTGTAATGTGCTTCTTCAAAGGAGGAGAAGTGGGGGCGCTCATGCTCCATTGTCCGAAGGCCCACCTGCTCCCGGTGCTACGGCCCCGCAGCGGTAGCAAATGTCTTCTTCAAAGGCGAAGGGGGACGATTGGACTCCATTGTCCGAGGGTCCCTTCTAATCCCGGCGGCGTACGAACTTGTTTGCAAGTGTCCTGCCTCAGGAATGTGGCACCCCTGCTTCTGCATTCCTCAATTAGCTGTGTTGCGATTCGAAGTGGCTTGGGGCACTCGAAGTAGCCTCAGGAAACGGCGCCATATCTAACAGTTTGCGGAGGCGCAGCGGCGACAGTCGGGTGCGGCTGAGTTGTCGAGAGAGGGTGACGGGGTTAATCCCGAAGTATCGCTAAGCGGCTCACCAGATGACGAGAAATCCGGTCAGGAGATCGAGGAGGGAGAGCCAGGTGGATCGAGTGTTTCCGTATTCGGGGCTGATGGCTGTGTTGACAGAGAGTGCGGCGGCGCTGCGGTTGCGATTCAAGCGTGCGCTGAAGTTGCAGAAAAGCAGCAGCCGGCAGCTACAGCGTTCGTGGGCTCATCGGTGGTGGATCAGGTTTTCGCAATGGCCGACATCATTCTGGTGAAAGTGCCAGATGTCCCAAAAGAAGGGACGACCCCGCGCGACATGGCTTTCACTCATGGCTGTGTTGGGGAGCGTCGTTGTGAGGCGCGTGGTGGCCAGAAACGCGGTGGGACCTCGGCGAGCTCTCGGGGAGTAGAGCTAAATGTAGTCCCACTCGAAGATTCTCAATTTATAGCGGAACCAAGCGATGGTTGTGCTCCCATTCACGAGACACAAGTGACGGCCGTGCTGAAGTTAAGCGCTCACGTCAGTGTCCACGTGGCGACAGCTGCGGTGTTGAGAAAAGCAGACGAGGGCGCCATGTGCGAACCAGCCGAGGTCTCGGCTCGATTCTCGAGGCCTCCGAAAGGGCGAGCGTGCAGGGCTGGTCAGGCGGTTTCTATCGTAGCACTGAATCCCGGTGCGCTCAGGCCGATGGGGAGCATGAGTCTTTCGAAGTGGTCGTGGCGCGATGGAAACGTCGTTTCGGGACAGCCGATTTGTCGCAGAGCGCGCTGCGAAGTAACCCGTACCCGCTGCGGGGATCACCCCGTGGACCCCGGCGGCTAATTAGGAGCCGAGGGGGGGGGGGGGGGGGCGTCCACTCCACCTATGTTTCACCTTAGTTTAAAGTGTAGGATGCTTATGGCATAGTTGAAGGCATGCTTGAGTAAAGGCAGCGGTGTTTCCAATTGTGATAAGATACGGGAGGACTATACAGTGAACACTCGCGCGGAAATGAGTGACGTGCGGAACTATTGAACGATAGAACAGAACTGTGCGAAGAAGTGTGTTCTTCAGTGAGATAAGCGTTTTACTGTCGCATTATTGCATGCGTTCAAGGAGTTCCTGTTGTTCTGTTGTGTGTCTTTTTTTGTTTTGTTTTTGTGTGTGCTGTCATTAATGTGACTCGCATTGCTGTTCATGAGCCATGTTCGGTGTTTGTTTGGCTTTGTTCTTTTTCAGTCGTTAGTGCTTGTTAATTTTGTGTGCCTGTACGACCTTTCGTTCAGGTAGTGTTGCTGTATGACCATTTTATGTGTGCATTCAGTGTGGGCGCAGAAGGGCTCGGTTGTTAAGGAGCGATGCTAGTTCAGACCGCCCCGGGCAAGGACATAGAAATCCTAGTGCCGAAAGCGTGACATTTGCTTCACTTTCTTGGCACCATCCTTTCTGTTTTGTTAGTATTCAGGTACCCGCATTTGAGCGCCTACATGAATCTTATACCCGTGTCACACGGGCGTTTGGAAGGCCTTCCAACCGATAGTCATTTGACTCAAAGGTCAAGTTCGAGCTGCTACACGGGCCGTTTCGAAGGCCGCCGAGTCAATGGTCTATCGAGTCAACGGAGCACCTTACAACTCTATCGAAATCTCGATGGCCTTTGAGCAACGGAAGCGGAAACAGCGCGAACATGCCTTCTCGTTCACATTGTGCTCGTACTCACGGTTAGAAAGAACAAATCAAACCAAATGCTGTTGAAATACTATATATGACTGTTATTCATTATTCAATAAACTGTTTTTGCCACTTGACATGTGCGAACACACAACAAAACGACAGCCGCATTGAGCGGCGCAAACGTTGCCGCAGTTTCGCTACTCAACAACTTAAAAACTAAACATATATGTATGGCAATGTATAGACAAACTTTTTTTTAGTGTATAAACAAATATAAAAGAAATTACAGTGCTTTTAAATGGTTTTAATGTTGTTTAACTTTTCGTGACATGAAAACGAAAATAAAGATCCGCAGTGCCACACAATTGTGCGAGAAACGCCTGAACTACTCAACGGCCTTTCAAAAGTGCCGTGTAGCACCGTGACAACTCCTTTGAGTCGATAGCGTTGTGGCGTTTCAAAGGCCGTTGACTGGAAGGCCTTCCAAATGTGCCCGTGTGACACAGGTATTAGGGAGGGCGTGTAAAGGATGTTGCCAAACGGCATGGACGCTGAGAGGTAATTTCGCCCCAGAATTGTGGGAGGCCACCGTTTTCGGGCTTCGCCGAGAGTAAAACCAGCCGGACGTTTCGGTAATGAGTCGGGAGGCGCTCTTTGGCGGCAGATAGCCCGCGCCGACACGTCGGGACACCTTAACCTGTCGCGCGTGCGGTCTTGAAACGTAGGAAAGGGTGCACTTCGGCAGGGGTGCCCTTTGCGGCATGCCGTGCGCGATGGGTTTAATTAGGGCGCGAGGACGGGGCGACGTGGATGGTCGTTCCCCGTAAGTGTTTTTCAAAGCGTCGGGAGACTTTTCCATATATGTCGCGGAGACGAAACGGTTGGGATGTTATTTGTTTATTTGTTGTTTGGTGGCTCCTTTCTCTCCCTCTATCTCTCTGAATGTTCCGAGGAACGCAGGAAGAGGGTGACAGAGAGAGAGTGTCCAATGAGTGACAGCCCAGTTGACCCAATCAGGTCATTGGGGTGTCGTGATTTGCCGTGAGGGGATTCGGGAGGAGCAACTGAAGCGTTAAAACCTGGCTCCCTACCTCTCACGGTGGTTCCGGGCGCAGGAAAGGTGTTCTGCACTTTCGGCTCTGCCGAGGTAAGGCGCCGGTCCCAGTGTAACCCAAGGGTCTTGACGTACGAACGGTGCTATGCACTATCGGCTATGTCGACTTGGTACGTCAGACCCACTGTAAATAGCTGTCAATGTAAATATCGTGTACATAAAGTCTATTCTCCAAGTGCAACGTCTATGGCGTCCCATCTCTGATGGAAGAGGAGAAACGACGACAGCTGAAGAAAAGTTTCTCTACCAAATAAGCTGGTTACGCCAGCTTGGAGGCACTCTGTGCCACGAAAGTAAGAAGAAGGTAAAGAAAATTTACTTACAGTGTGGTGTTTGGGTGCGTCACCTGACTGACATAGCAAACACTCGACTGCGTCACACGCTTTAACCTTCACCAGCCTCGGCGTGCATTTGTCACGCCAGACATGTGCGCCTTGTCGCGCCTCGAAGTCGCGTTTGGGCTACGTACCCACCAAGCCCATCGACGAATATGTCGGGTTGTAGGAACGAAGGAAGAATGCTTCATTTTATATTAGTTACACTGTCTCCACATACGGAAGCACGCTCCATTAAAGGTCTCAGTTCACATCAGGACATGTCAGCTCGACTGCATGAAAAGTCTCCACATTCAAAACCGTCGTCTTCCTTAGGGGACGCGACTAGGGAATCTGATTACCTTATAACGGCCAAACAATGTCGTCGAATCGGTCGCAATATCCCACCCACGATAGGGAATCCTTCCGCCGCACTCCACTTCCAGTTGGTACGGAATGGGTGATCGTATAGCAAACTGGGAATACAATGTCGGTGCCATTATTCGGGAACATTCGGCGTTGGCCCTTTTCACCATTTAGTTCGAGCTTTCTGGTCTTGGGCAATGGGCCTATTCAGGACCCGTCATCAACAGTCCATGCCAACGCTGCGTTGAATTAGGGATTGGCACAGATGAATGGAAGGGGCTGAATCGCGGTAATCGTCCAACTAAGGCTTTTTGCATGCTGTTGTGCCCACCATTTGGTGGGGTACAAAACGTCATTTCGCATCAGTTCCACCAAACAAGAGCGCTCGACTGCCAATGGAGCCATCGAAGCATATTTGTCACTAAAGGCTACATCACACTACGCTCAAGGATTCCCGCCAGTCTGAGGGTAATTTTTTTATGCGAAGCATATTACGAGAGCTCAACCCAGCTCCTCAGGCGCGGCGGTGTCGCCTTCAGTACCACGTGACACCGGGACGTCACGACAGAGGAGAAACGGGGCTCCAACTCGCGCCGTCGCTCGCGGCGTCGCGGCGGTATATAAGCAGCTGCGCTTGCCTCTGCTAGACACTCACGAGGTGAGATGCCTCCTGGAAAAAGAGCTGCTCGTTGGAATGAGAAGCGAAGGTTGCGGCGTGCTACAGAGACTGATTTTCTAGGTGGCTTTGGCTCAACTCTTGCAAGTTGGGCTGGGTGGGAATCGAACCAGGGTCTCCGGAGTGTGAGACGGAGACGCTACCACTGAGCCACGAGTACGATGCTTCAAAGCGGTATAAAAGCGCCTCTAGTGAATGCGGAGTTGCCTTAGAAACGAGCTGTTTCTAAGGCTCAGGCGTGCGTCGCTTGCTCAGGCGCACAATTCGTTGCCGCGCCGAACGCTGCGTTGCTCGACGCTCACCGCGTCCAATGCGGGGCGCGTAGTCGCTGCGCCGTAGCCCATTGTCTTACACCCCTTGGCGGGTCGACGGGAATGCTGTCGCGTTCCACTCTTGAAGGCGAAGCAGAGTAACGCATGAATTGTTTCTTCGTCTTGCCGAACCAAATATAGCTAAGCAACAGCAGTTCACCAGGCTAAACTGTGGTTCAACAACTAAAATAAAGGCTAGTATGCTTCGCATCCTGGGCTTAACCTTAGCTAAGCCACAGCCATTTTTTTAAGACTATTAAACTTTTATGCGAACCATGCAACGCAAGTAGAATTGTAAAGCTACCTGTCAATAGCGTGGGCCTTCCTACGTAAAACAGAAGATAGCGAAAATCTCTCGTCCTTGCTCTTGCGTTAACATGGCAGAAACCTGTCCAGAACACAATGTGTTGGAGGCTCCTCCTAGCTGTGATCAGAATCACAAAAAGAAGTTCGTTAATTGCACACATTGTGTTGTTTATTGTTTTCCGCTCAAGTGCAGAAAACGTTACGTTGGTCAAACTGGCCGATGTCTGAATAAAAGGCTGCGCGAACATGGTTACAATGCTAAGAATTGAATTAGAGCTGGGGGTTTTCTTGCGCAGCACTGCAAAATGTGTGGTTGCGAGCATGTCTTAGAGGAATGCGTCATTGTAGGTCGTAGTCGTAATCAACTCACAAGAGCAATTATCGAAAGGCTATCATAGGTCTGGGTCATGCACGTGTAAGCTCCCCTTCATTATTATTATCACCCGCCGTGGTTGCTCAGTGGCTATGGTGTTAGGCTGCTGAGCACGAGGTCGCGGGATCGAATCCCAGCCACGGCGGCCGCATTTCGATTGGGGCGAAATGCGAAAACACCCGTGTACTTAGATTTAAGTGCACGTTAAAGAGCCCCAGGTGGTCGAAATTTCCGGAGCCCTCCACTACGGCGTGCCTCATAATCAGAAAGTGGTTTGGGCATGTAAAACCCCACAATTAAATTATTATTATCCAACAATGTATAGGCGCATTTCAGACTGCCGCCACAGGCTGTTTAAATATGTTTTCACATGGTTACTGTCGGTTTTATTGCTTGGTTTTGCGTAATCATTTGATTTCACATGGTTCCCTAAGTGTATAAGTAGCGTTCTGTGTCACGAACTAAATCATCTGTTGGAAGTTTGCGCTCACTCCTTTTTTCCGCTCCCTTTCATTACCCCTTCCACCTTCCTTTTTGCTCTTTCTGAGCTGCGCTACAAGCCTAAAAAAGCTTTGATGAGAAGGTTCTGGTTGAGCCAAAAAAGACTCAAACACTAAGGATTGGGGCGACGGTGCCTTGGAGTCCTATAAACAGCCCGCCGTGACGTCAATGAATTTTCTGGCATGTGATCGGGCGTAGCTTAATTTTAAATCAGTAAAAGTGGGCTACACTGCCGTTCTTGCAGTGCTAAACACTAAACTAAGCAAGCTTCGAGAAAATATACTGCACCACTGCGACCCCAATACGAAGAAATACTTTGAATCGGTGACCTCACGGTGATAGATCCACGTTGAGGCTTGGGCGTGAAAGTGACGAAATGTAACCTTGACACTTATTTGTTTATTCCGATTATGAGCTTACGAACCATGAAGTTAACTATACCAAAGTTTTGAAAGAATACGTTATCAATCTAAAGTGATTGCGTGTTTCGGTTTAGTCTTCAATTCAGGGCTCAAAGTTTTCTGTGTTTGAGTTTCACGCGCAGTTGGAATATCGTAAATGTTTATACTTACAAGTTGCATATCTATATAGATGCCGGGTGTTTTACTCCGGCGGCGGCTGCGTATCACACGGCTGTGCTTCGCCCTACCTTGACAGCGATCTGCGATGAGGCAAAGAGTGCGCGATTGCTGATAGCTTAGTGTACGCCATGTTCTCGCGTCTTCGTCTGCGCTGAAGCGAGAGGCAGCATGGAGTTCCAATTGGCTCGCTGGTGCTGCTGCCACGCTTCGTGCCGCCAGCGTTCTTGACGGCGAGTTCTAGCGGTCATCGAGTGAGATGTGTTCATGTTTGCTTGTGCGCGCTGGACACGATTCTTGTTTTTTTATGCATTTATTTCACACTGCAGACCAAGAATTGGTTCAAGCAGGACAGGTACAGCAGGCAAGATAAAAACATAAACATAAATGAGAACATACAAAAATATTACGGTAAATGAAAACGGAGCACCAGATACAGTTAGTATTTCCCATAAACAGTACGTACCGTGGGAAAATATTATGTAAAATAGAAACATAACACGAATTACCAGTACTTATTAGGGCTCTAGGTCACAGAAAATTGCCTAAGATCAGTTAGGTGGTTCCATGCTAACATAATACGCGGCAAAAATCAAAACTGGAAAGCGTTAGTTTTTGCAAAATATGGGGCTAAAGAATGGCCGTGATGATGTCGTTTATGTCTAGTGGAAAGAGGAGATAAATATGCATGCGGGTCAAGGGCTAACTTACGATTAAGAAGTACGTAAATAAAGTTGGGGCGGTTATTTTTTCGTCGTAGTTTAAGTTTTTCAATGTTGTTAGCAGCCATGAGTCAGACGGTGAGTCTGTAATCTTAAATTTAGAGTAAACAAACTTAACAGCCTTTCTTTGCACCGCTTCAAGTATCTATATGTTACCTTTATGGCTGATTAACACCGGCGGCTTGAGCAGGTCGCGCGACCATTTGCGACTCGCAATCGAAAATCGACCGAAGGCGACTGATGTTCACAACGGCAAGCCCGGCTGAGCGCGACCCGCAAGTCGCAATCCCGGAGATTATCGTTCTCAGCGGGAATTCTCGGAATCTACGCGGAATTTGCCGCGACTCGGGCGGAGGCCGGATAAAGACACATGAAAAATCACTTCCGGTGCGCCGATGATTGGTTTATCAGTTTTGCGACCACGGTCGTGCGACTGAAATATCGAGAAGAGAGCGACTGGCACAAAGTAGTCGCTTTTGGGGAAAAGTGACCGTTTGCGAACATTTGCGACTGGTCGCTTTGCCACCAACTTGGTCACGCGACCACTGTCAGTCGCAGGTGTGAATGAGCCCTTCGTGAAGGGGTACCACACAACACAAGAGCATTCTAGTTTAGGTCTTATATAGGTAAAATAACTGAGTAGTTTATTGTTAGAAGGAGATTTTCTAAGCTTATGCTTAAGAAAACGCAACTTACGGAAGGCGGCAGAACATATGTTTTCTATGTGTAGGTTACAAGACAAATCTTTAGTTATTCTGTTGTTAACAACGCAAAACGTAGACGTGCACGAGATGCTCTTATTCTAGCGAAATTCATTAGGTATAATCGCCGAGATATTCATAGTGGGTACTTGTTATATTGATGTTGAGCGAAGGTTATACATAAAATCAAGAGATGTCTTTGTAGAAGTTACGCAATGATAAACAATATTTTGTGCGTTTAGAGCCATACCGTGTTCATCTCACCAGTTTAATATGTTATGAAGACTGAAATTCAAGTTCTGTTGATCATTAGTACAAGTAACTTGACGAAAGAGCACACAATCATCCGCGAACCGTGTGATTTGAATTCCTGCTACTACTACGCTAACAATGCCACTTATATAAAGTAAAAACAACAATGACCCCAGAACACTGCCTTGAGGCACGCCTGATATTAAAGGAAGAAAGCTCGAATTGTTCTCATCAACTGAACCAAACTGGGCACGATCTGCCAAGTAGTCCTCAATTCATGCAATAAGTATACCTGGACGTCTCATATTCTGAAGTTTCGTAATTCGATTGTGATGAATAACTTTGTCTAATACCTTGCTAAAATAAGGTAATATGACGTCCATTTGACCATACTTATCGAGAGTTGCAGAAAATGAATGAACCACTGTGACTTACTGAGTTAACCTTAAATAACCTTTTTTAAACCCATGCTGAAAGTTAGTACAGAGTTTTGGTCAAGAAATTCGGCAATCCGTTTAGCTATTACACGTTGAAACATTTTAGAAAGTGTTGATGTTAATAAGATAGGACGGTAATTTTCTAAGAGAAAATGGTTGCCGTTCTTAAAGATGGGAACAACACCTGCCTTCTTCCAATCACTATGTAGTTGTGCAGTTAACAGTGAACATGGAAACAGCACAATGACAAAATGAGCAATAATATCTGCATAACGGGTAATTGACTTAATAAGCTAATGTTTGCAAGTTCATGCGGTCCATAAAACTGCTATCTTTATTTCGTTAAGCTATCCCTTAATTTGTGATCACATCCGACACTTCGCCTTTAGGGCGAAACTGAGACTCTTTTAATAGTTGTATAAGATGTAGTAAACGGTCCTAAATTGCCCTATTTTGACGAAAGTGGTCAGAAACTCGTGGCTAGATACTAAGAACCCATAAAGCGCAAACCGATTTGAAGTCGCTAAAGAAATCCTCGTTTAAAAAAAATTAGTAACCGTGATATCCAATCAGCCAATGAAGGATCCTTTACACACTTTTTGGCCGAGGTAAGGATCATCCCAGTGTAGAACTTTCGATTATCTGTGCGTGGCTTGGTAATATGCGAAACCTACCTGTGGACCTCAGATGACCTATACCTTTGTTACTTGCAGCACATAGTTCGAACTCCCAGGCTGCCGCTACGTAGTGAAGATCTGCAGGTTTATTCTGCACTATCCACTTAAATCCGGAGGGTGTTTCGTGAGCTGCATCCACGATCACAAACGGGTGCAGAGCAGGCAGCCATTGACAGTGCTATAAATCACTTACAAGAGAAGCTAACCGGAGTGTTGGTTGTCATGGTTTCCATCTTCCGCGCTGCCCCTCAGCAGACCAAAGTGATGTGACTCTGACAACCCAGCTTTGGATAGCGTTTATATCACTGTGAGTAAAATTAAATGTCCTCAAGTTTGCCTCACTTGTCGGGGGACATATTCGCAGATAGAAAGCGGTGCATAAGTGGGTTGACCTGGTATGTTGTATTCTTAGCGCTAAATTATTCGCTCGTTCACGCTCATGTTCCGTACAGAGCTGGAATATTGTATTGCGTACTCTTTATTAACACGTCAGCGTGAATGACTTGGTGTTTTGGCCCGAATAGGCACGATGCGCGCATTGTGCGGAGCTACGCCATTAAAAAAAATACTTCACCTCAAGAAGAAGGCGGCACCAGTTGTCCTGACTACGGCAGACAAACAGTGTTCACTGTAGCCTCGAGAGATGGCGTTACCGTGCCGTTGCGGTATAATCTACATGTTTAGAACGGGTTAGTTGCAGAAGATGAGCGCATCAACTTTATTCTGAGATAAACAAGCAAGTTATTCACATAAGCTTGTTAATAAACCAAATTGATTAGAAAAGTTCCAGCTCGATGCTTAACTTAAGCGCGAACGACCGTTTGGTTTAAGTGGAAGAGTCGTGTAGAATTTGCAATCCTATTTCATTTACACATGGTATGCACCTACGCAAGAGAATGGTCTGGTCGACTAGCCTCTAGTTAGACACTCACAAAGGCTGAGGCTGCCCAGAAGTTCTGTGCGATCTCGACGGCATTCAAAGAGCAGCACTCCGGCCTGTGGGTCTCACTGGATCATGCGAGTTTTTTTTGTCTTCGCCTCCGAGGCTTGCTTCACTGTGCTGACACAGTCTTGCCGAATCACTTGCGCCTTAGTGTCCGAGGGCTCGGAGAGAAAAAGGACGTGCGTTATGGCGGTCGTGTATTTGCTGTGGCACTTTCGCACACTTGATTACTGAACTGCCCTCGTTGCTTGCACAGCGCTGATTTCTCCCCAGGGAAACTGCCGTCTTCTTTACCTGCCGCGTACCTCTCTCGATGAATCCCTTCATCTTAGTGGTAGTGCGTCTCAGCACGCTTCTCTCTTTATCCCCGTTTTCCCCCTTTTCTCCTTTTCCTGTGAAGCAAACAGGCAGTTTTCCCATTACCGTAATTTTGTGCTAGCCTGATATTTTCGTTTTGTTCCTCTGTGTGTACATGTTTGCATTTCTAGAAACCCTCTCACTAATAATAATAATAATAATAATAATAATAATAATAATAATAATAATAATAATAATAATACATTTACTATTCATTACAGTGCCGAGCGGCCGTATTCTGTAAAGGCTCGCTTTGCTACGGGTTCGGTCTGGCTGTTACGTCTGGCTGACGTCGCTCGGAGACAGAGTGGAATGTCGCGGCTCGAGCGAGACCAATGAACGAGTGGCGTTCTGCCGCAAGGGGGTGTCATCATATTTGTTTGTACTATGGGGACGATATACTCACTGAAGGATGTTGCAAGTTTGGCAAAAAAACCTTTATTTGTATACAATACTCGCTCATGTAGTTTCCAATAATTATTGACTTTCCGACGCGGACAGCTAGTGGTTCACTTTTATCTGCGTGGTTTTATTTAATTTTGTCGCAAGGTGATGCGCCATACTTTAAGCGATCAAAGCGGTTCTCAGCGTGTAGACCGTGGCTGCAGTAAGATTTCGTTTATTCGTGGGTGACCTTAGGATGGGCGATTGCGATTAGAGTTCCGGCCACAGATCCCACAACTTCGAGAATCTTGCCGTGATGAAGCAAGTGTTCTTGAGTGCGGCTTTCTACTGTAGCATGGAGAGAAATCTCACAACCCTTTTTCTTTGCCCTCCACCGTAATTACCCTAGCGACGGTGGTAAGGATGCGACTGACTCATGGTTTCGGCAGCCCGATAGCTTCTACATTCGAGACGCACTGCTGAAACAACCCGTGCAAAAAATACTATAGCACGCACAGCACTTAGTTGCAGTGTCAACGATACTAAATCTTGTGGTCCCCGATAATCTAGCTCTTCGCCAATAAATCGCATTCCGTATTTGTGGTGCCTAAATTCCCTCTGAAGTCGGTTCGCTCATGTCGAACGCATCGCACCGTTGCTTCTCGTCACGTCGTTGTCTTTGGCCATCGCTCGCCAGCGACACAACCAAGAAAGCCACTATCGGCACCCCCGTTATCGCGACGGCCAGAGACTAGCAGACGCCCACGGTTGCCCTAGCAACCCTCAAGATCACGCTCGCCACTGCGCGCGACCGCCGAGCGAATCATGTCGCCCCGGTTCCTCTCGTAGCAGACGACGGGCTCCTTTCCAGATGATTGACAACCTGTGTGACAACAACAAAATTTGTAGTCAAGCCCACCAGGGATGACGACAACGAAGCGCCGACCAATGGCGTTCCTAAGCGGGAACTGGTTCCAATGCGAACCGTTACAGAATACGGCCCCGCGAACAGCTTCAATGCACTTGAATTGCTGCACTTAAATTTCATACACAAGACACAATTTACAAAAAACTACAAATAGCATAGACAATACAGTATGAGGAATCGAAACAAATATGGAAAAATAAAGCAAGGGGAAGGGCGTAATAAGGAGTTAATCGTACAACATGATGACCTACACATGTACAGGGAACCCAGGCACTGAACTCTGAATGTACCAATACAGGCAGAATACGGAATTTAAAAAAAGACATTTGAAAATCTCGGCTTGAACAGAGAATTGTGTGGCTTCAGAACCGTGAGGTTCTTCGTTCGAACCCACGTAAATTCACGAACTCACTCCTTCGAAAGCGTGCTTTGCCGTCATTAGCTTCTTTGTGCGAAAATGCCAGGTTTAAAGAAGGCGCGTGCTTAGTGGTAGTGGCGGGCGCGAAAATTGGCTACGACCGAATGCATGTTTTTAGGGTTCCTTGTCTAAGAGGAGTTGGAAGCCATAAAATGTAGTAGTACATATGTACGTGGTAAAACATTATAATGACTCATTTATACGACAATTTTACTTGAGGATCAGGAAGAAAGAAAAAGTGGGACTAAAACGTCTTCCCAAATGAATTTATGATTTGTTTTTATCAGCGAGGCTTGGCAATTGGACGTGTAATTTCCCCAAGCCAGTGTCGATGCGATGCAAAGTTAAGGTGGTGTATTATATTTCCCTCCGATGAAATATGAGGCTCCCACTGTGATTGTCATTCAAACAGGACGCCATCAACTACTGGTCCACTTTGGAGCTTCTGACCCGTGAATCATTAGTACTTCTAGGACAGCAAGTTTGTTAACCACGTGCTCTAAACACTGCCTTTCTATAGTGTTTCTCTACCGGAGTTGCCCGTCATCCGTCAATGCCTGTTTCGCAACGTCCCGCCGAATACATCGATCAATCAGGTGAAAAGCTTACATGGAGAACAACTTTATTATTATCAGCAATATGATATCCCCAAAAAACATTTTGTTTTCGCAAATCGCACCCAGTGTCACGTGTTCGTTATTCAATGCACCCTGCTGAGGATTTCTATTGAAACCAATGGTGCCAATCTTTGGTAAGAGTCTCCCTGGCGACTGCAGTTCCACACGCAGTGCATGACGCAACTACGGGCTTAATGCGCATGCGCGTCCGTTTGCCAAGATGGAGCGGCAGAGTGCAGACAATAAAATAACGCGAATGAATCGCGCAATGCGTCGGAATAAAAAAAACTGCAAACATGGCGCGAATTGGTATGATTCGGAAACAGGAAACCATCAAAAAGTACTACACGACGAATAATAGGCAAACGCCGTTAATCGCCGGACTATAACTACAATCTCTATGATTGATGACGCGGGAAAGCACGCGCTGATTGACCGTGGTAGTGATGTGCGATTGTCTCGGTTGGTCGAGCGAAATGGCAATTCTCGGCTTTCAAAAGGGTACGAGCGATTTACTCCTACGTCTAGGCTCTAGCAGCCCAGTCGCGGCGAGATAAGATCTGCACATTAGCTTTCTTGTTGAAGGCTTGCCACGCATGTACATGAAAGAAACACACCTATAGGCCCAAATGAACGTAGTGTCTATGCTTTGTTTATAAATAAATAAAAAAAACACGTTACCATTCTTCTCACTAGGAACGTTCCAGATTGCGTAATTATCTGTATGCCTAGCCGAGTGCAAGCGTGAAATTTTCCCAGGTTATTGCGCATTCGTAGCCTCCCACGAAGACTGGGACAAACAGCACTTTTCAGTCCGGCAAGTTACACCTAATATGGCGTAGTAAGCTCTCTCAAACGCGGTGATTCATGACTCTGATGGAAAAATCGAGGCTAACTCTATAGTTTACCTATGCTTGCGTCATGCTCGGTGCGACAAAGCTGGCATTTGTGCACGGTACACATGCACGATCGCGCATTGGCCCCTCTTCTCTGCGCAAAAAGTAAGCTGCGTGGATAAGTTATGGTTGCAAAGATATGAGCGATAATACTAGAGCACGTGTCTCGCTACACCGTGGTTTCAGCAAGCGACCATTTTGGATCGCTTTAAGGACGTTCGGCGCAAAAAAAAAAATTACATGTCTTCTGTATTGCCTGATGCAATGATTACGCTATTACAGCTGGGTTACTAGTTAAACTTTCCCTAGCCCTCAATTGATATTTATTTATTCATTTATTTATTTATTTTACAAGTACTTTCAGCCTTGTTATCAGGCCTTAGGCAGGATTAGGCATTAGAAAAAAAACAAGTATAAAATAAAGGAAATAATTAGAAACACAAGCGAATGAAAATATACTGAGCACGTACACCAATGAAGCGTTCACGGAACTTACTTAACTAGGGGTTTACTGTTCAACGATTATACATACCTCCCCATAACTGCTCTATGCAAAATAGGTTGTTTCGTTTAGCTTAGCTCATGCGCTGCTTTCTACATGGTCATAAACTGCTGCTGTTCACTGCTGTGAAGCAATGACTCTAATAGCTCTATTCAGCGTTTGCATGTAGTACGTTGTTTAATATTCTAATCTCTTTTACGAGTAAGGCAGCGCACACATTTTTTTACCGCAAAATATTATCTATAGAACTTCCCTGCAATGGTGTATGGCATGGTGCTATCTTATCGCACGTTTTCATCGAGGTAAGTTGTTTTCTAATTTTCTAGTTAAAGATTAGGTGCTCGCCTCTGTAAACGTGATGTTTCTTTTTGCAACAATGGAATATTTTGTTTTCGCGAGCACCTTCTCAGGAACTTACACAATGAACTCGCCGTCAGCAAGTTTTCACTAATTTTCTAATTAAAGATTACGCAATCGCCTCCAAAAACGACGTGCTCATTTTTTGGAATCATTGAATATTTTGTTTCATCGAGCACCTTCTATGAAACTTACACAATGAGCTCACGGTCAAGAGGTAAAGAGGACGTGAACATGCATGCACGTTGAACGAAATGACAAGGGCTTTAGGGATTGTGAAAATGAAGTGCTGTATTCGGGAGGCCTTATGCCTTCCGGAGAGCTCAAAGGACTTTTGAGCACACTTTAGTAGCCTGTTAGCCACCATCCCAGTACATGATGCTTCAGGGATGTCCTTTTATTATGGTTTCGAGCGCAACTCACGAGAAGCATGCGAAGCGTTCATGGAATGCCCACAAGAGGGCTGGTGGGACTTTTTATTAGAGAGAAATTTATATGGTGTATACGATACATATGCTGTAGTGTCCATAATTTTATGAATCGTTAGACGTTATTTAGAAATGTATATGCTGCATATGATACATATGCTATAATGTCCATAATATCGTGAATCATTAGACGTTACTTACATGACGCATCTCGTTCGAGCATTGGGCATTCGACGTTATTTACATGACGCATCTCGTTGGAGCACAGGAGGAAGTGGCAATGGAGCCCAAGATTCCATCTTTCTTACCTAAACGCTACGTTATACAGCCACCAAAGATGCCCTGCATGACATCAGGATATAATTTGAATGCATGCTGTAGTTTTCACGGGGAACATGCCGCGGAAGCACATTTGTGACATCTCCCGTCTATAGCCTATGCCTTTTAACGCGATAGCGTTAAGGAGCTCGTGTCGCAGAAAAGCCGGTGTCGTCGGCGTCGGGTGTCGGCGTCGGCGGCGTTGACCGTGAGCGATAAATCACGGCAGGCGCTTCATAAATAAAAAGCAACTTCCAAGATTGGCCCGGTGGGAATCGAACCCAGGTCTCCGGAGTGTGAGACGGAGACGCTACCACTCAGCCACGAGTTCGATGCTTCCAAGCGGTGCAAACGCGCCTCTAGTGAATGCGGTGTTGCCTTCGAAACGAGCCGTGGAAAGTTATACTGCGGTGTATATCGGTAATTATGAACATGTAACGTACAGAAGTCACAATTACACGAGTTGCGAAGTGCGTTTCCGCTGCATTTCTTCTGCGCTTTCCGCACACGCAGAGCCATCTTGCGGCAAACACAGAAGACCCCCTCCTCTCAATGTACGGCGCTGCCCCGACAGGAGGCGCGCCGCGCGCGCATTGGGACCGCTGCCAGGCGCGTCGCGGGACTCCCTCTCCCCTGACGACGGTTCGCCGTGCTTCCGGTTTAGATTACTATCTATCTCTCTGCCCGTGCCGATCACGACGTTTGGCAGGCGTAGATCGTTTCCCCTCCGAGACACCGAGTTCTTTGGTTCGTTTCGTTCGCTCAGGCGCACGTTTCGTTGCCGCGCCCAACGCTGCGTTGCTCGACGCTCACCGCGTGATAGGTGGGCGCTAAGTCCGATGCGGGGCGCATCGTAAGTGATTGCTGTGCCGTAGCGCATTGTCTTATACCCCTTGGCGGGTCGACGGGAACGCTGTCGCGTCCCACTCTTGAAGGCGAAGCTTAAGCGTCCTCCAATTTTTTTACCAAAAGCAGAAGAAGAAAGAAAAAAATGTTTCGTGGCGACTTGCATACACGTAACAGATACCTGTTATGCGTTGCCGTAAGAATTGTGGTGTTTTCTTGTCTCAGAGATCCGCCAACGTAAGGCATTAGCAGGATCCACACTTCGACTGCAGCTGTAGTTTCTGAGGCTGAACGGTGTCATACAAAAAGAGATATCGTCAGCTTTAGGCAGCTAAATAAGAGTTAAAAAGAACCCAGTACAAAAAAACGTCGTGATCGGCACGGGCAGAGAGATAGATAGTAATCTAAACCGGAAGCACGGCGAAGCGTCGTCAGGGGAGAGGGAGTCCCGCGACGCGCCTGGCAGCGGTCCCAATGCGCGCGCGGCGCGCCTCCTGTCGGGGCAGCGCCGTACATTGAGAGGAGGGGGTCTTCTGTGTTTGCCGCAAGATGGCTCTGCGTGTGCGGAAAGCGCAGAAGAAATGCAGCGGAAACGCACTTCGCAACTCGTGTAATTGTGACTTCTGTACGTTACATGTTCATAATTACCGATATACACCGCAGTATAACTTTCCACGGCTCGTTTCGAAGGCAACACCGCATTCACTAGAGGCGCATTTGCACCGCTTGGAAGCATCGAACTCGTGGCTGAGTGGTAGCGTCTCCGTCTCACACTCCGGAGACCTGGGTTCGATTCCCACCGGGCCAATCTTGGAAGTTGCTTTTTATTTATGAAGCGCCTGCCGTGATTTATCGCTCACGGTCAACGCCGCCGACGCCGACACCCGACGCCGACGACACCGGCTTTTCTGCGACACGAGCTCCTTAACGCTATCGCGTTAAAATTACCGCTGTTTTGCTTGGACGAAGTATTCAAAGCGATAGCAAGGTTAGGCGTTGCACTAGAGATCATCACGCTGTGTTCGAACACTAGGTAAGGGCGATATGGCATGGCACGGCAGGTCGTACAACTGCTGTTGCGCAGAATGAATAGAGATGGGCAGCGTTGTGATCAGGCGTGTCACAACGGTTTTGAGCGCCAAACGATATAACTAGATGTAAGTAGCTTGACATTTAACAATCCATTCCATTCAATCCAGTGCATGCATTACGGTGCGTCGTGCACGCTTATCCTCAACGGAAGCGCAAATTTACTTGCGTCTGACACTCGTGCCAACGGCGAAATACGAAAGCTTTAGTGTCGCCACTGTAGAGCCGACTCAACGGAGCGTGAGTGTGTAGTCCACAGCGGAAGGAATACACGAGGGAAGGCCACGTGAGAAACTCTAAGCCTACTCATAGAAAATAATATAGAGGACAACTAGGCCTTGGTTGGCTTCCTTTAGTTGCGTCTCCTGCGGTGGATTGTGGAATAGGCTGATGCGTGTCAACACGACCAAAAGCCATAATTAGACGATGACCACGAGGCAACCACTCCCATTCGTCAGCGGCTATTCCGAAGTTAAGGCACCGTGAACAGCGGCTGTTGACGGGTCGACAAATGCGCCCGGTACCTATACCTGAAAGCCTGAACTAATAATGAAAAGGCCCTACGGCAAATGATACCGAAGAACAGCCCTGACTTTTTATTCCAAGGCTGCTAAACCGTAACCCATTCCATACCATAGGAAGTGGAGTGCAGCAGAAGAATGCCATATCATGGGCGGCATATCGCGACCGATTCGACGATCGTGATTGGCAGCGATACAGTCATCAGATTCCCTGGATGAGTCGCCTAAGGAAGACGACGGTATTAAAAGCTGAGCCATATTGTGCAGTGGTGGTGACGTGTCCTGATGTGGACTCGGACCTTGATGGAGTGAGCTTCCGTATCTCGGGACACTGTGGGTAATATAAAATACACCCTTCTTCGTTCATTCCTACATCCGGACTTATTCATCGATGGGATTGGGGAATCCTGGCCCGAACGCCTCCTTGATCCGCAAGAAGGAGCTCATGTCTGGTGTGAGAAACGCACGCCGAGGTTGGTGAAGGTTCAAGCGTGGGACGCAGTCGAGTGTTCGCTGTTAGTCAGGAAACGCACCGAACCACCACACGTTACATAGGCGGGTGTGGTGGATCAAGCCGCAAGACAGCGGGGAAAATAGCAAGAAAATGCGCACAGCAGTTTAACTCTTACCCTACCATGTCAAAAATAGGTGTGTTTTATAGCTTACCTAAGACGTTTTCTTCTGAAGAAACTGCTCTACTCAATGTTTTATGTAATACATGAATAAAAAAACAGAACCAATTCACCTTTCATGCTTAGAAGTTTTATGAAAGAGTGGTATGTCATAAAAAAGATATGAATCCGAAGTGAAGGAAATGAAGATATGAATACGAATCTTCATTCCACTTAGCACAAGTAATTCCCCCTATGTTGTCTTTGGTGTCAGTGTTTGTTGGCTTCTTATGATATAGCTTCTCAGTTGGCTTCTCGTTTATTTCATAACGAGGGTCTCGAATCCGGCAACATTGATGCCTTCAGGTAGCATATGTGGGTTTATTGACCAGTTGCCTTCACCCTTAAAGATCACGTTCCCGTGACGCCTGCGGCAACAAGGACGTTCCGTCCGCCACCAATGTGCGTGAGTGGTGGCGCTGACTAACACTCCCAGGGTTCTACTAGTACACACAAATACCCAAGAGAGTGGATGAGGAAACAGCGCCGCGGTAGCCCGGATAGACAATATAATAAAGAAAGGCATCAGGCAGGGAGATACGATCTCTCCAATGCTATTCACAGCGTGTTTACAGAAGGTATTCAGAGACCTGGTTTGGGAAGAATTGGGTATAAGAGTTAATGGAGAATACCTTACCAACTTGAGATTCACTTATGATATTGCCTTGCTTAGTAACTGAGGGGACCAATTGCAATGCATGCTCACTGACCTGGAGAGGCAAAGCAGAAGGGTGGGTCTAAAAATTAATCTGCAAAAAACTAAATTAATGTTTAACAGTCTCGGAAGAGAACAACCGTTTACTATAGGTAGCGAGGCACTGGAAGTGGTAAGGGAATACATCTACTAAGGACAGGTATTGACCGCGAATCCGGATCATGAGACTGAAATATTCAGAAGAATAAGAATTGGCTGGGGCGGCTGGCACATTCTCAGATCATCAACAGCAGGTTCCCATTATCCACCAAGAGAAAAGTGTATAACAGCTGCGTCTTACCCGTACTCACGTACGTGGCAAAAACCTGGAATCTTACGAAAAGGGTACTACTTCAATTTAGGACGACGCAACGAGCTATGGAAAGAAGAATGATGTGTGTAACGTTAAGGGATAAGAAAAGAGCGAATGTGGTGAGGAAACAAACGCGAGTTAATGACATCTTAGTTGAAATCAAGGAAAAGAAATGGGCATGACATGTAATCAGGAGGGAAAATTACCGATGGTCATTAAGGGTTACGGAGTGGGTTTGAAGGGAAGGGAAACGTAGCAGGGGGTGGCAGAAGGATAGGTGGGCGGATGAGATTAAGGGAACAGGGTAGGGAAAGTTTTCGAAAAAAAATCGATTTTTTGTTTTTGTGTAATTTAAAATCTCTATTCTTTCCTTAACATGGCCCAGTGTATCATTCGCGCGCACGCGCAATATTTACCTCAAAATCAACATTTTTCGAAACCTAGGCAGCATCCAGCCACGCCCCCTTTGACACATGCTCGGGACCTGTGCCTCTCCTAAACTGAAAGAACAAATTTTATTCAACGCCTATTTTTGGCACGTTTAGCGGAATAGCTGTAACTCATCTGGCAACAGTGAAAACCTAGCTAGCATATTTCACTAAGCCAAACGAATCCTAAGACGCAGCTGGATTGCTCGCAACGCGCGGCGTTTTGCTCGTGCTTCGGCGAGTTTTCTCGGACAATCGAATTTGTTTATACTTTGGTGCTGGTTATTTAGCGGTAATGCGATGTCGAAGCCAAAGAAGTGCTATAAAAAACGTCTCTTCCACGGAAACTGGCATAAGTCGACCTCCAATGACGCCTATCCTCCGCCACACAATCCAGGAGTGGGCGCCGCGGCCACCACGTGTGCATCTGCATCGAAGCTTTCGCGCTCGGCGGAACGATTGAAGCGGAACGCCCATGCTTCAGCAGCTTTCAAAGCCTGAGCTTCTCCAGAAATGTCTCCATGGAAAAACTCAGAACGCGAATGAGGAGTTCAACAACGTTGTAAGGGAGCGCGCTACGAAGAATGTCTTTCTTGGCCTCAAGACGCTGAAAATAGCGTCAATGGATGCTACGCTAACTTTTAATGACTGCAGCATTGCTCGAGCCGACATTTTCAGGTCATTGGGAGTTTCTCCAGGATGGTTCAAAGTCCAGTGGTTGCGCGAAGCTGACTGGCGGCGACTGTACTTTGCAGAGAGGGCTACACGACTGGTCACTAAGGAGGCCCGGAAAACAAGGCGGCTAGCACAGAAAAGAAATGTTGACGATGGAGGGGACTACCAGGCTGGTGGCTATTGAAAAAATGCGCCAGAATTCGTTTCTATAGTCCTATATTGCAATAAAGCTCTTTCTTCCACTTCAAAGCCAATTGTCCCGAAACACCAAATTTTGCTGCATTTGACCCTTTTTTTCAGAAACTACAAGGGCTAGGGAGATAAGATTTTCTAGATATTGAGCAAACAACAGAGAGTCTACTGAACCAGGATGATAAATATTATTGTAAGGGATTTTTATTTACAGGCTATTTACTGAAATTTTTGGCTCTAAAATTTGGTGGGTCCAGTAAAAAAAAGAAAACAAAAAAACCAATCTTTCAAAAAGAATCATCCTGGTTCAGTAACACTACTTAACATTGCTGATTACAATGCCGCCAAGGTTAACTTTCTAACCCCAGCAAATCATGAGAAAAAGGGTCACGAACATAGCCTAAAATGCATGGCAAGAATAGGACCTACCCTGTCCCCTTAAGAAGTTTGCAAAGACAACATGGCCACAATTAGTACATGACCGGGGTAGTTGGAAATGTATGGGAGAGGCCTTTGCTCTACACTGGGCGTAACTAGGCTGATGATGATGACGATGATGATGATGATGATGATGATGATGATATTGGCTGGTGCGCACAATCTGTCTCGTGCGGCACATTGTAAACGGGGCGAAGTGTAGCGCACCTGCCTCGCTAAAATGGAGATCGCGAGTGGCAATGCCTGGGCGACGCGTGGGCTCAATTCACAGCAGGTGCCGCAGACAGACCTGCCCTCATACAGCGCTTTGTTTGCACACAGACGACGTGCGCTACTGTGGTGCCATCTCGCAGCCCGTCTTGGCAGCACTAAGCAACGTACACCACGTACCCGAGCACACGAGGGTTGGACCCTCCCGCGTGTAGCCATGCGCGGCTTAGCCGTGTCTGGGGAAAGGGGGATCCTGGGGGTTGAGCTGGTGCTGGGTGTTTGGACCTTTAAGGCCCCCCGGCGGAGGCAACATACCTCTTTGGCCTCTGCTTCACATAGACGGCACCCCCGGACTGACCCACCCGGGGGAAATCGGTAGTTGCCTTTTCCTGTCTCTCTCTCCCTCCAGCCTTCGTCTTTCTCTCACTTTTCATCTTTCCTGTCTTCTCCTTCCTTCCGCTTACTTCCAAATTTTCCAGGCAGCAAGGGTTAACCTTGTGTGATTAACCAACCTACGTTATTCTATATTTGGTTATAGAGATAATGTACAGCTGGCGCTTACAGGACCTGTTCTTACAGTCCCTGTAGCGTCCCCTTGTAGGACTCCATGGTGGGTGGCTGGCGTTATTGCCGAAAATTAAATTCCTTTATGGCAACATCTTTTCCTCCACATCCTGACCGCCCTCAGAAAAGAGGGCGCACCGAAGATGTATTTCAGTTTTTTGGACGAAAAAGACTCAACTTCCCACGATTTCACGTAATTCATTCGGAAAAGTCAGATAAACAAGTACGCACAATCTTCCCATTTCTAGTTTAGAAGTATTTAACTGAGGCTCTTGGTCCAGGTTACAAGGCATTAAGGATGGCAAGTGGAGATCTCCTTTTGGAGCTCCGTGACCTGAAACAATACGAGAAGCTACCCAATCTAGTGTCTTTTGGAGACTTTCAAGTGACAGTGACTCCGCACCGCACTATGAACACTACACGCGGCGTTGTCTCAGATGATGACCTGCTTCAGTTGACAGAGGCAGAGCTCCTAGAGGGCTTCAATGAGCAAAATGTTGTTAATGTGAAAAGAATAAAGATGAGGCGCGATGGTAAGGAAATTGCAACCAAACACCTAATTCTAACATTCAATTCAAGTGTCCTGCCCGAATTAATCGAGGCCGGGTACATAAACTCCGTGTCAGGCCTTACGTGTCAGCGCTTCGGCCACAGCTCGCAGAGCTGCCGCGGCCGCCAAACTTGTGCTAAATGCAGTGCCAAAGAACACACCACTGAAACTTGTGAGAACGCTCTTCACTGTGTAAACTGTGATGGGGAGCACGCCGCGTACTCACGGTCGGGCCCATCCTGGAAGAAAGAAAAAAGAAATAGTAAAGATCAAAGTGAAAGAAAATATCTCATTCAAGGAGGCACGCAGGCGGGTACCCAAAGCAAACGTACTTTCCGTACTTACGAATGTACCATCGAGTGAAAGGTTCTTTGAATTCTTGTATTTAAAGATGCAGTCAGTGCTGCACATACAGATAGCGAGTCGGTCACAATAACAGCTAATGGGTCGTTTTGGGGAAGTTTTCGTAACGCTAATATAATCGCTAATACTTCTGCTTGAAACATAGGTGTGAAATCGGGAAGGCGAAGCGAGTAAGACCATTGTGGAGATTCAGAGAAGATTGCCACTCCCGCCTTCTCATTGCACACAGAAGCGTCAGTGGCTATTACATTTTCAGTGGTTAGTTGGTATAGGCAGTCGTGTAAGATGTTAAATAAATTTCGCCTTGGTAACAGTTTAGCATGATTCGGAAATATGTCCTCGAACTCAATTTTGAGGTCTGTTAAGTCATTATTTGAATGACAAACTTGGCGTAGGGACACGTTCAATTGTTGTAACTGTGCTTGTACAAATAATATCTGAGGGCTGTGGAATGTAGACCACGATGCCTGAAAAAACTCAGATGGTTCAATGATAAAAGCATATTGCGTGCGCCTTTTTGAAAACTCACAAATTTTTAAATATGTCTGAACCGTAAGCATGCGGAATCTGCAACCTAGGGTGGGTATATGGGCTTCCTGATATAAAACAGCGTTGGCAACAAATCTAGGATGCCCGAGGCATGACCGTAGAGCTTCTCTTTCTAAAAGTATGAGAGGTTTAATTTTGTAGGTGGGGTCACCGGAAAATATTACGCAGCCAAATTCTAATATGGGCCGAACATACATTTTATAAGTAATCAATAAGGTATCCTTGCGTAGTCCAGGGTGGCGGTGGCTGAGCCGGTGAAGCATAGCTACGGCTCGTTCGGCCTTTGTTTTAATATGTTCAATGTGACTCCGACAGGTGAGTTTGCCATCGTAAATAACACCAGGGTACCTGACTTCGTCAACTTGAGGAATGATTTCCTGTCGGTATTGCAAAGATATATGCACTTGTGCAGTTAATGGGAAGACTAAGACTGCACTTTTGCTGATATTTAATGACATACCTAATCTCTCTAGCCATGTCTCCAGCATTCCTAAGTAATTTTGAAACGACTGTTGTAGAGAATGTATATTGTTTGCGGAGGAAAAAAATGCGATATCGTCCGTATAAACATAAACATGTACTTCCGGAGACAAAGGAATGGTGCTTAGCAAAATGTTAAATAATACAGGGGAAAGAACGGAACCCTGTGGTACACCTCTTATCTGCTTGTGTTTAGACGTCGAAATACCGTGTTGGTAACAATAAAATTCACTATCCCTTATATATTCGCAGATCCAAACGGTTATATATTTTGGGAAATTCGTAGAGTGAAGCATATCGAATAGAATGCAAAGTTCTACAAAGCATATGCTTTTGCTAAATCTAGCGTCACCAAAGCTGCGTACTCTTGTTTGCGGCGAGCAAGTTTAATCCGGCTCTCTAAATCTACATGGGCGCACCATATGGAGTGGCCCGGACGAAATCCAATCTGACAAGGACAGAGAAGGTTGTCATCCTGCATAAAATTAGTTATACGACCGTGAAGAACCCTTTCTATTATTTTGACCACATTTGAGGTAAGAGAAATTGGTGTTTTGTTTTCTAAGTCAAGTCCGGATGATTTTTTCTTCAATAGTGGGATAATTTTAGCTACTCTCCACTCTCTTGGAACCCATGAATTCTTGAGAGAGAAATTTATTATGTTTAGTAGGTCCTGAGGCACATAATCAAATACAACTTTTAGCATTCTTGTTGTAATTTCATCTGGACAGGGGGCTGACGCCGACAAAGCATTAATAATGCCTTCAAGCTCTGTCGCTGTTACTGCTACAAAGTCGTCTACAAAGGGAGGTTTCTTTAGTCCTATCGGCAATTGATGCGTGAAACGTCGTGCAAGTCCTTGAGCAATTTTCTCAAGTGATTCTGATAATTCTTTTGTTGATAAAATGACAAATTCGACGTTCACGGGGGCCGGTACAGCTTTGCGAGATCGAAGAAATTTAAAGAGGGCTTTTTTATTGTTAGAGCGATGATGATGATGATGATGTCCTTGACGAGTTTGGCGCTTACCCACTCGCGGGGATTGGCCAAAAGTCGGGCAGACTTTGCTTATGTGTTCAGAAAATTCAGGTAAAAATCTGAAATTTTGTTAGATGAATTTAGGCTAGAGAAAATCGAAACAGTTCAGTAGGCTGTCCTGCTACGTAGGGGGAAAAATAATTATCTTTAATATATCAATGAGGCAATAGAGGAGGAACGAATAGAATAATACTGTCATCAAAGAAATCGGTTTCATTCAATAATAAATTTTTCTAAGGCGAAGCACACATTCCTGTGTGAGTGCCCAAGCACAGACGCCCCGAAAGACAGTAGTGCCGGAGTGTTCAAAGGCAGGCCAAGCTGTCGCACTGTAATTTCTAATGTCATTTTCCTCACGGTGGAGAAACGTCGGCATTCCAGTAGGTAGTGCTCAATCGTCTCTAATGCATTGCAAAAATGGCACAATGGCGATACTGCCAGACCAGATCAGTGCATGTAAAAATTTAGAGATGGGACTCGACAACGTAGTCTCATTAGTGTAACTTCCGTTTGTCTTGTTTTGCAAAACTTCCTGCTCCAAGGGAATTATAAGTGGCGTAGTTCCAAGGATGATTTAGGGTTCGATTGTGATGCTAACAGGATGTATCTTCTGAACCTGGCGGACGTGATAGAACCCACCGTTGGAAGAAGGGGAAGCACTGGGCCACTGACAGAAGCCTTGGCCAAGCTGTCTGCCACCTCATTTATAAATATGCCTTTCTGCCCAGGCACCCATATTAATCGTAAACTTCTCGAATGACTTGGAGCCAGTGAGGACAAAGTTTTCAATATGTGTGACTCGCCGGGAGCAGTAAGTGAGGTGCACAACGACAAAGAATCTGTGATTATTACCGCCGTTGTCCTAGACGATTGTAGCTTTCGTAAAGCTAGGACAACAGCTAGGAATTCTGATAGGTATATTGGAGTGAAGTCGGGAAGCCGAATAGAAAAACCAGTCCAATGATGATGAGAAGATTCCAACTCCTGCTTTTTCTTCACTCTGCGAAGCATCCGTTGATAAAATTACGTTAGTGTGGAGTTGATTGGAGTGATCCTGGAGTAAGCCGTTAAGAATATGCGAGGTAAGCTGCTTTGCATTATTTGTGTATAGGTCATCATAAGTAATAACTAGTGAATTTGAGAGGCTGTTTTCCGTGATTATATCATTTACATTTACGTCTAACGGATTCAATAACCATTGCGATACAATGACTTCTGGCGTGTGAAATCGTGGCCATCTGACTCCAAAAAATTGGACTCGTTGTTTGATGAAGATGGACTGGGATCTTCTTAGTGGGGATTCATAGAGCCTTATAAATGTTTGAACGGTAAGTATTTTAAATCTCATTTCAAGGAAAGGTAATCGTGCTTCCTTGTAGAGCACAGCGTTGGCTACAAACTTTGGTAGCCCCACACATAAGCGAAGCGCTGCCCGTTCCAGCAAAACAAGTGGGCGTAGCTTGTAAGCCGCGGCGCCTGAGAATAACACACAACCGAACTCTAGTATAGGTCGAATATACATGCGGTAAATCATTATGAGTGTGTCTCTGCGCATGCCTCATCGATAATTACTTATCCTTCGTAATATCTCCATTGCACGAGAAGCTTTTGAAGTTATATGTTCAATATGCTGACGCCAATCAAGATTACCATCATAAATAATTCCAAGG
Source organism: Dermacentor albipictus (assembly GCF_038994185.2). NCBI lineage: Eukaryota > Metazoa > Arthropoda > Arachnida > Ixodida > Ixodidae > Dermacentor > Dermacentor albipictus. The sequence goes on from NW_027225569.1 coordinate 14,756,597, forward strand.
TACTTGACCTTTTCCACTTGTGGGATAGTGGAATGACGGTATGAAAGGGATATAGTAACTGGGTCTTGTAGGGGAAAAACAAGAACGGCACTCTTATTTACATTAAGGGACAAGTGAATACTGTCCAGCCATGCTTCTAGCTCGCATAAGTATTCCCGTAAGCATTCGTACAGTGACTGAATATCGCTTGCTGATGCAAAAAACGTTATATCATCAGCCTAAACGTACGTGCTTTCATTTCAATGATGAGGAATGGAGCTGAGTAGGCGGTTAAACAGCAGCGGGGACAAAACTGCCCCTTGAGGAACCCCGCGTGTTTGTCTGAATTTTCCCGATGAAATTCCGCTTTGTGCGCAGTAAAACTCCCTGCCCTGCAAGAACTCTGCAGTCCACGTCACGAAGTAGTCTGGTAATCCAATATCCTGCATCCTCAATATTAATAAAGGGTATTCCACACTATCGTATGCTTTAGAAATGTCTAATGTGTCTGGGGCAGCATATAGTTTTTGGTAACGAGCCAACTGATTTCGGCTTTCTAGGTCGATATGTGCGCACCAAATGGACATCCCTGGTCTAAATACAATTTGGCAGGGACCCAATAATTCTCTTCTGGTCACAAACTGAACCATACGTGCGTTTAATAATCTTTCTATTAATTTTACGAAATTTGATGTTAGAGAAATAGGCCGAATATTGTCTAGGACATACCCTTTGGTTTGGTCTTTCAGCAGAGGAATCACCTTCGCAATTCTCCACACAGGAGGGAACCATGCATATTGTACTGAGTAATTTATGGTATCTCACAAGCCCTTAGGAGCGACTTCAAAGAGAAGTTTAATCATCTTGGTAGTGACTCCATGGGGGACCTGGGGCTCCAGCTGTTAAACAGGAAACGGCTTGGGACAATTCTGCCATGGAAAACTCTTCGAAATCTTCTGAAGTGCCCTGCGCGTGAGGAGAGAAGGGAAAAGAGGTAGCGAAGCTGGTCTCTAACTCTTGCGCGATTACATTTAGAGAGTCAGCTTTTTCACTTGTGGTTAAAACTACCGACTCCCAGTTCAAGGGCCGTGGAATCATTTTTTGGGATCTTAAATACCGAAATAATGCACGCTTATTATTTGCTTTCGAAAGGAATTCGAAATGTCGGACATTGTAATCGTCTTTTGCCTTACCTATCGTTCTTTTAAATGTTCCTGCAATAAATTTATAGGTTTTTCCAGTTTTTCGGAGATTGGTTATGCATGAGTTGTTTCCATGCAGCCTTGCGTCACTTGTAGTCCCGCGAGCAATCGTCATTCCACCAATTTGTAGAAGCAGTGTTTTTACCTGCCTTTAACTGGAACTCTGATCTTTTGCGCGAAGTATCAATGATTGAGCAAATATCCTCGGCTTTAAATGGAGAAATTTCTATTGATTTGAATGTAGTCCGCAAGCAATTTTTTAATGTACGTTAATCCACAAAGGAGTTGATTCAAGCCTGCACGGTGGAATGCGGACCTACCACTTCAAACACAACAGGCAAATGATCGCTGGTCGTCCCGACATTCACCGTTTCTCATGCGGATGTGGGAATACCTGGACCTGAAAACGTGAGATCCAGCACAAATTTGAAGTGTCCGCGAAGAAGCGTAACTGATCCCAAATTTTGACACGAAAAGTTACTTGTGTTTGCCCAGTCCCATAGACGCTTTCCGCACAGGTATATCCTGGATCCCTATGATACATGATGAGAGTTGAAGTCACCTGCCGAAATTATATCTTTACCGCATTTTGCCATAACCGGGTCTAGTGGATGTGTATCCTGCACACCCGAGGGAAAGTATATATTGACTAACGAGAAAGGCCTACTGCCAGGAAGAGTAATTTCTACTGCTAGAATTTCACATTCTGGAGACATCAGCTGGAATGATATATTTGCCCTGTGGCAAAACTTGCTTGAGACCATAATTAACAGTCCCCCACCTCTACATGGGCGATCTAGGCGAAAGGACCTAAAATTGCGCAGAGAAAATTGTTTTTCAGGGGATAACCTGGTTTCTTGCGGTAAAATTACATCTGGAGAAATTTGAGACGATAGAACGTTTAAATCTGTAGAAGCAGCGAATACTGATCTGCAGTTCCACTGCAATACCCTCATCTACCTTCCAGTGATGAGAGCACCGCAGAGGCCACAGCCTCCTGCAATATGTTACCTTTCGGGTTGACTTCAGGGAGGATTTTCTTCGATTTACTGAGTGTGAAGTGGTAGCCTCAAGGGGAGAACACCTCCTTTTATGTGCCCTCACGTCAATTTCCATGTTTGAGGTATCTGGATAATCAGGGCTATCTGGGCTATTAGTTGCCTTGGTTGAGGCACCTGGGACAGACCTGACGTGCTCTATATGGGTTGCGGATGCAATTGCTCCATTTTCCTGAGAGTGGGTTAAACCAGCATTCACGTCAGAGCATGATGGCAGGGCAGCAACACTCGGTAATAATTTTTCTAACTTTGAGGAAACCAGTCCATTGAAGCCTTCCGTGACGCTTTCTACTATGCGCTCCATAATTTTAGCTATAGACTGTGCGATTACCTCTGACAGGCTTCCTTCAACGACAGCTTGGGTTCGTGCTTTCACACTCGCATAACCATGGGCTCTTTCTTTTACGGCCGTATTTGCCTCTTGGCGTGAGCAGCGCCCTTTGTCCATAACCTCCATTATTTGGACTTCTTGAGTTCTAGCAGGGCAGTTTGAGCTATCAGCTTTGTGGGCTCCACCGCAGAAGCCGCAAGAGTCCGACTCGGCCGCGCAATTACTAGCGGAATGGCTCCCGCCGCAGACGCAACAACGAAGGCTGGATTTGCAAGCACCCATGCTGTGACCATAGCGCCAACAATTTCGACATTGTAATGGACGCGAGGCAAGCTGGTCCACTCTGAATATTAGAGGCCAGACGTTTATCTCTGTAGGGCAAGACGTACCTGCAAACGTGGCAATTACTGACTCAGTAGGGAGGCGTGTATTGTCCACCATTCTGTTGCACCGGTAAACAGCGATTACTCCAGCCGCGGAGAGCTTTTCTAGGGTCTCTGTCGGACTTAAGGAGGAGTCTACACCACAAACTATTCCCTTAGTGCAGGCAAGATGCGGGGGAATGAAGGCACTCACTTGCATCGATCCAAATGATGAGCACTTACGTAAGTCGTACACACATGCCTGGTCTGGCGAACGGCAAACAATCCCACCTCTGCCAAACTGTCGCACATCAGTGATGTGCAAGTAGTGATGCGTTGCCGCCTGAAGTTCCGCCTGCACTGCCTTCGGGTTGTTGAGCCGGATGGCTCCTCCATGCAGAGGCACCAGCGCCACAAGAATGCTGCTCACCCCACTGTGAAAGAAAGCTTCAAGATGCATTTGATCAGGTAGTAGCGAGGCCGACCAGGGGGAGATGGCCCTGTGCCGTCCCCTGGAGAACATTTAGACATTTGTGGCACTATCTCCGTAGCCGACAATGTAAATTTATCTTAAAACCCTGCTTGGTATCTACAAAGCTGAACTAAATCCGCACGACACTTAGCCCAAACCCCGAAAGCTCACCATTGCGATCCGATCGAGTTCGTTCTTCGGCACGTTCTTTTTCTCTTCTTTTTATCTACACGACATGGCGACCGACATCTCTCGCTTCTTCTTCCTGATGATGACGATGACACCCGAACGCGGCACCAGAATCCTCTTCTTCTGCGCCTTGCTGCATGGCACGCGAACGCACGCGAGTGTGGATTGCTGTTTCTACGTTAATTCGATGCCAAACACCGACAAGTGCGCGTTTACCAAGAACTGGGAAAAGGAAGGCGACTACAGTCGTGAGTCGTTGGCGATTTAGTTTAACACGCAAGCCGAGTGGCAAATTGCTAGGCTCGGAGGCACACACTGTGATACAGTTGGTTTGGCGCGGTTTCGGTTTCGGACCCAGGTTTACTCGTGCCCCCTCCGGGCGCCGCGGTAACTAGTCACATGACCGGCCCAGTCTATGAAATTCGTCGAGCCCACCAATAAAATCGTTCTTCATCTCAGTAACCTGCTATGATTAGCTGCGCCCCATATCATCATTATGGCCGCCCTCCCGGCTTGACCACAGAATACACATAAACATTTTAGAGAAGGGAGACTGCACCTTCTGATGAAGACTGGAATTAACTGTAGCGACGTCGGCGTAAACTACGCTCTGCTACAATAGCGCACCGGCGAATGGCGCTGATGACACTGTTCAATCGGGAAGTGCAAATGTGTTTTTTTTATATATCGTCGTGCCTGGTTTTGCGCGTCGTACCTGGTTGTAGCTGTGCCCTCCTATGACCTGAAAATGTGACTTGCAAGGAACCCAAGGCTCCCGAGGCACTATGCGAGTGTCGCTACCGTGGTGTGTGTATTATCTCGCGTTGTCGTGGGGTACCACGCCAAAGGACCCAAGAGCAACATAGTTACTAACTTGTGAACACCCACACGGAACAATTTGTAAAGTGGCGTGTTTATATTGACCAAGGGAAGAAAAGGAGGGAATTGGCTCAAACGGTATTAGAAAATACAATGAAAAACGCTAGCGAAATCGGCACAAGTGCATACAAGCGAGGAGATTAAACTTTGGAAAGAGTACGAAAAGTGCATGATAATGCTTCCTAAAACAGAATTTGCCTGCACTTTTCTGTTGAGTCAGTTTGCTAAGCGGAAAGAATGCAATAGTCGACCATCTGAAAATTTTTGGTGACCGCAGTCTTGTCAAAGAAGCTTACCTGATTTTACCGGTCCTGCGAGAACATAAAGTGAGAGCGTTGTATTACCTCGTTTGATTCTAGCAGCGGAGCTTTAGACAACGGGCGTTTCATCATATCTTTGCACTCTCCTATCAGCTTTGCGAGTGTTTGCCAGGTCGTCCTGCTCTAGTTAGGTGTGCGCACCGCGCGGGTTGGAATTGGGATTGGTACGCATAGCTGGTAGTTATAGTTCTCGCGGTAAGAACACTGTACTTCGTTCTGCTATGCTGAATTAATCCTGCCTAAAGCAACTCCGTAGCGTACAGTGCTGCTTCCCATACTTTGTGCTATTTCCTTATAGTTCAATTCTTTCAGTCTGATTGCGTCACAAAGAGACAGGATCGCACGAAAATAATCGTTTCAGACGTTGTGTCAAAAGGATAGGGTCAAATTTTATTGTTCAACTGCGATCTCATGCTTAAAGTGGTCAGGATTTAAGTTTGCAAATAATTGTTTACGCTCGTTTTGTTCATCATAGCTCAGCTTGGTACATTGACACAGCTCTGGAGTTTCGTGGCACAAGTAGCACTCACGGCGCATACACGGTTCGCTGCTATAAGACAATTAATGTTGTGAAGGCAGTGTGATCGATGGTTGTATTTCCGCAAAGTGTAAACACAACAAAATTGCAAAAGAAAATCGCAGAAGCAAGCACAGTGTTGGCAGTCTCATATTTCGCAATTCATGAAAAAGAATAGGTTTTAGGCATGCAATCTAAATATGCCTCGTTGCGTCCGCGCAGAAGCATTTGTAAAGAATCACTCAGCCACAATCGCAGCAATAGGCGAACGTGTCAACACAAATTATGCACTCTTGAATAAACATGCTCGAGGTGCGCTCAAAAAGAAACCGAACTTTTGAAGTAGCGCGCCAACCGACAGAGCCAGCGCGCAGCGACTAGTGAGTGCATGTAGCCGCAGGCTTAGACAACAAACTGACGTTTATCGCGTTTTGCTCTGACCGTTAGTTGGTGAGCTACAACCGCTGATGTGAGCTCGTACACAAGCTGTTCTTCGGATTAGTGCAAAAGTGACAATGAAACAGCTTGAATAACAGCGCGTGTGTGTGTGAAATATTGCTACAAACTTGGCATGGCTTTGACAGAGACATTTCGTTTGCTTAGCAAGCAGTAGAAGTGGCACGGAGTAGTAGGAGTACTTTAGGCGTTGTTAACACGGCATATTGTCGGTCGGTGAGGATCCCAAGCCTGGACGTCCTTCCACAGCAACAGATGATGACCATGTCGAGAGAGCTCATGCTGCGATTTGTAGATAGTGGAAATCGTCTTTTAACTGTTCAAGTTGCTGACGAAGTGAGAATCAGCGTAGGATCACGTAATAATGTTTTGAGTGACAAACTTGACGTCAGCGAGAAGGAAGAAGGCTAACCTACAGATTTGAGATCAGTTGTGTCCCTGCGAAATTCGTGGCGCGTTTGTTGACTAACGATAAGAAAGAGACCCGTCTGAAAATCAACCAGGAACTGCTTCCCGCTGTCACTTACTGTCAGGCAGTCAAGAGCTTCATTGAGCTCCTGAGAAGTTTTAAGCCATTGGAGATCCAATGCGAGGAGCTCCTCGGGCCGAAACCGTAGGCGACGCCCAGGTCGGGACGGAAACGTGGTGACGCTCCGCCAGTACGTGGGCCCTCTGGACGGCCTGCATCTGGAGTTTGATGTCCGGGCTTTTGAGGGCTTCTTCCCATTCGGGCTGAAAACTTTCTTAAGAATGTCATAACAGGCGATTAGCCGTGGTTTTGTGGCTGTCATTTCTAAAAACAAATTAGGGGGTCTTACATATCACTACCACTTTCTGATCATGAGGCACGCCGCAGTGGAGGACGCTGGAAAGTTCGACCACCTGGGGTTCTTTAACGTGCACCTAATTTGAAGTATCGGGACGTTCTAGCATTTAGCGACCATCGTAATGCGGCCGCCGTGGGCGGTATTCGATTCCGCGACCTCATGCTCAGCAGCCCCACACCACAGCCACTGAGCAACCATGGCGGGTGGCTCTCATATTGAAAGGAAGGTGCAGTCATCGCAATGGGTGGGCAAAGGGTCTCTTCGTACGTACAAAAAAGCACGCATGAGTCTTTGTCGCAGCAGTATTTAACCGCAACAGACAATGCTGCACAAGTTTGACTATAAACACGACAGGCATTGAAGCAGCGGAGGCAGCGGCTATAGCTTTAGCCATAGCACAAACCAACGCATACTATGTAATCAGCGATTCCCAGATGGCAGACCGCCACTTCGCGAACGACCGGATCTCAGCGGAGGCGCTAAACACGCTCAGAAAAGGCAAAACAACAAGGGAAGACACATGCGTCCAAATCCTATGGATACCAGCGCACACCACCGACTCAACGGGAGAGGACAACCCTAACGCAGCGGCACACAACGTAGCTCGAGGACTCACTTTCCGAGCTGCGAAGAACATAGACCCCTCGACAGGGTCCTCTGAAGTGTGGGAATGGGAAGACAGAATGACCAGTTTTAACAACATCACCAACCATTGCAAGATGCAGAGATGTACTTATCCACCAACCCATCCACAACTCAGCAGATCGAAAGCTGTCCAGTGACTACAAAGGAAATCATATGAGTCCGATACTAATGTAGGCTATTTATCCAAACTTGTACACAACAGATTGATGCAAAGTGTGTGGCACCAGAGCCACGCTATAACACATGCTGTGGCAATGCCGGAGGCTAATACATGACAATGAGAGCGAAGCCTCCGTCGACAGCATCAGCGCGCAATGGCAGGCCGCGCTGCTCAGCTCGAACCTGGAAGACCAATCTCTATAGTCCAGCGGCCCAAGGGAGCCGTCGAAAGGCAAGAACTCTTGGCCTTAACCTCGGCGGGTGTCCCGGCCCACTAACTCGCCGGACGCGAATCGTTCTGATTCGAAATAAAGTTTTCTCACTCATTCATGAGTCCCAAAGATCAAGGGCGTGTTGGTTGCAATTTTTGACTGCAAAGGCACCGATCATCAGGAATTTGTATCACGCGGTCAAAGGGTAAACAACGAAGTCTACCGGGGAACTCTAGCACGTTTGAGGGCTGCCGTACGCAGCAAGAAGCCTGAGGGGTCGGAAAAACAGATTTGGACGTTGCATCACGACAATGCGCCAGCTCACTTGTTGCTCTTTGTCCGCAGGTATCAAGCAGAACATCACACTCCCGTTGTGCCCCATCCACCGAAATCACGAGATCTAGCCCGAGCAGACATTTTCCTGCTTCTCAAACTTAAGACCACGTTGAAAAAACGTCGTTTCCAAACCATAGAGAAGATTCAGGACAATGCGACAAAAGACCTGCGCGCCAGCCCGGAATGTGCGTTCCAGGAGGCTTTCCGAAAATGGAAGAAACGATGGGAACAGTGTATTGCCACTTTGAAATGGACAGTGCTTCAGCTGTGGCACAATAAGCAATAAAGCTTTCATAGAAAAACTTTTCTTTCTTTTTGAAAACACTCCGTACACACAAAACGAACATCTCAGGCATGCTATAAGGCTCTGCCAATGTGGAAGCAATGAAGGTCACGCGCTTCAAACATGAGTTTGTTGTCATTATGTTGTTTTCAGAAATTGTAAAGCGTGATCTCAGTGTTAATTTTAGGCAGACACTTTAGCAAGCTGCAGCTTCAAATACGTACAATTGCCCAGTGTACGGCTTGGCAAGAGCGATATATGTGTTCTCACTACCTCTTCAATTTCATAGCATTTGTTACAGAACAGTACTGATTCTGCCTTCACAGCCTGTTCAGCCTAATAGCGGCAGCCAACATGATGGCCAAATATTCGCTCTCTCAGCAGCAGCAGGAACAGTGATCCTCAAACACATAAATTATGTCTTTTCTCCGCCATACCAAAAACCACCAATGCATCCCATGAACGTAAACTGGTTTACACTGCTAGTGAAACAACGCGTGTTATAAGCAGGCTTGAAAATTCCTGCAGTTAGCGTTCGCCACATACACAATTAGTTCCGTTAAAGATGCAAATAATAACAAATCGTGTTGCACGCACGCACACACGCTAAGACTAATTCAACCTGACTCGTATTATTTGTTAACGCCTACGCCCTAAGTGCAGGTACCAGTTAAAGCAACAAAGAATGTTTCCGGCAATCGCTTTATTAATCATCTCTTATGGCGCAGCTTAGTGTCGAAGGACTCGCACACCCCTTCACTGCCTTGATACTCAGTAAATTTTGGCTGTTGCTAACCCCTTGCCTGTATTCTCCGGTTTTTCTTTCCCCTCTGAACTTGCAAGATTCCTATCGCAGGATGCAAACATAATTTTACGCGGACATGACTTCATGCAACTGATGTTCTTGAATCGCCACCAATATTCCTCCATGAGATCTTTTAAAAACCGTCCCTGAGTACAAAACATGGCAAGGCAACATGACAACATGGCAAGGTTCAGGACGACCTTTTTTATACTAGTAGACGTCGAGCAGTTTCGAAGTGCTGGTGGAGTGTATGTTCAAGACCAGTCATCCTGTCGTTGTGTTGAAGTTCTCGAAAGCTAGAAATGGCGAAACCATCACATATGTAGAAGCACGAAGTACAAAGACAGAATTCTCTCAAAAGTAACGTAGCAAATCAATAAACTGGTGTTTAATTGCTTACACAGAAACATTCCGGACAGGCCGCCATTGGAATCTGAACTTGGCAACGTTTAACGCTAGAGCGTTATCTAGTGAGGCGAGTCTAGCAGTGCTATTGGGGAAATTAGCAGGCAGTAATTAGGATATAATAGGGTTCAGTTAACTTAGGAGGACGAAAGAGGCATATACAGTGCTGAAAAGCGGGCACGTCGTGTGCTATCGGGGCTTAGCGGAGAGACGAGAACTAGGAGTCGGATTCCTTATTAATAAAGATATAGCTGGTAACATACAGGAATTCTATAACATTAACGAGAGGGTGGCACGTCTTGTGAAACTTAATAAGAGGTACATATTGAAGGTCGTAGAGGTCTACACCCCTACATCCAGTCATGATGACCAGGAAGTCGAAAGCTTCTATGAAGACGTGGAGTCGGCGATGAATAGTCAAAACTAAATACAACATACTGATGGGCGACTTCAGTGCCAGGGTATGGAAGAATCAGGCTGGAGATATGTCAGTGGGGGAATATGGCATAGGCTCTAGGAATGGCAGGGGAGATTTATTAGCAGAGTTTGCAGAACAGAATAATATGCAGATAAGGAATACCTTCTTCCGCAAGCGGGATAGTCGAATGTGGACGTGTAGGAGCCCGAATGGCGAGACTAGAAATGAGCTAGACTTTATAGTCTGCGCTAACACTGGCCTCATACAAGATGTGGACGTGCTCGGTTAGGTGCACAGCAGTGACCATACGATATTAAGAACTCGAATTAGCCTAGACTTGAGGAGGGAATGGAGGAAACTTGTACATAAGAAGCCGAGCAATGAGTTAGCGGTAAGAGGGAAAATAGAGCAATTCCGGATCAAGCTACAGAACATGTATTCGGCTTTAACTCAGGAAGAGGACTTTAGTGTTGATGATAGGAACGACAATTTTATGGGCATCTTTAAGGAATGTGCAATAGAAGTCCATGATAACTCCGTTAGACAGTGTGCCAGTAAGCTATCGCAGGAGACGAAAGATCTGATCAAGAAACGCCTATGTATGAAAGCCTCTAACCCTACAGCTAGAATAGAACTGGCAGAACTTTCCAAGTTAATCAACAAGCGTAAGACAGCTGACATAAGGAAGTATATTATGGATAGAATTGAGAATGCTCTCAGCAACGTAGGAAGCCTAAAAGCAGAAAACAAGAAACTATGAATAGGCAAGAACAAGATCTATGCGTTAGGAGACAAAGCCGGCGATATCTTTACTAATATGGATGAGATTGTTGAAGTGGCTGATGAGTTCTGTAGAGATTTATACAGTACCAGTGGCACCCATGACGATAATGGAAAAGAGAATAGTCTAGAAAATTTTGAAATCCCACAAGTAACGCCGGAAGAAGTAAAGAAAGCCTTAGGAGCTATGCAAAGGGGGAAGCAAGCTGGAGAGGATCAGGTAACAGCAGATTTCTTGAAGGATGGTGGGAAGATTGTTCTAGTAAAACTGGCCACCCTGTATACGCAATGCCTCATGATATTGAGCGTACCGGAATCTCCGAAGTATGGTAACATAATCTTAATCCATATAACATACTCTTAATCCATAAGAAAGGGGACGCCAAAAAATTGAAAAATTATAGACTGATACGCTTACCGTCCGTTGCCTACAAAGTATTTACTAAGGTAATGGCAAATATAATCAGCAACACCTTAGACTTCCGTCAACTAAAGGACCAGGCAGGATTCTGTAATGGCTACTATAGAATGTGCCATATTCACACTATCAATCAGGTGATAAAGAAATGTGCGGAATATAACCAAACCTTATATATAGCTTTCATTGATTACGAGAAAGCGTTTCATTCAATCGAAAGCTCAGCAGTCATGGAGGCATTACGGGACCCGGGTGTAGACCAGGCGTATGTAAAAATACTGAAAGATATCTATAGCGGCTCCACAGCTACCGTAGTCTTCCATAAAGAAAGCATCAAAATTGCAATAAGGAAAGGCGCCAGGCAGGGAGCTACGATCTCTCCAATGCTATTCACAGCGTGTTTACATGAGGTATTCAGAGACCTAAATTGGTAAGAATTGGGGATAAGAGGTAATGGAGAATACCTTAGTAAATTGCGATTCACTGATGATATTGCTCTTTTTAGTAATTAAGGCGACCAATTGCAATGCATGCTCACTGACCTGGATAGGCAAAGTAGAAGGGTGGGTCTAACGATTGATCTGCAGGAAACTAAAGTAATGTTTGACAGTCTCGGAAGAGAACAGCAGTTTACGATAGATAGCGAGGCACTGGAAGTGGTAAGGGAATACATCCACTTAGGACAGTTAGTGACTGCGGGTCCGGATCATGAGTCTGAAATAATCAGAAGAATAAGAATGGGCTGGGGTGCGTTTGGCAGGCATTCTCAAATCATGAACAGCAGGTTACCATTATCCCTCAAGAGAAAAGTGTATAGCAGCTGTGTCTTACCTGTACTCACGTACGGGGCAGAAATCTGGAGGCTTACGAAAAGGGCTTTACTTAAATTGAGGACGACGCAACGAGCTATGGAAATAAGAATGATGGTTGTAACGTTAAGGCATAAGAAAAGTGCAGAATGGGTGAGGGAACAAACGCGAGTTAATGACATCTTAGTTGAAATCAAGAAAAATAAATGGGCATGGGCAGGACATGTAATGAGGAGGGAAGATAACAGATGGTCATTAAGGGTTACGGACTGGATTCCAAGGGAAGGGAAGCGTAGCAGGGGGCGGCAGGAAGTTAGGTGGGCGGATGAGATTAAGAAGTTTGCAGGGATAACATGGCCACAATTAGTGCATGACCGCTGCAGTTGGAGAGCTATGGCAGAGGCCTTTGCCCTGCAGTGGGCGTAACCAGGCTGCTGCTGCTGCTGCTGCTGATGATGATGATGACAGTAACATGCCTCTTACGGAATGCGCGACTTCAGGTACCTCCTCTGGGAAGTCATGGCGCGCAGCAGCTGCTTTACCCACTGCGTTGGGATACCTCCAAAGGGAGTATGGGTAACAGCTTTTCACAGTAGAGGCAAGAAGGCTGCGTCGAAAAAAGAAATACGCATAGTTTTCACAACACTTCTTTGTTGCACTAAACCACTAACATTATCATTAAAATGATGTCAAGATGACGTTACACTAAATGTTGTCAAACAATAGGAGTGTTGATAAAAAAGTTACCTGAGCTTACACTCACCAGGGAAAAAATATTCCTTACCTTGCTTTTCAAATGCGACATTTACTAACTATGCAGTTGATATGTACTTTGCACAGATATATGTGCAATGAACATGCATGCGAAATGTTAGATGCGTGCGCACCCCTTTTAGCACAATGGCTTGGTTTGTTCGGCGTTATTGCCAATTGCTTTAACAGGCAATAACTTTCGAGAATATTCGTCTACTGAATCAACAACCACTCTCAAGCGAAACCGCGTCGCGGAATAAAATTTAAGGTTTTAGGGATGGTTGACATAGGTTGGCGTGTTCAAAACTTGTGTATTGTTACGCACCGTTTCAGTGTAGCATGAAAAGAAAATCAATGGTAACAAGCACAAGCTGTGCGTTTTTACTCACAGGGGCGGCCATATTCAGCCTGCAAACCGGTCTGATCATCGGCGGTAGGTTTTCGATTGTAGCTTCGTTCCGCTGAAGCGAGGTGACTGCGCTGTCACAACGGATAGTCAACGTGGATGGGTTACAACGTAGTCCCTCAATGGCAGCGGCTACGGAAAGGGCAGTGCCTAAGGTGGCTGAGACATTCCCAGCGAAACGAAACTAGCGCAATATTATGTAAGACTGCGCGAAGGAGCCGCAACCGTTGCGCCGTTCTACCACCATGTAACTTGAATTGGCAAACGAAACCATGACATCGATAGGGATAAGCTGATGTACGATCAAGAGTAAGCTGAAGCAAAATCATTGGTGAAGGAAACATGGCGCATCATATAAAAAAAATGGAAAGGCTCTATAACCAGAAGCTCATTCAATTTGGGCATGATAGTTTTTTAAACAAGTACTCCTCGTTGACTTGAAGAAAAGTTATAGTTGAATTTTTGCACCGACGTGAGCGCCCGTGACGCGAACTACAACAGCGTGAATGGCAGTCGTGTACACCCCGCAATACGCTGAGTCTAAAAGGCTGCGTGTTGGGCCGACACTGTGAGGGAAAAAGTCGAAGGGAATTACCTTTCGCAGTGTTCGCTTGCCGAGGTCGGTTACGTCATATAATGCTTTCTCCTAATCTCTCTGTGATCTCTGTGACCTTTCTCTGTGATCCCAACATCCATTGACCATTCCGTTCATCCAAATATTCATGCACCCACTCTAGGTCATTGGGTCGAGATGGAGCGACAAGTCCATGAACGTGCTAGAATAGTGCGGTTAACTTCCGTTCGAATGTTTCCAGTGTTGTAAGCAGAGAGCGAACCAACGAAACTGCTGCAGACATGATCACTCGTTCGCTGTACCTTGGGGCACAGGTACAGCAGCGGCAGAAGGAAGAGTGGCATGAAGATCCTCAGGTGGAAGATGCTGCGGCTGTCCTTGCGCATCTGCTCGACTACCGACATGGGCGCTTCCGTCGGCTGATCGGAATGCGCGTACTGGGGCACCCGAATGTCTAGCTCTACGTGCCACTCGCCTGCTCATGAGGAGTAGAAAGTAGCAGGCAAGTTGGAGGTATTATGTGATGGTAGTAGTAGTAGTAGTAGTGGTAGTAGCAGTACTACTACTACTACTACTACTAGTAGTAGTAGTAGTAGTAGTAGTAGTAGTAGTAGTAGTAGTAGTAGTAGTAGTAGTAGTAGTAGTAGTAGTAGCGGGTTTCCGGTCTCATGGAGTTTTATGTGTTCATGTTTACCTGGGCGCTCGTGACATCGTGCTTGTTAATATAGGTAAAACATGTTAGCGGACTAGTTGGGTTAAATCCAAGATAGAATGTGTAAGTCGCACTGAACGAGGACGTTGAAGAAAACACACACAGCTGTCTCTGTGTGTGTTACTTTCTCTGTCCTCGTTCACGTGCGCTCACACATTATATCATTCTTAGGTTAGTAAGTGAATGCTTACGAGGTTACACGGCTGGTAAAAACAATATCATTACTTCGTATAGCTAGCTATCTACCAATTTGCTATCACAAGCGGTACTTCATTTTTCGGGCGAAACTGCGAGTTTTTTTTTTTGTTAGCCGTATTTCTTCAATATACCTGGCGTTTCAGACAGCTTTTGTTTTTTTCTTCGCTCGTTTCTCAGTCTCACGTCGTTGGAGCCATCACCGATTCCGCCCGCGGTCAGGTGGAAGCATTGACGCGTTGTGTTCATACCTTGCATTTTCCCATTATGAATCGGTAGTGGCAGGAGCGTCTGCCGCCGTGTAGCGATAACAAGATTAATTTCTAGCGCTGCGGGTGGTGCACCGCTCGACCCATTGCTACGAGCCCAGAGCTTGTGTATGATTAGAAAGCCTGCGAACACTCCAGCATCGAAGTGGAGCTATAAATCAACATTTACACTGAAATGCCGTGAAAAAGGCAGGACTTTCAGACCCCTAAGTGATTCGGCTAGCCCGAGGGTGGGAGCGAAAACGCCCAGCCTCCACCACAGCTAACGGTTCAACACACTCGTAACCGCTCTGCGAGCTTTGAATACAAATTCTTTTTACCTGACTTCACGGGCATTTGTCTTATATGAGTACCTTGTAACCTGTTCCAGAAAGAAACATCCCCTTTTCCAGAGCGACGTAGCGACTCGCCATATGCATCAAAATGCAGGTCTCAAGGAGGCACAAAGTGAGTCGCAGGGAAGGTAAAAATAGCGGTACGGACGTAATTAGCGCGAATATCGTCGAAAATTAACCACATCGAACTATAATTCCAGAAAGAGTGCACCGCCATAGATATAGATATTTGAGGCAAAGCCGCCGTGCAGCACACTTCTTGGGAAATGGAGCGAGGTCGCTTTTCGGAAACGGAGCGATGCGGCTTCAGTGGCGTCCACAAGAAGCGAGTAGTAGTGGCAGAGCATGTAAAATCAGCGATACGGGCATAATTACCGCCAATTTAGCCGAAAATTAACCACATCGTACTATACTCCTGTAAAGGATGCACCGCTGTAGATTTACGCGTGTTGAGGCAGAGGCACCCTGCAGCACACTTTTGGGGGAGCAAGGCATCTTCGTCGACGTCCACAAGAAGCGAGTAGTAGTCACGGAGTATGTAAAATCAGCGGTATGGGGAGCAATTAGCGCCAATATAGTCGAAAATTACCTACATCGAAATGCGCTCCTGTGAAGGATGCACCGCCCTAAATACACAGATGTTGAGGCAAACCCGCCGCGCAGAACACTTTTGGGAAATGTAGCGAGTTTGTTTTTGGAAAATGGAGCAAGATGGCTTCGGTGGTCTCCGCAAGAAACGAGTAGTAGTCGCAGAGTATGTAAAATCAGCGATACGGGCATAATTACCGCCAATATAGCCGAAAATTAACCACATCGTACTATACTCCTGTAAAGGATGCACCGCTGTAGATTTAGTCGGGTTGAGGCAGAGGCACCTTGCAGCACGCTTTCGGGAAATGGGGCAAGGTGGCTGCAGCGGCGTACACAAGAAGTGAGTAGTAATCGCATAGTATGTAAAATCAGTGGTACGGGCCAAATTAGCGCCAACATAGTCGAAAATTAACCACATCGAAGTGTACTCCTGTAAAGAATGCACCACCGTTTATTTAGACATGTTGAGGCGAAGCTATCGTGAAGCACACTTTTGGGAAATAGAGCTAGGCGGCTTCGGCGACGTTTACAAGAAGCTAGAAGTAGTCACGCAGTATGTAAAATTAGCGGTACGGGCATAACTTGCTATAATATAGTAGAATATTAACCAGATGGAACTCTACTCCTGTAAAAAATGCACCGCCGTTAATAAAGACATACTGAGGCAAAGCCACCGTGCAGGATACATTGGGAAAATGGAGAGAGGGCGCTTTTGCGAAATGGAGCAAGGTGCCTTCGGCAGCGTCTAGAAGAAGCGAGTAGTAGTCGCAGAGTACACAAAACCAGCGGCACAGCCATAATCAGCGCTGATATAGTCGAACATTAATCACATCGAACTGTATTCCTGCAAAGGATGCAGCGCTATAGATTAGGACTTGTTTGAGGCAAAGGCATCCTGCAGCAGCCTTTTGAGAAATGGAGCAAGGCGGTTTCGGCGGTGTCCAGGAGAGAAAATTTGTCGCAGAGAAGGTAAAATTATTAGAGCCAATATAATCGAAGAAGAACCACATTGAGCTATATCTCCGGGATCGGCTCACACAGGAAAAGAAAATATCAGCCATGTGTATACACTAAGGAAAACAAGGTAAACGTAATGTCATCAGAGAATAATGAGCATGAGAAAGAGACAAAGAGAAAATTGAGAGTTAAAACCATTATTTAATCGTCGAATTATCTTAACCAGCACGTACCTTGAGCTTGTCTTCTTTACCTTTTTTTGCGTTTATTTTTTGAAAACGGGGGGATGGGGGGGGGGGGGGGCAGGCGGTATTGTTCCTTTATCATAGCATACCGTGCTATTCCCTTTCAAACCTCGGTCTCAACTATGGCGTCTATTGTGTAAAGCAAACTTTTTCTAGTGTTTCTGGAAAATTAAATTTTTTGTCTTGTAATACCGTTACACAACTGCGATGCACGTCAAGACGTATTCACCTGACTCGCCACCATCGTCGCCTTTTGCACCCATGTTATCACCGTTATCACCAGCTTATTTCACCCCATACGCGTGATAATAAAGATTCCCGTAGTCTACATTCTTCCGCAGGTTTATTGAACTACCTCGCGATCGAGCGGAGACCCATATCGGTGCGTGCTCGGTTCTGCTGACAAGCACAGTTTCTCCGACGGTGACAGAAAGTAGAGTATGTTATGCCCACTATGGCTGAATAAGCGCTATCGCGGGTTACGTCGTCTACTGACAGTCGCGACTGGCGCTTCCGCTGCCTCGTCGGGACAGCCGGCGCATGTAGGCGCGCAGGCTGCGCGTCCTGTCGGAACCCTTCATGTGTGACGTGCTAGGCCGTGCGCACTTTCCGCGCCAGTCGTCGCACTCGACGTCGAACAGCGCCACGCTCAGGTTCCCGGGACAGTGCTCTCTCTCCAGAGAGCATACCTGCGGACACGAGAGACAGCAAGCAAATAAAGGCAAAATGATCGGTCACAGAGAAGTGAAGAAGAAGCACGGAGAACCAGGCGAATAGAAGGGTATGAGAGCAGTCACTGAGCGAGGAGCGAGTGAAGAAGACGTCGGCAATAGACGAGTGATGACGTCGGCTACAGAGGAAGTGCTTGTCGTTGCGTTCCAGCTGTACACGTCTTGTACAAGACATTTCCTCCGTCAGCCTTACGTTTCGGTAAGATATGCTCTCCCATTTGAGCAAACGTCCCAGAAAGTTCCCTCATGAACATGTGAACCGCGTAATTTTGACGATTCATTTGGCATGTCGAGCGACAAATCTCGATGCGTTTGTCATTACATCTATTCTTTCTTCATAGTTGCATGGTAGCTTTTTATTTTAGCATTTTCCTCGTGTTTTTTTTTTCTCATGCGTGCAATACAAAGGCGACTTTATACTGTTTGGCTGCTTACAAGGACCCACATTCCTTCTACGCCTTGCACACAATGTGCTAAACAAGCCGTCTATAGAAGGTGGCAAGCATCGGTGTTTCCAGAGCCGTAGTATCAGTGATGGACAGAAGCTTCGAGATCGCCTGACGGTGCGCGAAAGAGAATCGCACAGCGCATGCAGTGACGACGACGCGGTCACGCGTTTACTGCTAATTGCTCAATCTCGGAGCAGCGAAAAAGATGCGATGTGCAAAGATTATACCGCGCGAGACATCGCAGAATGAGCCCAACGTATAATGCTATACTGCTAATGTCGGATTCACTATATGTTAGAGTCACTGCTGGAGTTGGGAATGGACTTTTGGACGAAGGAAGGGTCGATGGCGGTAAAAAGCGTGGCAGTTTGGGCGAGTTGGTATGTCATGACTGTTTTAGGCTTGTAGCGCAGCTCGGAAGAGCAAAAAAGGAGGGAGGTAGGGGTAATCAAAGGGAACGGAAAACAGAGTGAGCGCTAACTTCCAACTACTGTTTTAGGCTTGTAGGGCAGCTCGGAAGAGCAAAAAAGGAAGGAGGTAGGGGCAATCAAAGGGAACGGAAAACAGAGTGAGCGCCAATTTCCAACAGTTCCGTTCCCTTTGATTACCCCTACCTCCTTCCTTCATTGCTCTTCCGAGCTGCGCTACAAGCCTAAAATGGTCGATGGTGGCACGCATTCAACGACGGTGCATATTCGCCTAATAATTTAAAGCATTCTCATCTCTGACCCCAACCAAATGTATTACTTGGAAGAACGGTTGCACATTACAAACGTTGCCATAACGTTCACAGCATAAGAAAGACTATGTTTGCTTGCCATGAATTATTGGTAACAGCCATGTATATTATCGTAAAGGTTTCCTTGTTACTCTCTCTCTATTTACTGGAATTACCCGTTTATGGCTAAATGTACAACCCGAGCCAGGCCAAACCTTCCTTTCTTCCCTGTGTTTTTCTTTTGTTCGGCCGGAAGCGGTTATACCAGAGATTTTTCACAAAAGGCACGGGTTTCGTAGTCGGGGAACCATAACCGAAATAAGGCAATTACCAGCCTTTTCCCTAATTTCTCTTTTTTAAATTTTCATCTCTTTACGTGCGAGAGACTTTCCGAAAGTAATTTTCGTCATTTTTTTTTTAAGACAACATGGCACACCAGGTGAAACAAAGAATAGCCATAAGAATCCAGGACTGTTGCTGGTTCAACGACGGAAGGAGCGTCATCGGAGGAGGAATGACGCACACGAAGATCGCCGAAGAAGAGGGAGTAGAAGTTGACCACCGTGCTCGAGGTTATTCGAGAAAATATCACGATGGAAGACCAAGCGATGAACTGGAGAGAATGAAGCTGTTTATTGGGTCAAAAAAGCAAAAAATTGGGTAGTGGTAGTGGCAATACTGGCTCTATAGTCGGTGACCGTCGGCACACGCCGTGGTTACTTCGTGGCTATGCTGTCGAGTTGCTGAGCACGAGGTCGCGGGATCGAATCGCGGTCACGGCGGTAGTATTTCGATGGAGGCGAAGTGCGTAAACACCCGTGTACTTAGATTTAGGTGCACGTTAAAGAACCCCAGGTTGTACAAATTATTCCGCATTGGTACAAAACTATGCGAGAGATAACCGCGGCACAAATACATATTAACAACCTTCATCGTTATTTTTTTCGACGCGAAAATTCAAGCGTCACTCTATTTTATTACATGCAGAAAAAATAAACAGAAACAAAAAAGCAATAGATAGTGGCGGCTGATTGAGTTGGCGGCCTTCTATAACACATCTCGTCCTGTTGCATTGAATGACAAGCTTCATTCATTATTGTCGCTTCTGCATCGATCGGCTTAAATACAAAGACTGAAATTAATACTCACATTAAATACTTTCTTCATTGTGCAACTCTGATACAGCTGTAGAAAAACAGGCAAGAGCATATAAGAAAGAAAGAAAAAGACAAAGCTACTTCGAACAAGTAGCAATAAAGATAGTGTGACGTCCGCGACAGGACTCGAACCTGCAATCTTCTGATCCGAAGTCAGACGCCTTATCCATTAGGCCACGCGGACCACGGCCGCGGAATGGAACAAGTATCGCCAAGCCGTTGATAGGCTTGCTCCTCGGCTTTTTAGATTATAGTAATAGCTGCGTACGTTGCTACCTTTCCGTCGTACAGAAAATTCGTAAGCTGCATGCTCACTTCCCTTGATTGCTGATCCTCTTCAACGCGCGTAGGATTAGTACATGCACGTCGTTTGTGGAAGAGCGGTACCCGCACTGAAAGTCTTCTGGTAATTAAATGCCATTGCCTGCACAAAATAGACATAAAAGTCGTTTGGGGCTTATATTGGTGACACCGATTTAATTCTAAATTTAGCTGTAGACCCTTGTGTTATTCCTCATGCCGCCATCCATCACAAACATTTTTCTAAATTAGCCCATTTGTCAGACATTCAACGTGCTAGCAAAAGGTCCGGCCGCCCTTGCTCATCAATAAATACGTTTAGAGACCCTTTCGGATACGTTTAGAATTATGTTTAAAAATATGTTTACATGACAACAAGCGTAATACCGATAAAGATGACAATACCCATAACAAAATGTGACAACTCCGTGGCGCTCAGTGTTCTATGCAGATATACAGTGTTTAATGTCGACAAAATGCCTGAACGACTAAGACGAAGAGATATATAGAAAAAAATTACAAGCGTGAATTAGAACGGCGCATGGATGCCCCCACCTTCCTCCTTCCCTGACCTTCTCCATGGAAGGGGAGGGTGGGGGCATGTTCAGGGCTGCATAGCATAGGCAACCGAATCACTCACTGTGACAAAGGAGAACGTTAAAAGGTGTTTATTTTTGTACAAAGAAAGTTACCGCTTCTCATCCCCGGACCCCTGTCGGCACTATCTGGGTCGGCCTTTCCGAGAAAGTGGCGACCCCTGAGACGTTTAATTGCGAGGTGCTCACACAAACACACACACAAAAAAAAGAAATAAAAAGAATGGGCATTGAGAAAGAATTTAGTTAACTTCCCAAACCTCGTATAAGACGTTTTGTTTAAATTATATACTATGTAAGCGACTCACTGCTGCATGTTGAAACCTAACATTATTAATACATCTTATTGTGGTGTCCTCCTCACAGTTATCTTCGGGACGCGGCATCGTGCTACTTCTGTACTTGCGCAAGTACAACATTACTGCAATAAATTTGAAAATCTTAACGTCCGAAAAATGCATACATGGTGCATAAATTTCATGGTGCACAAAATTACGCGGGACAAACTACACGAGACAGAACGGTGCGGCACAAGGACGAAAATAAGTATATAGTCAGGTTATGCAGAACGAACTTATGTGGGTCAAAAGTGCGCGGGATGAAAGTACGAGCGATAATAATATGCGGAACAAATGTCACGCAATAAATATGTGCCAAACGAAAACCTAACAGGCGTGGCATGCAGGTCAAAACTATGCCGGACGAAATTATGTGGGACAAAACGATATGGGAAAGGAATATGCGGTACAAAACTATGTGAGAGATAACTGCGGCACAAATGCATATTAATAATCTTCATCGCCTATTTTTTTGTCGACGCGGGACTTCAAGCGTCCGGTGTCAGTCTAGGTTATTACATGCAGGACAAAAAGAAAACAGAAAAAAAGAAGCAATACAATGCGGCCGCTGATTGATCTGGCGGCCTATTATAACACATCTCCTGTTGCATAGTGTGACAAGCTTCATGCGTCATTGTTGCTTCGCATCGCTCGGCTTAAATTGAGATCCCTTTAAATGCATACTCACATTAAATTCTTCATTGTGCAACTCTAATACATCTGTAGAAAAGCAGACAAGAAAGGGAAAAATCTACTTCGAACAATTAGAGCAATAAAAGAAAGTGTCACGTCCGCGACAGGATTCGAACCTGCAATCTTCTGATCCGAAGTCAGACGCCTTATCCATTAGGCCACGCGGACCACGGCTGCGGAGTGGAACAAGTATCACCAAGCGTTTGAGTCGCTCTCTCCTCGGCATTTTGGATTCTTGTAAAATTTGCGTATGTTTCTACATTTCCGTCGTACAGAAAATTCGTAAGCAGCACGCTCACTTCACTTGATTACCGATCCTCTTCAACGTGCATAACATTAGTACATGCACGTTGCTTGTGGAAGAGCGGCACACGCGCTGAAAGTCTTGTGTTGATTTAAACATCATTGCCTTCACAAAACAAAAAGACAAGGAACATACAAGTCCTTGGGGCTTATATTGGTGACCCTGATATAATTCTAAATTTAGCTGTAGACGCTTTTGCGTTATTCCTCACGCCGCCATCCATTCCAAACATTTTTTTGTAAATTAGCCCATTTGTCAGACATTTACCGCCTAGGTTATTATCTAGGTTATTATATGCAGAACAAAAAGAAAAGAGAAAAAAGAAGCAGTACGATGAGGCCGCTCATTGAGCTGGTGGCCTGTTATAACACATCTCGCCGTGTTGCATTGTGTGACAAGCTTCATTCATTATTGCCGCTTCTGCATCGAACGGCCTAAATATAGATACTGTGAAATGAATACTGACATTAGCTACTTTCTTCATTGTGCAGCTGTGATACAGCTTTAGAAAAACAGACAAGAGCATACAAGAAAAAAAATCTACTTCGCCCGATTAGTAATAAAAGAAAGCGCGACGTCCGCGACAGGACTCGAACCTGCAATCTTCTGATCCGAAGTCAGACGCCTTATCCATTAGGCCACGCGGACGACGGCTGCGGGATGGAACAAGTGTCACCAAGCTGTTAAGTGCCTTGCTCGTCGGCATTGCGGATTTTTATACCATTTGCGTACGTAACTACACTTCCGCCGTATTTAAAATTCGTAAGCAGCTAACTCATCTTTATTGCTGGTCCTCTTCAATGTGCGTAGGATTAGTACATGCACGTCGCGTGTGGAAGAGCGGTACACGAGCTGAAAGTCTTGTAGTAAATAAATGCCATTCCTTGCACACACACAAAAAAAGAAACATAAAAGTCATTCGGGGTATAAATTCCTTCTAAATTTCTTCTAAATATAGAAGGATATCCTTCTAAATTAAGCTGTAGGCCCTTTTGTGTAATTTCTCACACCACCATACATTCGAAACATTTTTCTAAATTGTTGGGCCACTAAGCACGAGGTCACGGGATCGAATCCCGGCAACGGCAGTCACATTTTTGTGGGGGTGAAATGCGGAAATGCCGTTGTACTTAGATTTAGGTGCAACTAAAGAACCCCAGATGGTCCAAATTTGCTGGGTCCCCCACTACGGCATGCCTCGTAATCAGATCGTTGTTCTTGCCCGTAAAACCCGATAAATAAAACTTTAATAAAGAACGTTAGGTTCAGTTCCTCCATTCAAGTTTCCCAGGCAAATTGTCATGTTTGCGGTACGTTACGAAAGCAAAGAGAAAGTAACTTTGGCTGTATTTTGCTGAGTTATGAGATTTTCTATTAATAATTGCATTTTTAAATTGCTAACGCTGACAACATTGCATGTGAAAGTTTAGTCATGTTCGCCTTACATGTTTCTAAATACAGTTTTTGATAGGGAGAAGTAAACGCCTTCTTCTGTTCAAGTATTGCTGTCAGTTTTGATGCACAATGATGTTGAATTTTTACTGTTGCTGCAGTCATAGCTTTGTTGATGTTAACAATCTTTATATATTGGTCTTGCGATTGTTGCGCCCCATATAGGTCATGCGCATTATTTGGGTGCTTCCCCCGGGGCAGCCGCATGGCCCAGACGGCGACAGCAGTGTCCGACACTGATCGCGACGGGCAAACCAGCGGCTGTCCTAGAAGCGACCGCCTCTACCTACCGCCGTGGAGGCGGTAACGAGCGTGAACTGTTTCGCGGAAGGAGCGCGAACGATATCTGTTTCCGCATTGCGTCGTGCTTGGTTCGAAGGTTGGACATCAGAGACGGAGTTCTGTGAATTATACGAAAACTCTAATTGGCCGCAAAAAGGTCATAGAATTCCCTTGTGTTGGGAACTAGGGCAGAGGAACGTTTTAGAGGGGGACCGTTGGTGCAGAGAGGGTGTGCTGAGGTGTCCTAACGTCTGCAGACATGTGTGAGATCTGACTAGAATATGACTACTTGTTTCAATACATAAAACAAGCCTTTTTTCTTTCGCTCCTATTCCCGGACGTACCCATCTGTATGACACGAACGATCCTTTGCCTAAACGCTACCCCTGAGTCTCAACACCATGTACTACGTTGACGTTTCTGTGTAAACATAGAGTAGCATAGTAAACAATAAAAGTGGCCATTCGAGCCATTTCGCGGCCGAGCGCGAGGGTGCCCAATTTCGGTAAGTAGCCCTATGTGTTTCCCGATGAGGTAGCTGCGGCCATAGCTAACAGCTCGACAGGCGGCACGACCCAGCACGTGCGAAGCCCAGTCAGACCCCGTTCTCGGGCTCACTACGTCGTTACTCTGTAAAATGCGTCTGAGGATCGTTGTTGGGTTCTTATGGCAGCGTCCGACACTCTGCTGTGGTGTCGGCGCTGCCGCCTGGATGTCGACGACGAGACAAAGGAAGGAAGGCGCACCGGGTCACGTATTCCTATTTACTCCAAGCCCAGTGCTCGACCGCTTAGCCACCATGCGCCGCTCGCGTGTACCACGTTTCCAGGTACTTCTTCCCCGAAGCGCCACGGCGAGCGCTCTAGATCCTTGCAGGTACTTGGTGGGACTAGGGAGATGTCATGCCTGGACGCACAATCTGCTCACCCAGCTGTCGCTAAGAGAAAATAGGTTTTTCAAAAACACGCCGCGTGGGCTATATCGAAATAAGACTAGCGTGAGGATGATGATGGTGATGATGATGATGATGATGATGATGATGATGATGATGATGATGATGAAAAACCTTTATTTGCTCTATTTTCCAGTGATTTTTGCGGCTTCAGATGGAGTCTTCCGTCTTCTCTCCAGGGTCGGTTCCCCTAGTCCTGGGCTCCGCTGAGGGTAGCTGCCCTGCGTGCACGCCTTACTAGTCCTTGTTGGACTTTCAGGATGTCACTGGATACCATGCTCTCCCACTGTTCCGCACTTGGGTTATTTATTATGGCTAGCCCTTCTGTTTTCTGGGAAGCCCATGTGGTATGGTATAGGGTTGGTTTGTCTCCACACCATGGCCACTTGCTCTCGTACTGCGTGGGGTAGATCTTGCTTAGCATGTTTAGGCACGGGAATGCTCCCGTTTGTAGCTGTCGCCATGCTATGGCGTCTTCTCTATTTTGTTGTTTGTGAGGGGGCGGGTATTTTCGTCTGATGCCTCTGTAGTAGTTTAGTATCTCTGAATAGCTTTGGGCTACCGGCTCGGGTTCCTCAGCGGGGTCGCGATTGTTGGATGCTCGGTTTGTTGCGTGCCCTCGAGCTAACCTATCGGCCTCCTGATTTCCAGTAATGTCGGTATGTCCCGGCACCCAAACTATCGTGTGTTTGGCCTGGTTGTTGACGGTTTTGCCACTTGAGCGGAGGATGCGGAGCACGCTGTGGCTGATTCTGCCGTTTAGGTAGTTGCGGCATGCTGCTTGTCAGTCTGTGAGTATGGTTAAGGACCTGTTGGATCGGTAACCCGCCGCTGCCGCTAGAGCCACGGCTGCCTCTTCGGCCTCAACTACCGTGCAGTTCCGAATTGATGCGCTGGTGATTTCTTTTAGGTCCGAGTTGATCACCGTTGAGACTTTGCTTTTCTTGTCGTTTCTGTCCTGTGTGTAGGTAGCGTGCGGAAGATGAAGTAACACTGGACGAAATTTTTTCACACTTGATAAGAGGATAATGGGACGTGATAAGAAGTTGGTCGTGGTGTGCGAGGCGCTTCGACCAATAAAAGCTGGGATAATCGTGGGAGATGGAGGGTTTCTCGCACCACGAGCCACATCTTGGCTACGCTCATGCGTCCTCTCCTTGTTGACATCACTATCTCTCTTACAGCCGAAATAGCAAGCAGCTGCAGCCACACACGACCCATATTAAACAAACTATCGCCCGACGTCCAGAAACAAATAAATAAATAAATTGCCACGCAGTAACTCCTATGGCAGTTAGACAAAGTATGCATGCGTAAATATTGTGGCACTTGCCCATCTCCACGCCGCCCGGTGTCATTACTAATGTTATGAAACTTGATTATATAGGCACGTACTAACGATAGCTCAGTGGTGACACGCACTGGTGCCGACGGCGGCGGAAGGAGCATTGAGACGACGCAAGCAAAGTACTCCACGTAGACGCGCCAGGTGCGCTGATGACGTTCCCATAATTATAAGCCGTTATCACTCTTTAGCGCCTCATCATCCGCGTCGAACAATTATTGAACCGTAAACGTACTATGCGGCGGCTTTTTATGGCACTGCGCGCGGGTCGCAGCTTGAAAGTGATCTGCGCTGTCCACACAGAGTGCCGACTGCTCATAGCTTCGCGCGCTCTGTTCTCGCCGCTTACGTGTTGAAGAGGCGCGCGTGCCCGTAACTTGAAAGCGATCTGCGAAAGGGACAGAGTGGGGGCATTTGCCGAGAGCACCTTCAGCACTGTGTTTTCTTCACTTCGTTGGCGTTGAAGCGGGAGGCAGCACAAAGGCAAATTCGCTCGCTGCTGCGGGCGCTATCTCGAAAGCAGTCGTCTTATTACGGGACCGACGAAGGGGCGGTTTTCTCGTTGGGTAAGCGTGCGAATGCTAACGCATTGAAAATTGAAACTTACCTACACCGCCTAAACTCTGCTTATGCGGGCTGGCCTCAGCAGACTGCGCGCCCAGGCACAATCATGGACCCGAAAATAAATACCTAGCCGGATCTAGGACGCATGCAGTGGCACTATGGCGAAAAATTACCTAGAAATGTGGTACGTGCGGGCAGCGCATGGCGGCGCAGCGGTGTAGCACTGGGCTTGGGCGTAAATACAAACACGCCACCGGAACGGCGGCCGTAACGAGGCGACAGAGACACACCTGGTTACTAAATTGGAGTGCGTCTCTGCGTGCGCTCGACATCATGACAGCATTCTGGTGGCGAGTTCTTGCTTGCCTGTGCGCTAGCGACACCACGCTTAATAAAGTAATTAATAAACCCATATATCAACGTCATCATCATCAGCCTGGCTACGCCCACTGCAGGGCAAAGGCCTCTCCCATTCAACTCTGACTACCCCGGTCATGTGCTAATTGTGGCCACGTTGTCCCTGCAAACTTTTTAATCTCATCCACCCACCTAACTTTCTGCCGCCCCCTGTTACGCTGCCCTTCTGTTGGAATTCAGTCCGTAAACCTTAATGACCATTGGTTATCGTCCCTCCTCATTACATGCTCATGCCCATTTCTCTTTCGTGATTTCAACTAAGATGTCATTAGCTCACGTTTGTTCCCTCACCCAATTTGCTCTCCTCTTATCCCTTAATGTTACACCAATCATTCTTAATTTCATAACTCCTTGCGTCGTCCTCAACTTAAGTAGAACCGTTTTCGTAAGTATCCAGGTTTCTGCCCCGTAGGTGAGTACTGGTAAGACACAGTTGTTATATACGTTTATCTTAAGGGATAATGGCAACCTGCTGTTCATGATCTGAGAATGCCTGCCAAACGCATCCCAGCCCATTTTTATTCGTCTGATTATTTCAGTCTCATGATCCCGATCCGCGGTCACTATCTGCCATAAGTAGATGTATTCCCTTACCACTTCCAGTGCCTCGCTACCTATCGTAAACAGCTGTTCTCTTCCGAGATTGTTTCGTTTTCCGCAGATTAATTTTAGACCAACCGTTCTTCTTTGCCTGTCCAGGTCAGTGAGCATGCATTGGAATTGGTCCCCTGAGCCACTAAGCAAGGCAATATCATCAGCGAATCACAAGTTATTAAGGTATTCTCCATTAACTTTTATCCTCAATTCTCCGAAATCCAGGTGTCTCAATAGTTCCTGTAAACACGCTGTGAATAGCATTGGAGAGATCGTATCTACCTGCCTGACGGCGTTATTTATTGGGATTTTGTTGCTTCTTTATGGAGGACTATGGCGACTTTGGGGCCGCTATATATATATATATATATATTTCAGTATTTTTGCATACGGCTCGTCTACACCATGATTCCGTAATGCCTGCATGACTGCTGACGTTTCGACTGAATCAAACGCTTTCTCGTATTCAATGAATGTAATATATGCAGGTTTGTTATATTCCGCACATTTCTCTATCACCTAATTCATAGTATGAATATGGTCTGTTTTTGAGTAGCCTTTACGGAATCCTGCCTAGTCCCTTGGTTGACAGAAATCTAAGGTGTTCCTGATTCTATTTTCGATTACCGTAGTAAATACTTTGTATGCAACCGACAGTAAGCTGATCGGTCTATAATTTTAAAGTCATTGGCGACCCCTTTCTTATGGATTAAGATTATGTTAGCGTTCTTCCAAGATTCCGGCACGCTCGAGGTTATGAGGCATTGTGTATATAGGCTGGCCAGTCTTTCTAGAACAATGTTCCCACCATCTTTCAACAAATCTGTTGTTACCTGATCCTCCCCAACTACCTTCCACCTTTGCATAGCCCTGAAGGCTTTCTTTACTTCTCCCGGCGTTACTTGTGGGATGTTAAATTCGCCTAGACTGTTCACTCTTCCATTATCATCGTGGGTGCCACTGCTACTCTACAAATCTGTATAGAACTCCTCAGCTAATTGGACTACCTTATCCATATTAGTAACGATATTGCCGGCTTTGTCTCTTAGCGCATACATCGGATTCTTTTCTATTCCTAGTTTATTCTTCGCTGCTTTTAAGCTTTCTCTGTTTCTGAGAGCATGCTCAATTCTTTCCATATTATACTTCCTTATGTCAGCTATCTTACGCTTGTTGATTAACTTGGAAAGTTCTGCCAGTTCCATTCTGGTTGTAGCGTTAGAGGCTTTCATACATTCGCGTTTCTTAATCAGATACTTCGTCTCCTGCGAAAGCTTACCGGTATCCTGTGTAACGAAATTACCACCAACTTCTATTGCACACTGCTTAATGACGCCCTGAAGAGTGTCGTTCATTGCTTCAACAATAAAGTCTTCTTCCTGAGTTAAAGCCGTATACCTGTTCTGTAGCTTGATCCGGAATTCCTCTACTTTCCCTCTTACCGCTAGCTCAAAGATCGGCGTCTTACGTGCCAGGTTCTTCCGTTCCCTCCCCAAATCTCGGCTAATTCGAGATCTTACCATCCTATGGTCACTGCAGCGACCCTTCCCGAGCATGTGCATATCTTGCATGATGCCAGGGTTAGCGCAGAGTATAAGGTCTATTTCATTTCTAGTCTCGCCATCCGGGCTCCTCCGCGTCCACTTTCGGTTATCCCGCTTGCGGAAGAAGGTATTTATTATCCGCAAGTTATTCCGTTCTGCAAACTCTACTAGTATCTCTCCCCGGCTATTCCTATAACCTATGGCATATTGCCCCACTGACTTGTCTCCAGCCTGCTTCTTGCCTGCCCTGGTATTGAGGTCGTCCATCAGTATAGTATATTTTGTTTTGGCCTTACCAGTCGCCGATTCCACGCCTTTATAGAAGCTTTCGACTTGCTTGTCATCATGACTGGATGTAGGCGCGTAGACCTGTACGACCTTCAATTTGTACCTCTTATTAAAGTGAAACAAGATGGTGGCGATGTATTCTGAGCGTAGCCATTAGATAGAAGTGCTTTAAGCGCAGCATAAGACACTACTAGGAATAGATACTAACAAGCGCACAATCGCAACTGATTTTCAGGACGAAAGCCTTTCTAGGGTCATGGTGAAGTTGTGTCAGCAGACCTGACCGCTGGAGTGTCCGCTGAAGCGTCATCACGCCATATGAAGACAGATTAAAGACAGCTTAAAGAATGAAAAAAATGAGTGATCGTCACAGTTAGTGAATGATAACGTTACAATAGAGATTAGTAGAGATTAATAATGGTAGTAATGATAAATAACAACTAATGACGTGTGATGACTACTAACGACTTCGAAATGACCAATATGTCTAACGACGGCTTGAAATGACCACAACTGATAAGGAATGTCTAGTGATGAGTAGTAATTAATAAAATGACTACTAATGACTTGTGATGACTACTAATGACTACGAATGAACTAAAATGTCTAACGTCTTGTAGTGACCAAAATCGATTACCAATGACCAGAAATGATTACTTGTGAGCAGTAATGACTAGTAATGACTGAAATGACTTGTAATTACTAGTAATGACTAATAATGACTGAAATTGCTTGTAATTACTAATGACTACGCAGTGACTAATATGTCTAACAACCAATTGTAA
The DNA here is from genome assembly GCF_038994185.2 of Dermacentor albipictus. Classification (NCBI taxonomy): domain Eukaryota; kingdom Metazoa; phylum Arthropoda; class Arachnida; order Ixodida; family Ixodidae; genus Dermacentor; species Dermacentor albipictus. The sequence continues at coordinate 14,787,005 of NW_027225569.1, forward strand.
CGGCTATAATTGATTAGAATTGGCTAAAAATGCGCGGTAATGACCGGTAATAACTAATAATGACTGAAATGACTTGTAATGACTAAAGTATGAACAACATATCTAACGACAGCTTGTAATGACGACAATTGATTATAAATGGCGAAAAATGCTTAGTAGTGAGCAGTAATCACTAATAATGACTGAAATGACTTGTAATGACCAGTAATGCCTACGACATGACCAATATGTCGAACGACAACTTGTAACGACTGCAATTAATTAGAAATGACTAAATATGCTTAGAAATGACCAGTAATGACTAACGATGACTGAAATGACTCGTAATGACTACTAATGACTATGATATGACCAACATGGCTAACGACGGTTTGTAATGACCCCAATTGGTTACAAATGACTAAAAACGCTTAGTAGTGAGCAGTTGACTACAAGAAAGCAGAGAAAGTGAAGAGGCAAAGAGAAAGAGGCGAATGATAAGATGAGGAAGAGTAGGCTTTCGAAGTTCACCTCTTAAGAGAGATCTTAGGAGAGCCTGAAGTATTTATTTTTTGCGAAGCGTCACTACATCTCAGCCGAAAACATGTGCGTAAGTGCACAACGAATGACTTAACAGCCGGTGGAGATTCAGGTGGAAAGCTTTTTAACACGTTTGGAATTTCATCTAAGGGGTAACCTTTGTTGCCTTTGTGAATGAGCTTGTAGAGCGCGAAAGGAATAAATAACCAGCGACACGTAAGCTACAGGCCCCAGGCGACACTGAAGCCTACGCCCCACTACCACCATCATTTCCTTTGTCGTTCTTGCTGTGAGCGTCTCTTGGCATTGTAGCAGATGCGGGAGCTACAGGGCCCCCCGGCTAGACCGCAAGCGTGAAACGGACGCGACGCTCACGTTTCTGAGGTTGTAAGGGAAGGTAAAGCTCTGAGGAATTCGTGTTCTGGAGGTGTAGATGGGTGATTGGTATATCCTCGCAGGCCTGATTGATGCAGTCCACAGAGAGTGTCTCTTCATGTCCCTGTAGCGCAATGACGAAAGTGTTGGTGGAACGGCGCAGAACAGGAAAGGTCCCGTCATAGGCCGGCGTTATAGGTGCCTGGATACCATTTCGCCTAAGAAAAACATATGTGGTGGTCGCGAGGTCCGGGTGCTCGAATACGTGTTGCCTGGCTTACCTAGGCTGGACGGGCTGGAGGTCGCGGAAGTAGTCGCGGATGCGTTGAAAATAAGGTTCTTGTTGAGGAGTTGTCTTCTCTGTGATGAAGGGAGGAAGGAAATCAACTTTATGCAAGGTCCTGCAGGCCACGAGAGCTTTGGGCTCTCATGGAGTGGGCGTCTCCCACGACGGAACCGGAATGTTGAGTTTCCTGGTGGCGTCGTGGACGTGCTGGACGACCCAGGGTTGGGGAGCGAGTTCTTCGCTCCGGATTTCTTTTCAAAGCTTGCGCTTGTCCGGTTCGGAGTTTGTCTGAGCTAGCGAGCACGGCCAGAGTAAATGATAGACGTTAAGGTATGTATTGCAATTTGTGCAATAATACTTGTCGTAGAGCTCAGGCATGTAATGGTGTACTCTGTTTTGCGTGGGGTGTGTCTGTTTGTAGCATTCTGAGTGTAACCGCTTGAACTCGAGTGAGCGTGCGGTGTGGCGTGCTATACTCTCTGCGTTGTAGGTAGTGGTGGAAAGGTCGCGGTGATGACGTAGAGGGGCGCCATGAACCAGTTCTGTCTTAGTGCACCAAATGTCGTGGTGGAGGACAGCCCGAAGTCCAAGCATTAGGAACGAGAAGTGGTCGGTCCAGTGCTCACGATCCCGGCATGCTGCAAGGGCCATCTTGAGCTGCCGATGAAGACCGTCGAGCATGCCCTTGGCGGACGGATTTTAAGCAGCAGTGTGGCAATGCTCCACATCCGGAATATGGTCAAGTGCAGCAAATAGTGAAGAATAAAACTGCCCCCCCCCCCCAGTCTGTCGTTACAATGGCTGGCCATCCGAAACGTGAAATCAATAGAGAAAGAAATCGCGTGCCACTGTCTCTGCGGTGATGACAACGACGGGGACCGCCTCGGGGCACCGTGTAAAACAGTCCGCTATAGCCAAAATCTATGAGCAGCCGCGAGGATGAGGAAATGGACCAACTATGTTTATATGGTCCAAGCGCTGGTCGGAAGGTAGGAACGTGGTGTGGCGAAATAGTGTGAGGGGTCACCTTGGTTGTTTGACACTCAATACAGGAACATGACCACGCACGAATATCTGCATTGACACGAGGTCACGCATAGCACTGCGTGATGAGATGTTGAGTGGAAGACGGTGCCCCAGTAGCTCAATTAGCACAGCATCGCACGCGTAATGCGAAGACGTGGGATTGTTCCCCACCTGCGGCAAGTTGTCATTTGCATAAACTTTGAATTCCATTAATTTAAAATTTCTTTATTTCAATTGGCAAGTACGAGTGATTCCCCCTGTATTGTCCTTGGTGTCTTTGTTTGTTGGCTTCTTATGATATGATTAATAAAATCGGGCCCCTTGGCTAACGCTCTTCTCGTTCATTACATAACGAGGGCCTCGAATCCGGCAACACTGATGCCTTCAGGTAGTACGTGTAGGTTTATTCATCAGCTGCCTTCACCCAAGAAGGTCACGTACTCGTGACGTCTGTGGCAGAAAAGGATGTTCCACATCCGCCGTTATGGTTTGTGAGTGGTGGCGCTGGCGAACACTCCCAGAGTTAGCTCTAGTAGTAACACATAAATATCCCAGAAAGTGGATGGGAAGACGGCGCCCGTAGTAGATAAATTGGTAGGGCATCGCACGCGTAATACAAAGACGTCGCATCGTTCCCCACCTTCGGCAAGTTTTTTCATCCACTTTGAATTGAATTATTTAGAATTTCTTTAATTCAATTAGTAAGTACAAATGATTTCCCGGGTTGTCCTTTGTGTCTGTCTGTTGGTTTCTTATAATATGCGCATATCTGCAGCTTATATGAACTGAAGCGTCGGTTAACTAAATCAGTTACGATCACAACTACGCTTAGTGTCTTATTTTCCGCCTCAAACCCAGCCTAGTCTAGCCCGACAGCGAGCGGTAGCCTTAAGTGCGTCCAGCTCTACACTCTTCCTACTTCGGGACACGTCCTCCTTCTCCACTGCCTTTACGTGCCTTCGCCTATATACCGGATACTTTCGATTATTACTCCCTACGCTGATGACCCTTCAATTATCCATATGAGTACAGTCTTTGCATTCCCTCGCGCCACTTATCCTCAACCAAGATGGCCGACCTGCGGCCTTTAATTCTATCGAAATCGAGATACGTGCTCCGAAAGTTTGGATCGTTCGACGAACGGAGAGCGCCTCTTTATTCCGAGGTCCGGCGTCATGATTGGGTCGAACGAGATCCGTGGAAGCGCACACTTACGGAATTTCTCGCTTCTTTTCTGCCTTTTTTTATTATGAAATAAAACAAACTGGGGGTTATCCCTTAAGGGCCGCCATCCCGAAAAGCTTGAGTTCACTTCAATATAAAGCTTGTGATGGCATTATTACAAAAACGAAGTAGTAAACAACCTAGTTTTAGAGCCGCCACAATTCATTTGTACTCGATATTACTGCGTGCCAAAGTTGTGCGACAGTCTGGCGGCGTTTCGAGAACTTGCCGCAGACCATTTGTGTGTGCCATTGTCACTTGTGTAGAGACCTTGGCTTCGCATTCCCTTGTAACGTTAAAACATGCGGTCGCTGGCAGCGAGTGTTCGACCCGCACACACAAGAAGCCCTTCAGACAAGACACTCGCACCCCACTTCCCCTGGGGACAACGCAAGCTAGAATATTTTATTAAGTGAAATGACCCTGCCACCACTTTGTGCGGCCTGAAATGCGTATTATTTTTTCATTTCGAGAACGGTTCTTGAGGCGCTAAAGACATATGCTCCTCTGCAGGGAAAGCATCTGGGGCATAACACGTGCGCATGACATTCCAGCTTCAAGTCCAAGTCCCGGTTATGTACTTCCATGCCTCACCATCACGTAGGATAAGTTCTGCAAGTCCCTTCGCCGACAAAAAAAAAAAAATTGAATCGCACGTATTGTCATCATGAAATATATATGCGCGCGCTAAAGATCCAGTTCTCACTCGCACTCTGTACTTTAACGTGGACTTTGCCGTAATACACAGTTTACCCCAGCTGCAATCCCACACATCGGTAGTCCATGCTAGTCGCATAGGTGTCTCTCGTAGCAATATATAGCTACCATGATGCGGTGACGAGGCCTCTTGCACCTGGTAACATTGTCTTCACCGCTGTTGCATCGCAGGAAGTCGCATGATTCGCTTCGTTAAAGCGATAGAGCAAGTTGGCTTGCAACATCCGACTCCCTCGCTGAGCAGACTCGCAGCAAGGTGGTCCGGGTCGACAGTCCCGGTGCGCAGGGTGTGGTGATGCGCGGAGTACCCATGATGAGCGGATGGCTATATTCACTATGTGCAGTAACAAAGTATAAATAATAAACGAGGTCCAGAAAACATCGATTCGCATTCAAAAGATACCAAAGGTCCAACTGAACCAAAATAAATAAAGAAAGAAAGAAGAAAAGGAGAGAATGCCAAGGGGACAGAAACAGACTGGTTAACAGCACTGGGGGAAAGAATTATATAAAACGCATATAAACGAGCGGATTGAGGAGGGGTGTGGGCGCTTATGCATTATCAGCGAGTGTCCCAAAAAGGCTAGTTGCGAAGTTGCCACAGTAACAAAGAAAACAAAGTTAAAGTTGTGTACAGTTCATGCGCTGAAATCTGCGTTCCTCAATACGATGTAGCAAATGGCAGTTGAGTGCGAAAACGAAATATATGACTCCGTAAAAGGTAGCGGCTCATTCCGGAGTCGTTTGGGCGCTGAGAATGCCGCACTTGTCCGCAACGTTGACCATCACGATGACCATGCTCAGGACGATGGTCTTCGCGAGCAAGCCCAACAGAAGCTGAAAAAGAAGAGGAGGAGGAGGATTGATCAGAGTGTGTGTATATATATATATATATATATATATATATATATATATATATATATATATATATATATATATATGCATATATGTATGACCAGTTAGGAGGAAGAATTACCCGGCGCTAACTCCCGATTTTCCTATTCAAATGCATGTGACAGGCAAACATGCTCTCCACGGTCGAAAGACGCACGGTTTGAACGTGAATGAAATTTGCTGCACTATGGCGAAAGCTGGTTTTTGCCGACTCTAGGCAGCATAATTTCGATTTAGGGTGTCATATAGTGTTAAAAGCGAAGCTTTTATTTGCAAAACTCGCCGGGTTTTCGCGACCCTGGGGGCTGCGGCGTGGCTGTTACCTGGCCGAATAGGCAAGACCGATCACAGCGGTGGACGCGCGCGACATCACCGCCTCTGGATCCCTTTCACCACCACCAGATGGCACTCGCCTCCGCACATCCGTGAGAGTGGCGGCGCCGGCCATGCCGATAAAAATGAGGAACCAGAAATCTTGCCTGCGCGCGCCCGTGACACCGGTGGAGGGATCATTGCATTAGCCTCTACACAGCGCCTGAGTAAACCTTTCCTTGTCACCTTGTGGGGACACCTTTACTTGCCACTTTGTGGGGACAACAGACTCTGTATCGAACCTTTATGTACTAAAACAAAGCTTCGCTGTATAGAGATTCTAACTCGTTGGATATGCTGCCTTTTCTTTACTATGACTGCCGAATATCGTTAACTTAAAAATACTGAGTGCCCTTCCACTCTGTGAAGTAGGATGGCCAGCGAAGACGTGTATGTGGACCCCTTAATGGTGAACTGCACCTCCGCCGTGGGTCGGCCCCGTATTGCACTCTCTTGTTTTTTTTTTCTACACGCGGACACGACAGTGGGGAAAGTAGCCATTAACAGCTTCACTGTAAAAAAGAATTGGGGCGGGAACTCTAGGCTGCGGGATTCTGACATAGTGCGTAACATTCTTTGTAATAATGAATTATGAAGCCTTTACTGTATCCTTGAAACCAAGGCTGCCGCACTTCAAGGGATAAGCAACTGCAAAGTATGCGACGCACACAGCGACGATCTACCCAGCAAATTTTTGCTTACGGCCATTCTTGTGTTTCGTAGCCCACTCGGGAATTGTAATATAGTGTACACTGTTGTAGAGATGATGATCTCTGTGACCATTACAGATGGAGATTATACTGTACCTTTGAAACCATCACAGGCGTAATTTAAGAGATAAGCAACTGGAAAAGAATACCTCGCCTACTGTGAGGATCTCCCCCGTACACTCATTTACTGGGAGATCGCGCCGCAATTTGCACGCAGTTTGATCGAACTTTGAAAAATAACGCAGTTATTCGTTGCACTCTTAATAGTGTAATTTACCGGATGTACACGGCTATCCATGCCACGAAGATACCAAAACAAAACACATTTTTTTTTTGGTAACGCCCAGTACCTGTTAAAGCTAATTGCGGCGAACCTTGTGGGAAGTGGGACACGTACCAGCTTCCAGAAGGACACCCGCGCCAATTCATGCAGCAGGGCGAGCGGGGCCGACGCCGGCATGATAACGTTGGACGAGGCGCCCACGATCACCGGAATCGCGTAATACGTCGGGTGCACACGCTGTACCTCTGCCTGCGGAGAGGCCGAGAAAAGAGTCTGCGTCAACGGCAGGATCACACAGAGGCACATACATTCTTGATCGGAAAGCATTAAGCGTCCACCTGCTTTCTTTTTACCTCTCTATACATGTGTTTGCTTTTGCTTTTGTTGATGTGAACAGCCAATGAACCAACGGCACAAAAAAGTGGACGCCATCAGTCAAACTGGCGTCGTTGTCATGCGTCGTCGTTTGCTGTTACTCCGAGTTTCTAACCATCTTTTATTGTTTTTGTCTCTTTATTTTTCGCACTGATGCATTGCCGCGTCGCCTTTCGGAGCCGCTAGTATGATCCCGTCAACATGTTTATCGTTTGCTTATTTTATTTTCCACAAACATATAAAAAATGCGGGCTATCAAGAGAGATGTGTGGCTGACCTGAGCTAATTCCGTCGAGAACGGCATGTTCACACGTCCTCCGTCAATTCGCTCGATCCTTTTACAATTGGTATCACATCCACTCGAGGAACAAAAGCTGCACCGACATGGCTGACGAGTTTCCGAGATATGGTTGTGCCTGAGCAAGACGAAGGCAAGGACATGGATACAAAGGATCCGAAAGGAGGCTACAGGACGAGGAGATACGGTCCGTCTAGTTATGCCATGAGGTGGCTCCTTCGTCCGAATTACTCGACATCGCGGCTTTTTTGGTGCGCGTGGTGGGTGACTGCACTGCTCGCGATCTTGCTGATCACCTGTCGCAGTGCTTTCACATACCGATGGTCCCTTCGTAAATGAATTACTTCACGAAGAGCAGTGGGAGGCATGGTGGGCTATCACTGTCTCTCTCTCGCCCCCTCCTACTTGTTTTGTTTTTGCAAGGAGCACGCTTTCCTCAACGCGTGCCGCAAATCTCGGAGACCATGGTTTAACTAACACGTGGTCTAACTCATAGCGTGTATTACTCAAATTACTAGGGAAAAGACGGGGAATGCGGGAGTTGGAAATTCAAGACGATGAGCGAAAATTGGAAGACGCTTAAGCTTCGCCTTCAAGAGTGGAACGCGATAGCGTTCCCGTCGACCCGCCAAGGGGTGTAAGACAATGGGCTACGGCGCAGCGGCTATGCGGCCCGCATCGGACGCGGTGAGCGTCGAGCAACGCAGCGTTCGGCGCGGCAACGAAATGTGCGCCTGAGCAAGCGACGCACGCCTGAGCCTTAGAAACAGCTCGTTTCAAAGGCAACACCGCATTCACTAGAGGCGCTTTTGTACCGCTTTGAAGCATCGAACTCGTGGCTCAGTAGCCGAAGCGAACGGTTGTGCGATGGCGAGCTCCGTAGGGGGCGGCTACAGCGGCTATTGCCAGCCGCGGCAACAGGAACTTTTCATCTGAAGAAGGCTACGAGTTGATTTTGCCGAATTTACCAACAGGTCGTTTTGTTGTTAATACAGTTTTTCTTCACGGAGCTGTTCAAGCGCGGCCTTACCGAGTAGAAGATTTTCGCGACGCGTTGTCTGGTTTGTCGCTGCTTCCTTAAGTGATCGCCTTAGGGGCGTATCGGATCAGCCACGTGTGGGCCGTAACTTTCAGTAATGCCGAAGCCGTGAAGAAGTTACTCGCCGCGAGTGAATTGAAGGTCAAGGGCCGGCGCTGCGCCGTCATTGATCCTGGAAACCAAGATGTAAGGATGAAAGTGCACTGGCTGTTGCACAACATTCCAGATGATGACGTGCGGGTGGCCTTCCTTCCTTATGGAAAAGTGACAGAAATTAGCAGAGAGTGGTGGCGAGTACACGGAATCACTGACAAGGGGTCCACAACCAGGTTGGTGTCCATGCGTCTCAAGGCAGGCGTTAAGCTGGAAGATCTACCACACCAGCTCAACGTCGCAGGTGAACAAGCTTTGGTGGTCGTATCAGGCCGTCCGCCGATGCGCCTGCGCTGTCATGCAACGGGGCACATTCGCCGCGACTGCCGGGTTCCAAAATGCAGTGCCGGCCGTAGATTCGGACATGAAGAAGGTCAATGCCCTAAGACGTACGCCAGCGTCGCTGGGCCTACGAGTGACAAGGATTCATCCGAACTTCTCATGGATGAAAACGACGCTGAAGAAGCTTCGAAGCCATCAAAGGACACCACAGTCCGCAAAATGGTAACGCTGGCAGCCAACAAACCCTTTTTGGAGGAAAGGCGTCAACCAGCAGAGCGCGAACGGGATACCAAAGACCAGGCCGTGGAAAAAGCCACCCCCTCGAAGGACGCCTGTCCAGCTATCAGCGAGGATACAAAAGTGGAAGAAACCCAAGAGACCTCCATGAACGTCGTCGAAAGCCTCAGTGGACAGCCCACCAAGAGGCCATTGGAGGAGAGCGTCGAGGAAGCAGACAAAGGAGTTGAAGAGACAGAACCACCGCCGAACGGACTCGGCATAAGACGGTCTTTATTGAAGCAGAGGCCGAATTTTTCCGCTGAGCGGCGGCCAGCGGGAAAACCTCCGTCTTGACGCCGACTCTCCGCGCAGCGCAACCTTTTGGGGTCTTCGGGAAGACGTGGGGACTCTGAGCGAACTCATTTGCAAGTGTCGTGAAGCCTTCCGGCCAGAAGATGCCTATAGCGCACATTGTGCTGCATACGTGATGTGTCTACAAGGTTCATCTTCGCTCTAAGTGTTATACTATGCTAACTAATTTTTCAGATTGTAAAGGGGTAGTGTAATGCGATCATTTTGCAGAATATATAAAAAGAAATGGCGTTAAAATCAGGCACAGCACTACGCATACCGACGATAAATGTCAGAGGTCTGGCGTCTAGGAGACGTCAGTACCAGCTTAGTCGCCTGCTGTTAGAAAATGAGCTGGATATCGTAGCATTTCAAGAGACAAAGGTAGAAACGCAGGAACAAAGTGATCGCATGGAGCACCTTTTAGAAATCGGTACAATGTTGCCATAAATCATGCAGTAGGTTTGTCAGCAGGTTGTGCTCTATTTCTTCGAAATTCTATTGAGATTGTTGAGGAATTTTTAAGTGTCAGTCAATGTGGTCGTTATATTGTTTGTGATTTCACCTTCGCAATGAAAAATTGGAGGGTGATTAACGTGTACGCACCAAACAAGGTACATGACCTGCGAGTGTTCTTTCAGGAAATGGAAAAACACCTGCTATGCGATAAGCTGGTCATATTACTGGGTGATTTCAACTGTGTTTGTGAACCAGAAGATAGAGTGAACAAACGACCTATTCGAGATGAAAGTGCAATATTTTTAAGCGCAATAGTGGATGAACACAATTTAGATGACGTGGGGTCTTTGTTTTCATGTAACTTTCCCCAGTTCACTCATTTTCAAGGAAATAGCCACGCATGAGTAGATAGAGCTTATATATGGACAGCTCTTGTACCTACTGTGCAGTAATTACAAAGTCAATCATGTTTCTTTCAGCGACCACAGCTTAGTGTCTTTCTCGCTTGGAGCAGAAAAAAGAAAAAGTACATTTAATTGGCAGCTCTGGAAACTTAATGACAATCTATTGGATGACAAACCTTTCGTAGATTACGCAATGGAAACCCTAATGATTTACTTGAAGATCACCAGAACATAATTGGCAGATGGGAGCGTTTCAAAGAAAAAATAAAGGTTAAGGCGATAGAGCGGGCTTCTGCACTTAAGCACAGTAAAATAAAACACGAAAAAGAACTGCAAGCCCAGTTAGACGTCTTGATCAGCCAAGAAAGTGTTACCCCCGGCCTGCGCAGTAAAGAAAGTCGAGACGCCAAGCGACTACTTGAGCTTATCGATGTCGAAAATTATAGAGGAGCAGTGATACGGGCTCGTGCAGAGCATTTGTGGATGGGAGAAACGCCCACCAAACGCGCCCTTAGTGACGAAAAAAGATAGGCGACCAAAAAAGAAATCAAAGAAATAAGGTACTGAGGTGCAGTCACAGATAAGAAAAGTGATATAGAAGATGCTTTCGTAAAGCACTTTCGGAAATTGTTTGGTGAAAGGAAAGAAGTAAACAAGGGATTTGTAAACGCTTTTCTTCCACTTATGCCGCAACTAGATGAAAATGCAAAATCAGTCCTAGAAGCCTCAATTACATTAAAGGAAATTGAAAAATCAATCGATGATTTGAACACGGGAAAGTCACCCGGTCCCGATGGACTGGGTTCAGCGTTTTATAAGAAATTTAAAACTCCTATAGCTAAGGCATTGCATGCGGTAACACAAGAGACATATGACGTAGAAGAGCTTCCCCTTTCCTTCCGTCAATCACATATCATTCTCATTCCTAAAACGGACGACCGACTTAAGCAATTATTGGTAGGTTCTTACCGGCCAATTACCCTCTCTAACGTAGATTACAAGACATTCATGAAGGTCTTGGCAAGAAGATTGCAAGGTTTTATTAAAGATATAGTCGGACCGCACCAGACGTGCGGAATTAAAGGTAGGAGCATAAAGACGAACGTTCATATAGCAAGAAATATTTTAGAGTGTTGTGATGTTTTTTTCCAACCACGTGGCAATGCTCCAAATAGATCACGAAAAAGCTTTTGACCTTGTTACGCACGAAATATTGCTTGCCATTAGGGAATATGTAAATGTAGGGAAAATAATACTGGAAGGTGTAAAAATGTCGTACACTGGATGCTCTGCCTCAATTATAATTAACAAACAAGTCAGCAAAAGCATCCATGTCGTCTCTTCGGTGAAACAAGGGTGTCCTATGTCGTCACTACTTTTTAGCATTTATTTAGAGCCATTTTGTTTAAAGATTATTCAAAATGAGGAAATAAGAGGCCTTCGTATTAGGCTTGTGAAGTCAAAATATTATCTTACGCCGACGACATAGCTGTTTTCTGTACCGATAGAGAAAGTGTAACAAATGCGATAAAAGATGCCACAGCTTTCTCTCAATACACAGGGAGCAGAATAAACTAGAATAAATGTCAGGGTTTCTGGCATGGTGAAATGGGATGGTGTCCCAGTCACGTACGACAACATTCAGTGGACGACTACTCCAAGTAAATACCTTGGCGTACCACTACAACAAGGATACACAAGAATACTGGAAAGAACAGACAGACCAGGCTCGAGAGAAAACACAAAAATGGGGAGGACGAGACCTATCAATTTTTTCCCGTGCCACAGTGTGTAACATTTTTATTATTGCTCGGGTATGGTATGTTTTGAAAGCGCTGCACATGTCGCGCATGAGTATTCCACGACTGCATTCCACGACTGTTTGCTGTTTTTGTATGGAACTCATCATGGGAAAGGGTGAGCCGCACAGATTTGTTCCTTCCAGTGCGATCGGGAGGACTGGGTTTGATTCATTTGTTCGTGAGACAAATTGTCTCTAGCTTCGTATATTATCGCAATCAAAGATATCCTTTTTTAAGAAGTGTTATGCAAGTGAGATTGGCGAACGCATTGCCAGATGTCATTGTTTCATCATGCGCCCATATGCAACGCAATGTCCGCGGATACATGCATGAAATTGTTGCGGCTGTCCAGTTTCTAAAAGTAAGATTTTCAAAGGAATATCTCTGCGAGGTCAAGAGAAAAAGCCTCTACAATGACCTAATTGATGTGATGATGCCTGTTCCCTTGTATCGAAGGATGTACAATCCTGGGCCAGGCAGCAATGTGTTAAAAAGGGTTAAAAGTATGACTATCCGATCGTCAGTCAAAACTTTCTTTTTCATGCTCCATAGTGGCACACTTTCTACAATACCGTGGCTAAGGGAAAAAGGGTTGTTGGTACCATGGTCGGTAGACTGTGTAATATGCAAAAGGCCTGAAACGATCGAGCACGTGTTTCTCGATTGTTGCGATGCCGTATTCTTATGGGACATCTTGCAAAGAACCCTGAAAAAGGAACTGCCGCTTACACCCTACGGCATTCGATTTCTTCCCGTCGAAAGTGACGGTGTGCCGTACGATATGCTAATGATTCTAGTAATGCACACTGTTTGGAAAACGAGAATGCCAGTGCGTAATGCGGACGTCAACGCGAGGTCAGCCCGGGACAACTTCAACGAAAGCATCGCTTATTTACGAGATGTGTACAAACAGAAGGAAGAGAAGCCAGATTGGTGTGTTTATCTTGACAAACTCCTGATCGTAAAGCGTTTTTTACCCGCTTATGCTAGCCAGACACAAGCTAGCATTTTTAATGTGATGTTATGATGTTGTTTTTCACTGTATTGTGCAAATTGGCAATAAAGAAAAAAAACTCGTGGCTCAGTGGTAGCGTCTCCGTCTCACACTCCGGAGACCCTGGTTCGATTCCCACCCAGCCCATCTTGCAAGTTGTTTTTTATTCATGAAGTGCCTGCTGGGATTTATCGCTCACGGCCAATGTCGCCGACGACACCGATGACACCGGCTTTTCTGCGACACGAGCTCCTTAACGCTGTCGCGTTAAAACGTGACCAAGGTGAATGCAGGAGCCAACGCCTCGAGAAGTGGACTTGTCTTCTTCAAGGCGACATATGCTTTTCTCGCCACAGTATATATAGGTGGGGTTCTTCTAAAGGGGAGAGAACGCGGAAACGAGGGAAAATCTGTTAGCCTGTCGAATTGAGAGCAAAGGAACGCTGTGTACAAGGTCAAAGCCAGGGCACCCCCCCCCCCCCCGGTCTGTCAACACATGCGCGTTAGCCAGCGTGTCAAGGGCGTCTGACACGCCGTATTACTAAAAAAAAGAAAGCAAAAGGGAAAAGGGGGGGGGGAGGATACGCCAAGAAATCAAAGTGCTGTTGCCTATAGCTTGAAGTTTAGCATAGCGAATAGATTCGAAAGCTCCCTTTGAAACGTTTATGCCTATTGGTTGCAATGTCTTGAACTTATGGATAAGGTATGATTCTACGTATTTTCTTTCTCGTTCAGAACGGAAATTTGACTGTAAGATGTGGAGTTTAAGTTTAAGATGTAGAGTGTAAGATGCAGAGCTTATGATTGGAGAGGCAGTCGGAATTGGCGAAGAGACAGCGCACATTAGAATCTGACAGACCGCAGGCCTTTTATTCCAATCCAGGCCAATCTATTCGCTATGCTAAACTTCAAGCTATAGGCAACAACACTTAGTTTGGTTTCTTGGCGTATCCTCCCCCCCCCCCTTTTTTCCCTTTGCTTTCTTTTTTTCTTTTTAGTAATCCGGCGTGTCAGATGCCCTTGACACGCCGGCTCACTCTCGTGTGTTGAGAGAGCGGGGTGTGGGGGTGCCCTGGCTTTGACCTTGTACACAGCGTTGCTTTACTCTCAATTCGACACGCTAACAGATTTTCCCTCGTTTCCGCGTCCTCCCGCCTCAAACCCTCTCCCCTTTAGAGAGAGAGTAAAACATCTTTATTAATAATATTTGAATGGCGAGAGCAGTGTGGGAGGAACCCTCAGTCCAGGGCCCCTAAGATGACTCCAGCGATGTTTCGAGCCCATTGTATCACAGCTCAGAGGACCTCGGGAGGTCCGTCGAGGAGGGCATCGTCCAACAGCTCTTTGTTGCGTAGGGGCTAAAGGAGAGTTGGCAAGGGAAGAAAGAGGTTTGCAGTGCACTAAATTGTGACGTGGAAGATTGTGGGCGAGCTGCCACAGCCAGGGCAACGATCTGCATAACAGTGTGGGTAGAGTTTATTGAGAGAGACAAGATTTGGAAAAGTCGCGGTTTGTAACTGGCGTAATGCCACTGCTTCCTCCCGCGAGAAGGACGGCGGTGGTGCGGCGTGGGTGCGACGAATGCGTATATAATGACGGAGTATTTGTAATGGAGCAAGGGATCCCCCCACTCTGTACTAGTCGCCTCACTACGCCGAGTCGCCCGGAGGGAAATCTTTCGGCCAACCGCATGTGCGCGTTCGTTACCCTGCAGCGAGGTATGACCAGGAGTCCAGAGTAAGTGGATGCGGGGAGGTGTGGTTGGTGTATTTCGCGGGATCTGTTTGAGAATTTGGTGCGCCGCCCTCGGGAAGCCATGTCCTGATAGGAACGTCCGGCATGCCTGTTGCGAGTCCGTCAATATATACACTTCCTCAGGAACACAGATGGCGTATCGAATTGCAAGAGCAACACCGAGAATTTCTCCGTAAGCGGCATTTGTTCCGCGCATTGCAGCAGAGTCTCTCAAGGATTCGGTGCCATCCAAAACTACCGAGGTATAGCCCTCCTGAGTGCGTGATGTGTCCGTGCATAAAGTATGTGTTTCCAGGATGTTTGCAAGCATGCGGCCAATCTATCGTACACGGGCTTTGCGCCGCCCTTTGTCATGCTCTGGGTGCATATTTCGTGGCAATGGATGAATACTCAGTGCTTGGTGTGTCGCTGACGACAAGATCGTTGGACGGGTTTCAGACTCAAGGGGTGGGACAGAGTATCCTAGCCGTATGAGAAGATGGCGGCCAGTAGGAGTGAGTAGGAGGCGCTGGCGATGGCTGACCCAATGTGCCTCTAGGAGCTCGCCTAGTGTGTTATGTGTCCCTAAGTTAAGGAGACGGTGGGTGGAAGTATAGTTCGGGAGGCCATGGGCCACCTTCGTCGCTAAGCGAATCATTGCGTCTATGCGAAGTTGTTGCACTTGGGTCAACCGCTGAAATGGGAGATGGTATGTAAGGCGGCTGATCACGCATGCCTCCACCAAGCGCAGCAGGTCCTCTTCTCGAAGGCCCGGGCGCCTGTTGGAGACCCTCCGGATCACGACCAGAATTCGCTCAATCTGTCTGGATAGAAAGGAAACAGTATAGTTTGATCTGCCATCCGCTTGGACGTGTAGGCCGAGAATACGAGCACGATTAACCTGTGGTATCGGTGTGCCTTCCACGTGCACAGTGATAGGGGGTGTACAGGAACGACTCCTGGGGCGAATGATTATGAGCTCCGACTTTTCCGGAGCACATCTTAAGCCGCATTTTCTCGCGTACTCGGAAACTGTATCGACTGTTTGCTGCAGTCGGTCCTGGATGTGCCGTCGGAACCTCGTGTCGACCAGATAGTAATGTCGTCCGCAGAAATGGCGTGGGCGACATCAGGGATCTGGTCGAGTAGCCGGGGGAACCCTGCGAGTGCGATATTTACAAGGCGAATCGTACCGGAACCATGCGGTCCCATTCCTACGGTGGCTGTGCGATTTCGAAGAAATGCGCGGAAATAGTTGTACATACGAATTCCACAGTGTGAATGTGCAACATTGCGAACGATGAGGTCATGTTCAACATTATCGAATGCCCCTTTTAGGTTTAAGGCAATGAGTGCTCTCGTTTGGGCGGACGACGGAGGTTCTATGACTTCCTCCCGCAATTGTAAAAGCACATCTTTGGCAGTCCGATGAGCCCGATATCCGAACTGAGAGTTAGAAAAGAATGATTTTTCTTCGAGGAAGGGCTGCAGACGCCGCAAGAGTACATGCTCCATGAGCTTACCAATGCAGGATGTTAGGGAGATGGGTCGTAAGTTTTCAACCTCAACAGGCTTGCCCGGTTTGGGGATCAGTGTGATGTCGGCGTGTCGCCATGCTTGGGGAAGCATGCCCTTGCGCCAGCAATCATTGAAGATATGGGTGAGGTTGTTAATATCCGCGTCACTGAGGTTACGAAGGGTGGCGAATCGGATGTGGTTGGCTCCCGGTGCTGTGTTGCGGCGTAGGTCTTGTAGGACCACCCGCACCTCGTCAGATGTGATGTCTGCATCGAGCAATTCGTTCGCCTCACCTACATAAGGATAGTCAGGTACTGCGGCGGCGGGCCTGTGGGTATGAAATGCTTCTCTAGCTCTCTGAGGAGTGTCGAGACGTCGTCCCTGTACTCGAGCATTAGGATATGCAGCTGTTTAAATGTTTTTCCTTTTGTTGTGGTGGGATCTGTGAGTGAGCGAAGAATCGAGCACGTTTTTGCTGTGCTCAATCTGCCTGAGAGGCGATCGCAAAATCCTCGCCAGTTATTCCTCGTAAGGATCTCTGCATACTCCTGAGATTCCCGTGTAATTTCATCTATACGTTTCCTAAGTTTGCGTTTGAGGCGTTGTCGTTTCCATCGTCGTGTCAACCCTCTGCGGGCGTTCCAAAGGTGAAGTAGATGCAGGTCTATGTCTGGTGTTTCGGCTGTGGTGCGCAGTGTGCTCGTGGTGGCCTCTAGATCTTGTACGAGAGAGTCAAGCCAGCGTTCGTACCCTTGGCGCTCAGGTGAGTCCTGGCGACGTTCCCTGAATTTCGCCCAATCCATTATACGCACATTTCGCTCGGGCCTGCGCGCACCCCGTAATGACAAGGTGGCCGCTACAATGTAGTGGTCACTACCAAGGTGCTCCTCTAAAGGCCCGTGAGCAACTACTGGGCCAGTATTGCGCACGAAGGTAAGGTCAGGGCAGGTGTCACGAGATACGCTGTTGCCCATCCGAGTGGGGTGCACTGGGTCGGTAAGCAGTGTGTATCTCATGTTACAGATGGCATTCCATCAGCGGGTCCCTTTAGCCTGCGATTTAACGTAACCCCATACAGTATGCGGAGCGTTAAATCGCCGGCCACCACACAAACCCGTCCAAACCTACCAAATTCTGTTAGTAGGTGCTGAAAACAGTGCGTTCGCGAACGGGGGGAACTGTATGCATTGAGTATAAACAGACTCTCGCTGCGTTTACCTTGCGTAACTATTTCCAGTATTTGGTGCGGAATGTCAATGTTAGTGGTATGCATGCGACATGTAACATGCTTTGAAACTAAGGCTCCCACAAGAGGAGAGACAGCCGATAGCGCGCTGTAGCCGGATAAAGAAGGGGTGCAATTGACTTCCTGTAAGAGGATGACATCGGGAGGGTTCGTGGATGTGCCGATATACTGCTTTAGGGAACCTCGTTTTCAGCGGAATCCCTTGCAATTCCACTGCCACACCACTAGTTGCTCCGCGTTACGCGGCGCCATCATCATCGCGAGAGGAAGCAGGCGGTCGTGCATAGGGATGCGGGCGCCGGGTGCCCACATTTGAAGGTTGCGGCCGAGACCCTTGGTCGGAAAGCGCGCTTTCATTGTTACCGCTAAGCTCAGGAACTTGCAAGTGTGCGAAAGTGCACTCTATACATGATTTCACTTGCTCCGTGATCCCTATTTGAAGGGCCTCCATTTGGCGTTCTATCCTGTCCAGAGCCGCCTGCATACTAGTGCTCATGTCTGCCACCTGCGCGTCCATTTGTTTTTGAAGGCGCTCACAGCGCGCCTCCATCAGCGCGCCTCCTGTCACGACGTAGGGGGGCTATTTTTATTACAGGATCGGGATTTGGTAACGAATTGGTAATAGGGTAAGGGGTAGGGAGGGATTTCCGGGACGGAGCAAGCTGTGGGGGACCCTCCGCCCGGCCTATCTCCCGAGGCGCCTCCATTGCTGTTTTCTTCTCCGGGGTCCACTGCAGCCCTGAAGGGACCAGGGTCACCTTGGCTGGGTCGTTCGCCCGCAGGGCCTTCTTGTAGGGTTGTTGGGAAGATGGGGAAGGAGGGCACTTCTCTGGGAGGCGCATCGATGCCTCGCGGGATCGGGACCGAGACTTGAACTTGCGACGGGATCTCGAACGGGTCTCCGACCGGACTTTTCTGGTCTCCTTCGTTGGGGCGTGCGACGTTCGGGTCTCCGCCGTATCTGTGGTAGTGGTCGGGTAACTGGAGGGTTGGAGTTCACGCTGCTCTTTCGCGAGAGCTTTCCGCACACAAGCTTTGTTCAATGTCTGCCCAGCACGCTGCGGGCAGTTTGGATCCGCTGTAGGGTGGGTCCCGTCACAGGATCTGCAGTGTGGGGTGCACGGATGTGACGGGGTGTGGTTGTCAGTTCCGCACGTCGCGCAAATGACCACGTGCGGCGTAGGACAGTAATCAGCCCAATGGCCGAGCTTGTGACATATCTTGCAAACCAGTTGGCGGGGTCGATGAGGGTAGCAGCGGAGTTCTGCACCATAGAAACGCACGTAGCGAGGCACATTAAGTCCTTCAAATGTTACCAACGCAACGATGGTTTGACCTATCATTCGTGCTTGAAGTATTTGAGTTCCAGGAGCCACAAGCTCATCCACTAGCTTGGAAGGTGGTGTACCGGGCAAAAGGCCTGGAGCAATTCCCTTGCATGAGTTGTCTGGGGCCGCAAAATATGTCGTAATGGGATAGACCCGCTGGCCAAGGTTCAGCTCCCTCACCTTATACAATGCGTCGGCTACGTGTGACTGGGGTGTGCTGATGATTGCCAAGTTCTGCTGAGGTCGCAGTCGGAATATGATGTCCTGACGATCCTCGGTGGTCAAGCCGGCAGCACTCCATAGAGCACTGGCGAGTTCTGGGCGCGTCCACTTATCGAAACAAAGTCCTCAGTGAGGCCGCAGAATTATCTTTTCATCGTGCAAAGGAAGTTGATGCAGGTTCAGATTCCGAATGCGCTTGCGTACAGTAGGCTGCGAGGTGTCCGGAATGCCCAAGATCTTCTCGGAGGGTTGCGTCTTAGCGCGTGTTTGACGGATGCGTCGCTTATGTATGACTGTCTTCCAACAGCCACCTGTGTCTTCGTCAGTTTTGTCGTCGTATATGTTCGGGGCAGCATCTTCCTCCATCCTTTCCCCGGTCGGAGTGTCCACCTCTCGCTGTTGGGAGGGAAAATCGGCGACGATGGGATCGGCGGCCACTCCCGCGGTATCCACCTCGGGCGTCTTCGTTGTTGTTGAGGAACGCGCTGCGGCGTTCTACGTCACCGATTGCGTCTTCTGGTCGTTGGAAAATGACGTTGCGGTAGGTAGATGATCTATCAAAACAGAGTGGTGAATTGGCCGAAGGCCGTTTGCACGCCCGTTTAGAACATGGGCCTCGCAAGAGCTGGTCGCTTGGCGCTCTTGGTTCATGGTGTAGAAAACACGCCAAGGCAGCTATCTCCCCTTTAGAAGAACCTCACCAATATATACTGTTGCCAGGAAAGCATATGTCACCTTGAAGAAGACAAGTCCACTTGTCGAAACGTTGGCTCCTGCATTCACCTTGTTCACGTTTTGCTCATTGTGTAAAATTACTAGAGGGAACTTTAGAGCTGAGATCATTCAGCTTGTATGGAAATGATAGATCCTACACGAAAATTTGTCTGCTTTTCATGCTTATGCCTTCAGACTTTTTTGTGGCTTTGTTCACGTTACACTTCATTTTTCTCGATTGGCCTAAATTTTAAAGCAATGCTATTTTTCTCAACGCACAAATGATGCGAACAGTACCTGAGACCGGAGGCATGATCACTGCAAATCATGTCGTTTTTAAGGCAAAATTTATTTTGGATAATCATATTGGAAAGTCAAAAAGCCTTTTGACGCCAGAAATAACAAGTCTAGACGACACAATCAGCTAGCCTCCATAGTCGAACAATATACTCCTATAGTTGCCCTTCAGTCCGCTGGGACTGCTACTACACCGGCATCCCTTGCGACCGCGGTGGCGTAGGGAAATCTGTGGCTAGATCAATCTATATCAGGTTTAACGATGCATGCAGCTATAATTCAGCCCTGATTTCACAAATCGTGCGCTGCCGCATGACCCCTGAGGCAGACTCCGCTTAACCCGTGCTCGTCGCCGGGTGTGCCCAGACGTGTAGATGATGGTCTCGTGATCGCTGCATTCTACTCACGATGTTCACCACGACTGGCGCCATGACTTGGACGAGCGCCCGCTTGCCCGCGGTTTCGGCCATCACCGAGCTGGCGATGGCCAGCATGACTTGCGCCTCGACCGCGGTGCACTCCTCCCAGAAGGAAGTGGACACCAGCTTGAAGAGCTCGTGTGGGATATCGTAGACCTGAAGAGGTTGAAATTCCTTACGTTGAAATTCCCTACACCATTGAAATTGGAATTCCATTGAAATTCCTTACACGTCCGACAATCAGAGATGAGAATGAGCCTCCATTACTTTTACCATTAGCTCAAAGGCTTTCTTCTTTTTCGCAGGCTCCCTAAAAGGAAATAAAAGGCCATCTTATTTATAGCTTCCAGCCCTCGCGCAGCATGCCGGAAGTGGGCTACCTGCTACAAGTGCAATGTATTATTATTTAGTATTACAGTTATTATTACTGAAGATTGCGGACGAGCGTGTGAGTGATGGACTAAAGCCGACAGTAAACTTAAGAGATGTTCTGCAGGTTAACTTCCGCACCTAGACAAGGTGCAAAATGGTGCAGCGCCATACAACCGCGGTTCCACGGCGAGGTTAGCGCGCAGCTTACAATGTTGGCATTATCACTCAAAAGATGTTAAAAAATGCAGCAAATGCAACGAGTTGGCACCTATATACAGTACAGCTTAATGTGCGTGCATAAAGAGCTGAAACACGAGTTTGTGTGTATCGAATGTCCGTAAAAATTGACACGTAAGGCTTTATTCACGCTGCAGCGGACGTACGAAGGCAAGCCTTCTGGTTCTTTTTTTTTTGTGCTGCGCACGGTCTGCGCCACCGACTGGTGAAGCGGCGCGCTTCCTGCTCTGTGATTGGTTGGCCTACTCGGCTAGAGGACAGCTACGCAGCAGCATTCTTGTTCACAAAAACCAGGAAAGGCTTGCAAAGAAAAATCTTCACCTTTAAAAGCAGAGCACAAGATCGGTGGAGAGGTTCGGCAGCTTAACTGGCATGGACTTAACGAATCCTTGCGTAAACTTCGTCGGTTCTTTACGCCCTTGATTGTGATCACGCTAAGCAGCAACCAGATGCCCCTTAACAATTAGCACGGTTATCTACTTGTAAGGAGTACTCTTTAATTCACACCTTGGGGGCGTCGAAGTTGTAACCGCGAGACTGCTCGTGCTATAAATTGTGAGAAAAAGCGTCAGAAAGACCAGAAAGAGCCACAAAGCGACGACACGGCGGCGCTTCTACCAGATAGAAGAATGCGTCGTAATGGGTCGCCGACACCGGCGTAGTGGCCGCCGCGGCTTGTGGCTCGGTGGCGCAATTACGGGACAAAGAGTGCAAGTGGTGGGAACCTTACGGCCGAGATTGTGGCATCCTGCATTGTTTGCAGTACTTCTCCCTGTGTGTTGCTAGCGCTATGCCAGCGGTTAACTATCAGCAATACAGTTCCAAGAGATCAGCACCCAGCTATACACGAAGGAAAAATTGGTTTCAACAAACCACATTAATGAACAAAAATACTTAAGGGGAATGCGTGGCATCTGTCTGTCTGTCTGTGCGCGCGCGCGCATGTGTGTGTGCGTGTGTGTGTTGTGCGTGCGTGTGTGTGTGTGCGCGTGTGTGTGTGTGTGCGTGTGTGCGTGCGTGCGTGCGTGGGCGCGTGCGTGCGTATACCTGCAGTAGCTTCGACGAGACTTGGGTGGCCCCGATGAACAAGAGGATGCTCCACGGCACCACTTGCCAGATCTGCCGCACGAAGTCGAATGCAGCTTCCAGGCATGACGTAACCAAGCTCGTGGCGACCATCATCGACGTCAGCGCACTTAGTAGAGCCACCCTGCACGTGGTCCATGCATTTGAGCACCTATTATTGCGTTTGCTGTTTACAGTTAGTGTTACTGAGCGGGGAAAATGCCAGTGCGTTACAGCACAAATACTATGGAGACGTGGAAGCGCGAGCGGCTCATGGCAACCGCGAGTCAAGCGCTACGCCAAGCAACTGACCTTTCGATGTCTCATCTTAAACATACTCCTTGGGCTGCCCATGTTCATCTGTGCACTACGCACTGCCTAGTACCAAGTGGTCGCGGCCCTTTGTATGTCTGTCTGTCTGTCTCTTTGTATCTTCCCCTACATCACATCGATTCCAAACCGACTTACTTGACAAAACACTCGGGCAATCGTCGACGACGCATCTGCCCACGGTTCACCTTTCTCAACATCATCAACTCTCCCCCGCTTCATCTGTTCCCGCCAACATCCGCCTTTTAAGCGGATGCCTCGGCACTGCATATCAGCTGCCTCCTGGACATTATTGCGTGGAATGGACTCGAGCTGACGCAGATGGGGTTTGGCGTTGCGTGAAATTCCGCGTGCGAACACTTGCTTGCTAGATCTCTCCCCGTGCGCATGGCTCCATCGCTGCGGCGTCGTATGTGATGGGGAAAACTGCACGCGTGTGTTGCTAAGCGTCACGGGCTCACTTACTCAAGGAAACTGCTCTCGGCTTTCCTGTATTATAGATCCTTGCCGCCAATACATTGAAATTGGTTACGGATGAATCGCAGAGAATGCGTTTCCTTCGATCGATCGAAAATTGGATTATACCAATAAAGAAACCAATCCCATAATAAAAATCTCGCCGACGATTACATGCTCCTTAATGCGAAATTTGAGCGCAGCTCTATGCGTGTGCCCGTGTCGTGCGGCACAATGCAAACGAGGCGAAGTGTAGCGCGACGGCCCCGCTAATAGCGGGAGATCGCGAGAGGCAGAGCGTGGGTGACGCGTGGGCGCGATTTACAGCAGCCGCCGCAGACAGACTTTCGCCCATGCAGTGCTTTGTTTCCACATATGGTATCGGTGGACGCGCTCGCCGCATGACATCGGTGAACAGACGTCGGCACGCTACTCTGGCACGATCTCCTAGCGGTAGTCGTCGCAGAGCCCCCTTTGCGTGGATCTACACATTCCGCCTCATGACACCGCTGCACCCTCCTCCTGCGCTTTCCTCCTCGCGTTCTTTTCGCTATCACCGTCTTTCATTCCGCGCTGCGCTCAGCGTTCGCTTCGTCATCCTTCGCTATGCTCGTTCACTCGGTTGCGCCGACGCTCAACGCAGGAACGGGCGCCTAAAAGCTGCAGCATAGAGAATGGATTTCAACAAGAGGGGACACTCGGCGAAAACTGGCAACCGGAAGTACGTCACGCTAGTAATAATGACAGCCGTTTGTTGCAGCGAGAGTCGAAAAGAAGTTATTTGAAGTGAAGTTAACAGATTTCTATTCTTTTCCGGCAAAACTAAAAATATGTGCGTATAAGTTAAGTCATACTTTACAACTTACTTGTCTTGCCATACCTAGAGGCAGGCCAATGACGCACCAGATGCATGCGTCATGCGTCAGACACGCCGCCGAAGCGAGCGAGGCCGGCTGCTCATGTGAGCGTTCGCGACCCGTCTTCCTGTTTCTCTTTTTTTGGATTTAGCCTGGTTTCGTAGGCTCCCGGCATATTCCTGCGTTCCTTCTGCACTTGTGACACAGTTAGCGAAAAACAGCTCAACCGTCCTGGCGCTGTTGATTTGAGTTAATGTCTCAGTACTGGGAGATGTTTGCGACGCTTTCTGTAAATCCCATATTGTTGTTACTAATTTCGGTAGTTTTTGCTTGCGGTCGCTGCGCCTGGTGTTGCGACGCAGAGGAAAATAGCTCGGCTACGTGAGGCTGTTTTTTTCGCGTGTACTGAATCTTACTTTGACAAGTTCATGACGCTTTCTTTGACCCTCAACGTAATGGCAATTAATTTCTTTATCATTTGGAATAATTTTGAGGCACACTCGCAGCGCCTGTCGTGAGGCAACGCTAACCAGCTCAGCCGTGGTTATGAAATTAGTTTGGCATGTACCGAGTCTCAGTGGGACAAGTTTGCGACACTTTTTTATGGCACCGCCACAAAATATGCGTTCTTTCGGTACTCACGCTTGTCGAAAATGCGATGAACGATTGCCAAGAGTGACAACACGGGGGTGTGTTGCTTGCGCTGCCAGAACATGCAAAAGATAACCCCACAGAGCTCAAACGCCAGGGATTTGTAACACAAAAATTCTGTCTTCCGAGCGACTGAAAACAGGCTTTTCACCAAAGAATCTGTCTTGACTGCGAGTAGAAGGAATTTTGCGAGCGTCCGACATCGCCTGTTTGAGAGCCTGGGTTGTGGATTTCTCTGTGTATACGTAGCGTACTATCGCGTGGGTTGAAGCCATGTTCTTTTTGAAACGCGCAGTCGCCCATTTCATTGTGTTCTTAAAGTACAGCATACAAGGCCCGTGAATGGGGGAATGCTTGCAGATCGCATGTTTTCGTGGTATGTACAGCACTGTTTGTAATGAGTCGGATATTTTCTATGCCATGTGTGTAAAAGCAAATTGCTCTTGTTTGTAATGCCGCCCATTCACCACTTTCGCGCGTTTCGCCTTTGCACACATTATTCCTAAAAGGTGGTAAAACCAAAATGGCATATGCTTGTAATTCAATTTTTTTTTTCAACTGACGTCGCCCGGTGGAGCTTCGTACGCGAACTGCTTCTGCTTACGTCGTTCCACAACGTTGGATGAATGAACAAAAAGCCCGGAACGAGCATTTATATAGGGTAAAATAAACATTTCTTCATTTCACAAGGCGTTATGCATCTTCGTGAAATTGCACAAGGCACATATTCAAAGGAGGTTTGTAGAGATCGTTGCAATCATTTCTACTTGACAGTGCAACTATTGCGCACTAAGACCGCGCGCGGGTGAGCATTAGAAGCATCAACAACAACAACAACAACAACAACAACAACAACAACAACAACAAAGAAATGCAGCGCTTATCAGCGCAGCCGGTTCAACGGGTTCCCGCTAGCGTTGAAAACGCGCTCACCCAGAACCGAAACCGAAGGTTGGTTCAGGTAATAATGTCGCCGGCTTGGTGCGCTGCAGTCAATTCGGCCGCTAGGCTCTATGGCAGTGTCCGCTCTTGTTAAATCCTTTCTCTATGGCAGCGCTGTAAAATTCCCTTGGAGTGTCATTATGTTTCTTATCGCACTGAAGCACGTTGATTTATTTTACGCTGAACAGTTCAGATAACACATTGTGGTCGTGCGCATTGTGCTTGGAGCCAACCATGACGGCAGGGTCACGACATACCACTTTATTTAACCCACATAATTTCTCAAGTTATCTAGGTAGACTATTTTTCACTGTTTATGAAAATAATGATAACTAAAGAAAATACTTCAGCAGTGCAACGCAATTTACACCTAGCATGAACTTCTTAACCAATGAATGCTTAAAAGCACATGCACTGTCTATCGTGCATAAATTGAAAAAAAATTGCGGAAACTGCTCTGGAGTTGTCTAAGTATGCATCAGCTTATCTGCAAATTTCAGTTGGCCGACCACCAAATTTCAGGTTGGCCACCACCAAATTTCAAGTAGCAAACCACCCATATTTAGGTTGACCCAACTCGAAATTCCAGTTGGGCCACCACTTAATTTCGAGTTGGCCGAAACCAAAATTTGAATTTAGCCCAACCCCAAATTTCAGTTGGCGCACCCGAAAATCTTAAGTTGGCCCACCTTCAAACTTACCTTGGCCCCTCCTCCAAATTTAAGTTTGCACACCCTCAAATTTCTAGTTGGCCCGCCCTGAAATGTAAGTTGGCCCACCGTGAAATATAAGTTGGCTCACTCCCGAATTTACGTTGGCCCACCCACACATTTCAAGTTGATCCACCCCAAATATTATTTTGACCCACCCCCACATTTCAGGTTGACCCACCTCCAAGTTTAAGTTGGTCTACCCAAAGTTTCACTTATTCCACTGCAAATTTCAAGTTGGCCCATCTCCAAATTTAAGAAGGCCCTCCTCAAAATTTCAAGTTGGCCCCCCTCCAAATTTCAAGTTTTCCGGCCCGGAAACTACAGTTTGCCCACCCCTACCAAAAGCACAACTATGTATTTTCTGTGGAGCCCTATGTAACCCTATGGGTCTTCTTTCAGATGAATTTCTTTGCTTTGAATTGTCCCTGATCGCTTATCAAGCTACCAATAATCTACGTTTACACTATTATAACTACTGAACGCCTTAAATTCGCAAATTGCGCATTTTTGTGCAGACGCAAGCCATTACACTTTTCGCGTGACGGGCCCTGGGGTGTTTGCCAAAGAATGCTGAGGCATAAAACGGGGCCAATGTAATACTGGAGAGCTTTTTTCTTGTTTCTTCTCACTTGCCTTCGTGTTCCATTCGTGCTCGGTTTCTTAGACATGAACATGCACAAACAACTCGCCCATCTACTAGGAAATTTGATTATTGATTGACAGGTTTCGAAAGTTTCGCGTCAGAATTGACATATATTAGCCTTATTGATATCTCGGGTTAAGCGAGGCGAAATTAGTCGCTTGCTATAGTACGACCTATATTGACAAGCTGGTTAACGGTTGTGCATGAAAAATAAGAAAAAGAAAGAAATGTGTTGTTGCAATTTTCACGAAGAAAATAGTTAAAAATCCCCAAATATGAAATTTATGCAGAGTCATGACTGTATCGTGCGTCTGGTCCATGATTGCACATCCTCCGCATGCACATTTAGGCCTACTTGCACGGCTTGTTTCGAACGCACCCGCCCAACGCGTGTTCAGCCAGGTTTCGTTGACAAAGAATGATTTGAGAAACGATATGTCGAATGAGACACTGCAAGCTCTCCTCCACCTGAAGCTTGGTCTGGTAGAGGGTGGGGAGTGCTGGAAAGATTTTCAGCCAGATGAATATACCTGTCGTGTTTCAACTCGGCATATCAATAGAGTCCATGTAACAATGGAACTTAATTCGAATCGGGCCATATTGCATATTTGATCCATATGCGTAAATCCCCAGTGTGAGAAAAATCAACCGGTACTCTACACAATGTCTTTTTTCCCCGTTCTTTGTTTTAGTCAAGCAGCTACATATTACGAGACAGTTGCGATTCTTTCATGGTACTTCTTGAACTTTGCATATTATTACAATGATACGCTCTATAAGTATATGAAAAACGATGTTCGTCCATAGTGAAGATGCCCAGGCAATTTCTCACCAAAGGTCGGCCTGTGATTGCCTGGCCAGCGTCAGGATGATAACTCGTCGGTTTTCATACCATGCTCCTGCCAGAACTTTCTTCCCTATAAACTTTGTGCGCACGAGTAATTGCAATTATGGCTTACTTTTTATATGAGCGCACTTTATTATCATTGTAATTTCTATTTTGTTGTCTTACAAGTCATTACATTGTACATTGTTCATGCGTATTTTCCAGCTCTGATGAGGAAAAAAATCGCGTCTGATACATAATAAATGCTTGCGGTACTGTTACTTTCGTATATTATTATTTTTGCACCCATCGCAGAGGTGGTTGGGCAAAGAGTTCTTGTCAGTTTGCAAAGGTACATATATAGTTCTGCTGACTTCTTATTTTGATGTATAGTGCTTCAATTTCTTAGATAAAGGGCTGTAATTCGTACTTGATGAATGTGGTGTTTTGTGGCGCAAGGGCCAAATGTGGCCAAAGAGCGCCAGGCCGGTGGTAATGCGTTCGCAGTGGAGGTATGAATAACGAAGGGCATATCTTACGGTGGCTGTAAAGGGGCCTAAAAACAGTCGGTCTAAAATGCATAAAACCTATACAAGATAAAATTATGCCGATGGTTAATGGGCTGTACAATGAACACGAAATACACATTGTGAAGTAATGATGATTTAGTGACATATCTCACAGATATGCTTTTTCCAATGAGCACTACTGCCTTACAGAGTCCTTGGGATGCAAGGGCCTGTAGGCATATGCTATGCTAGACTACCATCACAGCGGCATCCTCTAGAAAGAGGATGTGCTATGAATATCTGGGGCTAAAAACCGGCAAGTTGAGATCGTACAAGAAATTAAAACTGATTTGGTGTCAAAGAACGGTTCTTCACCAAGAAACATTGCTGGATGAATAGGGGTGTGCTGACGATATACAAGGGGAAAATGACTCTTTCTCTCAGCTTTGGCTTCCCGACACTCCACGAGGACGTGGAGAACGGTCAGCCTCTCACCACATCTACCATACGTTGGAGGTTCATTTCCATTCAGTAAAAGACTGTGGGTGTCATAGGTGTGTCCTATCCTGAGTCGACAGAAGAGGGCATCAGTTCGTCGTGATTTCGTTTTCGGGGGCCAGAAACCTAACTTTGGCTTAATCAAGTGAAGCTTATTCGTAGCTTCCATGTCCCACAAGCGTTGCAGATTCGTCCGTAAGAAAGGCTTCAGATCTGTGACAGGGACAGCAGCCGTAGGAACAATAGCTTGCGAGGTGACTGATGTAGCCATTTCGTCAGCTAGTACATTCCCCTCGATGCCTCTATGGCCAGGTACCCAGCACATAATGACATGCTGGTTAGATATATACGTTCTACAGAGACTGGAACAGAGCTCAGTAAGTACAGGGTTTTTGTGTTTACAGAGTGACTTCAAGGCTTTTACGATGCTTAAGGAGTCTGTAAATATAATTTATTTTTGAAGATTTGATTTTCTGATATGTTTCACAGCCGACAACAGTGCATGGACCTCAGCCATAAATATACTTCTTTCAGGGTGCAGCACACCGGATTCCGAGAAGGATGGACCTAGGGCTGCGCAGGACACCCCGGCATGCGCCTTAGAAGCGTCTGTGTAGAACTCTGTACACGAGTACTTTTACTGGAGCTCCAAGAAATGCATTTTGATATGTGTATCTGGCGCATGTTTAGTGACCTCTACAAATGATGTGTCACACTCTATCAGCTGCCACTGCCATGGCGCTAACAGTTTCGCTGGAGCCATAAGACAATGTTCAAGCACCTGGAACACCCATTTCCTCACTGAGGTTCCTTGCGCGCAAAGACAACGGTTTTCTCACTGCAGGTCGGGTATTGAAGAATATCGTTTATGCATGAATAAGAGGGGTGTTCGCGGTTAGAATTTACTTTGAGGAAACATGTAAAAGTGCTATATGCTCTCTGAAAATGGAGTGGCCATACATTTGCTTCTTCATAAAGGCTTTGTACGGGGCTTGTCCTGAAGGCTCCAGTCGCGAGGCGGATTCCTAAATGATGGACAGGATCCAAGATCTTTAAAGCACTTGGTGTAGCGGACTGATATATTACAGTGCCATAGTCAAGACGTGAGCCGATAAGACACCTATACAAGTTCAAAAGATTTAGCTTTCAAGTATTTAATATGCGGGATGAATATCAGTTTCGAATCCAGTATGATGCTGAGAAACTTGTGCTCGGCGCTTACAGGTAATCTGTTACCAGAGAGCTCAATAGCAGGAGGTGGTACTATTCCTCTCTTTCTCGTGAAAACAACGCAGGTACTTTTCTGTGGGGTCAACCTGAAACCATTTTCGTCAGCCCATTTTGCCACTTTATTTAAGGCATGCTGGACATGTCGTTCGCAGATAGTTAAGTTGCATGATTTAAAACCAAGCTGAACGTCATCTACATATACAGAGTGTGAGATCGCTCGTGGGACTGCCATGCCCAAAGAATTCATTTTCACAATAAAGAGTGTGCAGCTTAGCACACCACCTTGTGGAACACCAGTTTCCTGAGTGAAAGACCTTGACAAGGCATGGTCCACCCTAACACGAAATGTGCGGTTAGAAAGGTCACTTTCAATGATACTTAGCATACTCCCGCGGATACCCATAGCGGAAAGGTCTCGAATAATACCGAAGTGCCATGTGGTGTCGTAAGCTTTCTCCAAATCAAGAAATACGCAGAGAAAAAGGAAGCTTTGTGGTCGGAGAAATAGACTGATATATGTTCGACTTGGTACACCAATGCTTGATTCTCAAAGACGAGATCTATACAAGTGCCTCGCTAGGTTGTCACAGCCGTGGGACGCGTTACGAGCGAGAGGAACGGGATGTTCTCCCGCATAAGTGTTAGGAAATTGCTGTTTGTCTTTATGTCAACATTAAAGTCCCCCACTACTAACATCGGTGTGGATCGATGGACGGTTAATGCGAGTTACAGGAAGTGCACGACGTCTTTCGTGAGTGCGGTAGGGGCGAAGTAGGCAGCTACTACCAGCAAGCCGTTGGGCAACTTTGCGGCGCACAGTTCGCCAACTTCAAAGTTCGAGCCGGCGCTTTGACAACCGGAGATTCGCAGGAAGAGGTGGGAGGTGGGCGGCGTGTACACCCAGCGGCAAACGATGGGGGCAGAAGCGCGTGCAGCAAGCGGACAACACGATAAAGGGAGGAGGGAAGAGATAGCAGCGACTGACTGATGCCGCTGACGCCGATAGTGAGTCAACCCCAGCTGCGGAGTTGGTTTCAGGGACAACGCCGCCGATGCCGGCACAAACAATATGATACCCTCGCTTCCGCAGCGCTAAGAACCAGGGGGGGGGGACCCTTTCCTCCTCTTTCTGCATGGCGGCGACGGTGTTCTATGCAGTCACGTTATCTTGACTCTCTAGCGGCGTCAGCGGCATCCAGCGGTATCAGTCGGTCGCTGCTAGCGCTGGGGGGATGAAAGGGGGGCGGAGCTGGTTACGAGGCCGACGACGACGCGAAACCCAGGAACGGACGCCAAAGAGCTGCGCTCTAAAAACTGTTTGTGTATGAAGGCATCCCTTATATTTGACTCAATGCGGACAAGGTGGTCTGCGGTCGACCTGCCTTCTCTGTAACCACACTGGTAAGGATCTAGTAGTCTATTGCTCTCAAGGATATAGATTAGGCTCCGGTTTATCATGTTTTCAAAAAGCTTGCAGAAACAGCTTGTCAAAGCGATAGGCCTGTAACTATTAGGTAAGGACGGGTCCTTACCCTGTTTGAGTATGGGTATTATTACAGCTTCTTTCCAAGAAGACGGAATATACCCAGCGGCCCACATGACATTAAAAATTGAGAGGAGTGTTTTCTGTGTTTCAGGATGCAGGTATTTATCATTTCATAAATGATACGGTCACCACCTGGTGCTGAGCTGTTGCAACTAGCAAGAGAAGTTTTGAGCTCAGCTGAACTGAACGGGCGGTTGTAATCCTCACTTTGGGCACGTTACCGATCAAGGCGCTGTCACTCTGCGCGTTCTTTGAATTTCAGGAATGACTGCTAGCAATGCGATGCACTGGAGATATACTCAAGGTGTTGCCTCAGACAGTCTGCCTGGTCTTCCAGGCCATCTCCATGGGTACGAACTAAGGGCAGGGGGTTCGTCTCTCGGCCTTTTGGTTTATTCACCCTATTCCACACTTCTGCCTCATCTTTGTAAGTATTTATTCTAGATAATTACCGCTCCCAGCTCTCTCTCTTCACACGTCGACGTATTCTCCTGCATTGAGATTTGACTTGCTTGAAATTAATAAGGTTTTCAGCTGTTGGAGAATTACGAAGCAATCCCCAAGCTTTGTTTTGATTTTTGCGTGCATTTCGACATTCGTGATTCCACCATGGGATGCGACGGTTCTTTGTCAGTCCGTTAAATTGTTTAATGCATTTTGTTGCAGCGTCAATAATAAAACCAGTTAGGTATGCCACAGCATCGTCTATATTAAAATCAGAAATGTCGTCCCATCCTAAACACGTGACTTCTCGAAACAGTTCCCAGTTTGCTGATTCGAGGTTCCATCGAGGGAAATTCGGCGAGCATGCATCTGGTTTGGTTAGGTTTAATGTAATTGGGAAGTGGTCACTCCCATAGGGGTTCTTGAGAACAGACCACCCCAGGTAAGGAAATAGTGAACTCGAAACGATGCAAGTCTATGTCCGAGTATGTGTTATGTGTAACATTGTAATACGTTGGTTCACTTTTGTTATATAAACATGCACCTGAAGAAAAAATATCATTTCTATGAGGCGCCCACGCGCATCGGAACGCGAGTCGCCCCACAGGTGGCTATGTGCGCTTAAATCACCAACGACTATGTATGGTGGAGGAAGTTCATCGATAAGGCTTTGAAACTCTGCTTTAGAAAATTGACAGGAGGGGGAGAGGTATATCGAACAAACTGTGATTAACTTACCAAACAGCACAGCTCGGACTGCAACTGCCTCAAGGAGAGTTCGGAGTTTGATTTGCTGACATGCAACGCCCTTATCGACTATTACGGCTCCCCCCCCCCCCTGAGGAGACGAGTGCATCTTTGCGGTCTTTGCGGAAAGTAGCATATTGCCTTAGAAGGTTGGTCTGTGTTACTTTTAGGTGTGTTTCTTGGACACACAGCCCCTTTGGAGTGCATTTGCGAAGGAGTTCTTTAACATCATCAAAATTGTGAAGAAGTCCTCTCACCTTCCACTGTATTATTTTGGTATCCATAACGGGAACGAGGTTAGTGCTGTGTCTAGAAAGAGAATTTAGGTTACAGGACTCTTTTCCGGTCCTGTAATGCGATGTTTCTCTTTTTTGGAACGGTCGAGTGATTCTTGCCGCTACTTAGGTGCTAGTGGCGCCCTTTGACTTGGTGTCGTGTCCATCGCCTCCTGCGAAGCGCTGGACACCCGCTCTTGTGAGCGATTTGTTTGTTGAGAAAGCCTCTTCTCAAAGGAGGAGGCCCTTGAGGCCACCAGCCCGGAGGTCGACGGCCCCTTCTCGGTTAACGGAGCAGCGCTAGCCGCAACCACCGAGGGGGCAGGTGACGTCACTGCCGGCTCACTAGGTGTGGGCCGGACAGCCGCCGGAGGCCGTTGTGACGCTGCCCCCTGACGCGCCACTTCGGCAAAAGCTATTCTTCGGTAAGAAGAATACGCGCCTGCGTGCGTCCTTAAACGAAATGTTCTCTTTGGTTTTGGGTGCCACTATTTCATTTTCTACCCGCCGTGGTTGCTCAGTGGCTATGGTGTTGAGCTGCTGAGCATGAGGTCGCGGGATCGAATCCCGGCCACGGCGGCCGCATTTCGATGGGGGCAAAATGCGAAAACACCCGTGTACTTAGATTTAGGTGCACGTTAAAGAACCCCAGGTGGTCGAAATTTCGGGAGTCCTCCACTACGGCCTACCTCATAATCAGAAAGTGGTTTTGGCACGTAAAACCCTAGAATTTTTTAATTTAATTTTCTTTTTTCCAATGTGGGCAGGACCACGAGTACGCGGGGTGCTCCCCTTCACAATTTACACAGTGTGGAGTGTTCTGGCATGACTCGGACGGATGTTCATGGTCGCTACATTTGGCACAGGTTAGTCGGCCACGGCAGTTCTGGGAACTGTGGCCAAACTTTTGACACTTAAAACATCGGAGGGGATTTGGGATATACGGCCTCACCCTGATCTTCACATAGCCCGCCTCGATTGTTTCGGGCAGGGCACTTGAACCAAATGTTAGAATGAGATGCTTAGTCTGAATTTCTTTACCATCGCGCCTCATTTTGATTCGTTTTACACTGATCACATTCTGGTCACGCCAGCCTTCAAGTAGTTCAGCCTCTGTCAGATCAATCAGGTCACTATCTGATACAACACCACGGCTGGTGTTCATGGTACGATACGGTGTCACATCCACTGGAACGTCCCCAAAAGAGTTAAGATTCGGCAGCTTTTCAAACTGATCTTTATCTCGGAGTTCCAGAAGGAGGTTTCCTTTTGCAAGTTTGGTTACTTTAAAGCCTTGGCCAAGAATATCGGTTATTGATTTAGACACTAGAAAAGGAGAGATCATTCTCGCTGACATTGCGGTTTTGTCCGAGTGGATGACATCAAATTTGGGAAAGTTTTCATTATGATGACCATAGGACTTAAATACTTCTTCGGTGCGCCCTCGTTTAGGAGAGCGATCAGGAAGGGGTGGAAAAGAACTTGCCATAGATATATGCGGAAATTCGGCAGCACCGCCAGCCACCCACCATGGAGCCCAACAAGGGGACGCTGCAGGACCGTGAAAAGACATGGCCTGCACGCGCCAACTGTACGACACTATGTAACCAAATCTGTTATAACCAAGGTTGGCTGTACCACACAAGATTAACCCTTGCTGCCTGGGAAAAGTGGAAATAAAAAGGAAGCTAGGAGGAGAGAGGAAAGACCGAAAGCAAGAGAAAGACGAAGATTAGAGAGGAGGATAGCAAAAGGCAGCTACCGATTTCCCCCGGGTGGGTTAGTCCGGGGGTGCCGTCTACGTGAAGCAGAGGCCAAAGAGGTGTGTTGCCTCCGCCGGGGGGCCTTAAAGGTCGGAACACCCGGCATCGGCTCAACCTCCAGGATCCCCCTTTCCCCGGACACGGCTAAGCCGCGCACGGCTACACGCGGGAGGTTCCGACCCTCGCGTGCTCGGGTACGTCGTGTCGCAACACACCAAACGCCTGCTGACGCAGACGCCCCTGCGGGGAATTCGTACTTCATGACAGCAATGCGCGACCCATATAAATCGATTTTGTGTGTTCCCTAGCGGAATTACATTTCTTTATCTCATTTTTAAGTCAGACAGAAAGTAAGGTGCGTTAAACTCTTTTCGATATGAATATTACCTGGATAATTTCCTGCGCCGTAATTTAGGTGACAATTAAAACTATAAACTTTAATTCACCTCTAATGTTATGAGTCGTTATGTTTGTTCCCATTCAAAGGCTATTTCACCCACAACTGCCGCTTCTTCGCACGAGTTTTCTGCAGAGTCGATTGTGCTTCTAAGCCGCAGCATTTTCTAACTCAGCGCCGCGCTGCTTTCGAGTAAACTGAAGAAGAGAGAGTGGGAGATAAATGTTTATTTTATGACTCAAGTTTCGGGAATACATCCCTCTTAATTCCTTAAGCTCGGGCTGCCTCTTGGGGACGCGATCGGGAACATCCAGGCTGATCCTCGAGGTTGGAGCTGGCAATTGTTTGCTTGACTCGTATAAAAAAATGCCTCGGGTACAGCGAGGCATGAAATAAAGGTAACTATGATCGTGGTAAATACAAATAACGTCATGAGCAAATCGAAAAAGAAAGAGTTGCGCTCGTTGTAACAATAAGTGGTGTACAAATCCACGTCTGAGCGGCAGCGCTCAAGAGAATTATTTTCGTAGATCTCGGGCCAGTGCTGTGCTGGTTGCATGCGGCAGAAATAATTTTGGCGCCGAAAATGCGCGGCGAGATTTCGACGCCAGTTACACCACATATAAGACACCTGTAGAACATCATCAAATGTCTAGGATACGTATTTGGCTACTCTTCACTTTTGAAAAATTTGAGTTTGGTTATTCTTGGCCTACATTTCGAGATCGTTTGGCTGTTATACTGGGGGGCCATCTGGCAACCCTGCTCGCCGATCAAGGAAGAGCCATCTCGACGTCGCGCACGTCGGAGCGTGTTGGCGCGTCTGGATATTTTGGCTTTGCCAGTGCGTCGAACTATAGACGCTATTGTACGCGCCAACGTGACGTAGCGTGAGCACGTGCGCGCACTCACGCTACGTCGGGCTAAACACGCGCCTTGTGTCTCACCGGTGGTCCATGTTGAGGAGATATGAAGGCACGTACGTCACCACAAATACTGCCACGTAAGCAGCGCAGGCAAATTGCACGCCTCTGCGAACATCAAAAAAGTGTAATGTGCAGTCATTATGTGAACCTTCACTCATATAATTGGCGCCAATGAAGAATAACTGTGGTGTTAGCCAAGTTGCGCCAGCGTTAATGTGATAACGTTTGACAAGGACTGAAATTGCTGTACATTTAACTAGGCGTTTACAAATTTCACGACTGTGGCCTACTGCTTCTAATGTGCGTAACCGCTTGTTTGATAAACCATAAACTCATTAAATGATAAGGTGCCACGGCACAATGAAAATCGCTGTTAAACCTCAAGTTCGGGTAGTTCTTGCTGCTCCTTATAAATAATTTAGTTGGTTATGCCGTAGAGTTATTCAAGAACAAAGCATAACACAGCCCTGCTCTAAGAGGCATGCTCGTCGATAAGGGTGCGGTACGCGGGTTGTATATGAAATCCCCCCTTTCGTGCATCTACTGTTAAATAGGACAAACGCGAAGGTGTACCAGCGACCACCCACGTGACCATGCGGTTTCGCCTAATGACTCTCCGCGCAGTCATCTTGCTACCCGTTGTCAGAGCTCGGATTGCATCCGGATCTTTGAAAAGCGCGAGGTAGTTATAATGTATAGCGCGAATAACGGGCATGCGAGATTTTGGAGACCTCTAGCATTTCGGACATGCGGGAGGTGTGGATCAACTCTCTGTCCCTTTTCGTACAGTGACAAATGAAATAGAAGATATGTCCTGCTGGTTTCTGTCCCTCCGTGACGTGTTACCTTCCTCGAGCATTTACACGCCACTTCACTAAATAAAGCATTTATTTGTTGGTCTATGCCTCTGTTATTTGGTAGTAAGCCTTTGGTCCTATATGCCTCTCTTATCTGTCCGGTGTCACGCTGTTTAAAATTCTGTTGTTTGACAATGTGGACCTTTGGGCACGCTAACTCAAGGGTGAGTAGCGTTATTGATGCCCCACTTTGCATAATGGCGTGGGCTATATTGTAATAATGAAGGCCGCCGCGCTTGGAGGGCGAAAAATGCCACTGCCCTGGTTAACGGCTGTAAATACTGAAATCAGTCGAACCCCATCACCCGTATGATCTGAAGGTCCTAATATACGTAACTGCTTTCTTACAAACAAGCATTGGAAAGCCAATTTATCAAGTTTAGTTAAACTTAGCGAACGGGCAGGGACCGTTTATTGCTTATCTAATTATTAATATACATGGTGTCCCAAGTATCATGCACCACGATTTAAATATTTGCAAATACCGGGTTGCTGGACAGAACCAAGACAATGTTGTTTGCCGTCGATTGGAGATATTTAGATGAGTATTTGCATTCAGCCTAATTACATAATTAGTGTTAATTATTTATTGAATTTCTCATATATTATATCATTAGATGAAAAGTGTCAATGAGAAAAATGTATAGCCACACCAAAAACTCGGCATGTTATGTCAGTCGCGTTATCAATTCACATAATCTGAGGCTCACCTCTGCTGCCGCTGCCGGTATGCGCGCTTCTCGCGAGCAGCTCTCTTGACGGCCAGGTTCTCCGACGAGTACGGCTCCGGATCACTGGGCCACGGGAGACGGCGGCACATTGCTGGCGCCCGACTCTCACGAGCATTGTGGACATTCCATAAAATTCACGTTAACTATCTCTAACCTTTTATAAAAACCTCTCTAGAAAACCCGCTGAACTTCGCTGTCAACTTTTCCGAGGTACTTATATGGCTTCCGTTTCCCGATACTCTAGTGTAACTTTAGGGCTTCGCCGATTTCTTTGTTTCTTTTTATTCAAGCACATGTGTAATGGACATGTTTCATGGTTTGCCAAACGTTCAGATGAGTGAGCAATTTCTTTGAATAAAACTAGAAATCTCGGAAACTCCACCTACTAAGCACCTACACACGGTCAAATGATTCATGTTTATGAACTTCATTTTGTTTTACCGCAACGTTCTCACTATAATCCCATGAAAATTACGTATTGATTGATGGTTTAGCAACGATCCTAATTCGAGAGTGAGAGATTTTTAACTGCTAGTCGTAACCGGAATTTTTTTGCGAATCGCTTTTCAGTTACCTGTGCGGTTGTGCAATCTAATACTGCATATGCTGCTGTACTGAGTTCAGGCTACGTTTCTATGAAAATTATTCATTGAAAATTTAGCCATAGTGGCTCATAAGCTGAGATTGAATCGGGCTATGACTGCCAATTGTAACACCAGTCGCAAGACAATTCCTGTTACTAACATCTATAACTGATGCAGCTGTGTCAGTACGATGCACAGCAATATTGGTCAATGTAAAAAGAAACAAATCGCAGATATATGCAAGTGCAAGCCATTGACATATCAATGGGAGCGAAGCTGTGTAAAGAAGCTCTCGTGCCCTTTGGAAGTTTTCCTATCCAAGCTTGCACTTGCCCAAAACATTGCAAACGTCTCACATCATTCGGCAGAATTTCCTTCGTTATAACCTAATGCTTTAGGCGGGCGCTTCACAGTATCAGAGCTTAGTACTTTACTGTAAGCTACATCCGACGTGTGTTCTCGTAGTGTGCGCTGCTGGCTGTTCTACGTCGACATTTTATGGCGACCGCATCACGACATGCCGCCGCAGCTCGTTGCGGAACTCCGCTCATGAGGCCAACAGCGACGAAATTTTGGGTCGTGTAAGAAAGCCTAGGTTCAGATAATGTAGATTCAGAACAGTCTAGGGTCTAGGTGCAAAATTACACAAATGAAGAATGAGTGAATGCGCCGCGAAAGGCTCGGAAAACTCGGCGTTCATGACAGCAGAACCGGAAAAAAAATGTCCGCCATTATAAGCTCGCCAGAGGTGACGCACAACCCGCATTGCGCGACTCCTCGGCGTGACCTCCGAGATTGGCCACCGCCTCCGGCCATCCGCGGGGCGCGTAAGAATCTCAGAGGCGCCGTGAGACTAGCATTATAGCCGCTAACCACTAGGGGCACGCGTAGTCGGCTTGGCAGGTCCTAAAGGCCGGCTAATAATAATAGTAGTAACAAGAATAAAAGCCAGGCAATTATCAGCCCTGCAACATTGGCAAGATTGTTGCAATAGTGTTTACTGCTGAGGCATCAGCGTTTCAGCCAAAGTTAAATCTGTTTCCCTTCGGTCTTTGAACAGCTTCGCCGCAACACTTGCAGAAATCTGCGAGAGCCCGTTTACGAAATGCCGCGTGCAATGACTGCCTCACTGTGGCCTGACGTAGACCAACCAGATGACCGCGCTGCAGGTGACCAGCGCCAGCAGCACCCCGGGCAGCGTCAGGATCGCCCACGTGACGCCGGAGACGGAGCGCTGTGCCACGCGCGACCTGCGACGCGAGTTCCTTCGTCACTGCAACGCTTGGTCGGTCACGTGCTGTTTCACGAAAGTCCCAACTCATTAGTCGCAGGCTTAGCGAAAGTTTCCATATCATATTATTCGTATTAGAATAAATAGCATCGCAATCGCATTTTATATGCGCTCTCTCTCTCTCTCTATATATATATATATATATATACATATATATATAGATATATATCTTTTTAGGAGTATTATACACCGCATAAGATTAGTACAATTACTAAGTGATTTCTTGTCTGCCCATTAGACCTTCGCACCGGGTGAATATAATTCTGTACGTAATTTCTATTTGCGCATATAGAATGCAATAGTGCTTGCAAATTGGCAAATAAAAGTACGTATAAAATGCACTGCCAGTTCGGATTATTACAAAGATTTCATTTTAATCTTGGAAACCAAAGTCGTAGACGAAGATTGTGCTTATTTATGTCGGAATTTGTATTGTAATTTTAACTAAGGCCAACTTATTTTGATCGGGCTTGATATGGATATGTCACTTAATTACAACAGGAAGCCACTGCATGAGTAATGCCGTGCGTTAGCAAAGTAGTATTAGTAAAGTGGTAGTAGTAGTACTCGTCTTTTGTAAATAATAATAATAATAATAATAATAATAATAATTCAGGCAATAAATACATCGTTGTGTTTTGGCACGATCAGTGGAAAGGAGAATTAAAAGTTTTCTGTGGGATATTCGTCATAATAGTGAACAATTTGTCGAGACCCACCAGCACCACTTCGTGAGCCAAATCGTGCTTGAATATACGTAAACATGTGAGATATTGCAGGTAGTGAAATTGTGGGTGAGCACTTGAATTGACCGTGTGTACGTGCATGCGTATACGCAAGCTTCTCAAATTGGTTCTGAAACATTCGTTGGGCTAATAGCTGCCAGTTGTGCTAAATTGTGTTGAGGAAGCCGAGTGGTCTCCAAATGAAAATCACAGTCTCTTATTTGACTGCACTGTTGATTATCAACAAACCAATCGGCTATTGGTTTTCACTGTAAGTACTTGCTGGCTAGGCTGATAGGATCTTGGAAATCGATAGCCATATGCAACTATGTAATTCTTCCATAAACATGTTCATTAAAGTTTCAAATGTCAGACATCTAGGAAAGGCTTCTTGGACAAAAGACGTGCTCTGTCTTATTACCATCGCTCCCCCTTCACATGATGTCATGCTGTGGTTGCCATGCGCAGTGAAGTCCACATAAGAATGTGCACCTAAATAAAGAAGTTGAAAGTTATCTTCTGACATTGTGGTTCTAAATTATGTCCTTTTTTAACGGTGCTGTTTCCCAGTATGACAGAACAATTATCCCCAAATTACTGCTTTGGTCAATTCCGTTAACTCGAGCGGTACCTTCTGCGGCGAATACGGCAAGTCTCTCGCCAAACGTGGACACCTGAATTATTACTCGCAGAAAGGAACCCTCGAGTGATCTGCACTTGGTGTTACGAAGAATTTCCTTCCAAACAAAGATTTAGCCAGCACACGCATCTACAACATGAAATGCTGGGTGGGCAAAGAGTGAAGACGGCGACACGGATACGTCCCCTATCTGTGCACTACCCGAACAGCAGTCTAGCACGGCCATGGGGAATGCAGCCATAGCGGGACATTCTCACTCACGAGAGGGAGACGCCTCTCAGCGCCTGCTTGTTGCCGCCCGTATGGAAGCTGCAGATGTTTCCCAGCACACTCATCAGCGACGGACCCAGAACGAAGGCATTGTGCACGTCCATGCGACTACTGCAAAACCAGGGCCCCGCACCACGTTATTACGAACAGAATGATGACCATAGTGTGGTCACCTACAAGTGAGAAAAGAATCTCTTCGTTGGCTAGCTAGTCTGTAGATGGGGTTACATGGTACTTTTAAACGTTCCTTGGTTCCGCACTACTACGAAGAAGGAGACAAAATTCCGGAGTAGATTTTCTTTGGCGCCCCGTACGGCCCACAGCGTTGTCCACTGTTAACTTGAACGTTGAGCAATTGGATCACGTGTTGACTTTTCCCCTTTGGCAAGCGTGGAATAGCCCGGCTTCGGGGCAGATTACTTGTGGCGGGTGGCCCTGGCAACTTTTTACACACATTTTCATTGCATTAGCCCGCCTTCATGCCAGCACTTGCAGCTCGAGCGCAAGCAAACTGACAACCGCTCATTGGACCGTCCTTATTAACAATGGTGTGCACTGTACTTCTAATTCTGCGTTATACTCTGCCACAACGGTAACGCGCTTAAGTGTGTGCAGGTGCCGCGACAACGCTGTGTCGGCGTTAATGAGGCCCTGTATATGCAGTCCGCTGCGCCGGCGTAACCAACGGGAACAGGAGCGTTGGACGTCCTCGGATGCACGCGATGCGGAGATAGAGCTCGATTGCCAGAAATAAGAATCTCAAACTTGTATTTTCTTGAACCTCAAGACGAATTAAACCTCCAGTGAGCCACTGCACCAGTTCGGCGTCACGGATTTCAAAGCAATTTCTCGTCTTTGGTCTGCAGCTGCTGCGCTGTGGAAGCTGTCCGGAGCACTCTTAAGTACCCACTACTTGGCTAACTTGCGATGTGATGTAGTCCGTCTTTAACGATTAAAAACATAACAAGGGCCGCGAAGATGACGCCAAATTTCACGACTTCAAGGTAACATGGTGCAGCAACTTCAAGGCGGCGTCCCCACGTGTCCTTCGTGTATGCGTCTTTTCTGGCTTGCCTATCGCCTCCATCTCTCAGGGTAGGAGGGGAATGTTTTTTTATATATTGCAATAGCGTAATATTAGCTGCATTGTGAATCACCTCAACCTAATTTTCTCATTAATGTATCTTTAGTTAGCAGTTGACTTTCTAGCCTGCAGGTTTGCTACTCAACCTGTTCGACGTGTCAGTCACATTATAAGTTAGAAAGAAAAAAAAAACAGCGCCGCCTGCACAGGGCATGCACTGTACTCGCCTTCTGGTCTTCTTCTTGGTTGCGGTTCCAAACTGGCTCCCTATGTGGCTTGCTGCAAGGGAGAGGGAAGGCATGCTGAGATATCTTCGTGTCCGTGCTATAAAGTTGGGGTACAAATCTGGATACACGTCAAAAACCGCCTCATTGGCAAAATTCCTCATCGCTTCCGCTCCGATTGGGTCACCCGGCTGGGACGGCCTCTCTGATTGGCCCAAAACAACGACGTTGCGGATTTTCCCCCGATTACGTGGGGACTTGTTAGCGCACACAGCTTCTACTTGACGCAATGAAAAAGGGGAAAATCCTAAACGGAATGTCAGTACTGCTTTAAAATGAATGAGTAATATTTAATAGAGGAGGCACGGCGCCCTGACCGGTCATGGACTGTCGGGAACTGACGCCGCTTCGCGTGTAGAGCGTGTCGTCGAACCAGTGGCTTCGGGAGCCCATCGCGCGGCGCGGCGCGGTGGGTCGGCGGCCCCGGTGCCAGCCGCTGCTCTCGCCGCACGACGACATGCTTGCCACGGAGAGCTTGGACGGCCCGCTGGGCCCCCGGCTACCAGTCGTCGTATGCAAGGGGCTGCGAACGCATTCACA
The DNA here is from genome assembly GCF_038994185.2 of Dermacentor albipictus. NCBI lineage: Eukaryota > Metazoa > Arthropoda > Arachnida > Ixodida > Ixodidae > Dermacentor > Dermacentor albipictus. The sequence goes on from NW_027225569.1 coordinate 14,829,698, forward strand.
CATTATACCAGCTGCGTTTAATGCGAATGCGACATTTTTTTCTTCGATTTGCTATATAATGTTTTGTAACACTGATCATTATTATTTTCTTGTTTAAATATTTTGTTGTTCTCGTGCATTACTGATGATCTATTATGTATAAAGTGTAACAATTTTACTACTTTGTATACTTGATTGCTTGCCGCATTCATTTAGTTCCTTTTCTTGTGTCAAATTCAACATCATCATCATCAGCCTGGTTACGCCCACTGCAAGGCAAAGGCCTCTCCCATACTTCTCCAACTACCACGGTCATGTACTAATTGCGGCCATGTTGTCCCTGCAAACTTCTTAATCTCATCCGCGCACCTAACTTTCTGCCGCCCTCTGCTACGCTTCCCTTCCCTTGGAAACCATTCCGTAACTCCTAATGACCATCGGTTATCTTCCCTCCTCATTACGTGTTCTGCCCATTCCCATTTCTTTTTCTTGATTTCAACTAACATATCATTAACTCGAGTTTGTTCCCTCACCCAATCTGCTCTTTTCTTATCCCTTAACATTACACCTATCATTCCTCATTCCATAGCTCGTTGCGTCATCCTCAATTTAAGTAGAACCCTTTTCGTAAGCCTCCAGGTTTCTGCCCCGTACGTGAGTACTGGTAAGACACAGCTGTTGTAAACTTTTCTCTTGAGGGATAATGGCAATCTGCTGTTCATGATCTGAGAATGCCTGCCAAACGCACCCCAGCCCATTCTTATTTTTCTGATTATTTCATGCTCATGATCCGGATCTGCAGTAACTACCTGCCCTAAGTATATGTATTCCCTTACCACTTCCAGTGCCTGACCACCTATCGTAACCTGCTGTTCTCTTCCGAGACTGTTAAACATGACTTTAGTTTTCTGCAGATTAATTTTTAGACTCACCCTTCGGCTTTGCCTATCGAGGTCAGTGAGCATGCATTGCAGTTCGTCACCTGAGTTACTAAGCAAGCCTATATCATCAGCGAATCGCAAGTTACTAAGTTATTCTCCATTAACTCTTATCCCCAATTCGTCCCAATCCAGGTCTCTGAATACCTCCTGTAAGCACGCTGTGAATAGCATTGCGTGTTTCACTGCCTTGTCGCATTGCCTACAATGTAGCATTAACTACATTGTTGCACTGTATTTTCATGGTGTTTGTAGGTTCTAGAGGTCTCACACGAGTACCAACCACCGCGGGTTCAAGCTTAGCGAGCCACAGGGCTGCGTGAGCCGTCAGCTCCCGCACCACTGCTTGCTAGCTCAGGCCACAAGGGGCTACCGAGCGACGCATGCAAGAAGACACTCCTGAGTTGACGGAAACCGTTTATTATATCCGACGGCACCCGATACTGCGCAAACGCCCGGTCCCGGGGCGCCGGGAAACCACAGGGGTCCCGCATCAGGGGCGGAAAATACAGTCAGGGGGCGCCTGTAGCACGTCGCAGCGAGAGCTCAGGCTCAACCTGGGACACGCCGCTAGGAAAAGTCCCGGTGGCTATGCTACTTGCTTTCGCGATATATATATATATATATATATATATATATATATATATATGGGCATCTTGCCCGAAACACCTCATTTTGACAAGTCTTACGATTCGCCACAACCATCTAATTGGCATCTTGACAAGTGCAAAAAAAAAAATTAAAAGTAAGATAATTATATAAAATGAACGAATTGAAGGTAGCCGATTAAAAACTGCGGACGATATTTCTACCCGACTCTAAGCAACGTTTGTTTGGTCTTTTTCGGGTACAACGTTACGGTTTTTCAAAGGCTCCGCATGCGATAGCTGGGCCATCCTACCTTGTGTACACGTTTGGCAGTCATGGGGGTACATTTCAGGGGCTTAATGGGCCGCGAACGATCGATTTCTAAACAAACTAACGTCGCTATACGTGACAGTCATTTACAGGAAACCCTGCACCTATGCCTCATTGGCCGCAACGATAAACAATTTCGCGCAGAACTCGTCGCATTCAGGTTTTCTCAGGAATACGCTTAAACTACCCACGCAATACCCGACAGTCATCGAATTGATATTTGGGATTAATATATTAGGTAGTCGCTTCTCAGGCAATCTTCAAAAATATTCGAGGCGATTGTGTACAGGTAATAACGAACAAGGATTTAGTACGAGGATGCAAGACGCCTGGCGAGGCGTGCTCACCTGATGAGGGTGTATTTTCCGGGACCGAAGTCGACCGAGGAGGCCCGCCGGGCGAGGCGTGTTGGTGTGGCCGATGTCTTGAGAATCGTCGACAAGCTCCTCCTCCCGTGCGCGAGTCCCGGGCCCAGTTCTTCCAAGTGGGCCAAGGCCGTGGACTGCGACGCAATCGAACGCGTTAAACATCGCGGACAGCTCGAACGACATCGCCATTGGGACAAGATACACAGCCGCGGCATAAATCCTGATCGCATTAGAAAAAAAAAGAGAGAAAAAAAGACACAGTATACCGGCTCTTTGTGTCCTCGGTACTGTTCACTGAACACTGTCATTCGTTCGATTATATTTGCAATGACTATGCTCAACCTATCGGTGCAACCGCGTCTGCAGCAACAATAATGGGCGCACAGTTCTGTAAAAAAACCACTAATCGATCACTAATCCGTTGAATCCACCCGCTTCCCTTAAATTTATATGGTAAATATCAAGGGTTGATCGTATGCGAGGAGATAAACAGTTCAAGCACGAAAGTGCACGGTAAATGTTTTTTTACAGCGATACTATTACCTTGGACTATAATCGATCGAAAGCGATTATATGCATACATATTAAATGTATCCTGAGAGAACTAAATAATTCCCAAAGTTAATATTTGGAGGCAATAGGTGGGAGGGGGGCAGGGGGGAGTATTCTGGGGATGACGTGCTAAAGACAAATTGCTAATCAATCGTGATTTATTTATTTATTTATTCACCTATCTATTTATTAATTGCCTGATTTGAGGCGCTATACAAAGCACCTACAAGCGTTCTCCGCTGCGCTGAGAAAATAAACAAAAAAGTGGTCAAAACTTTAAATTTGCCAGAAATTAATGTCATGCCATTGGTGACATGTAATTGAAGTTTTGCAGAAAATTACTAGGATGGATAAAATATAAAGGAGATTATCATTTCATACTTTTCTTATTTGCAGGAAGCAACAAGCTAAGTACGGGTATATTATTTTTCTATATATTCTCCTAATTTATGAACGCCTTTCCATCTGGGAATTTTTAGTTTTTTTTATCCCGTCATCACAAAAACAATTGGGTTGGGTCAGCAGCCAGTTGCGCACATATTCATCCCCTGCGTCGTCATCATCGTCGAGGCGTTGGTCTCCCAAAGCTGCATGAAAGTCGTAGGGCAGTAATTCAGGGCCGTAAGTAGTGTGTTGTCGCGATGTACGAGCTATTTCGCATAATTCTGCACGTGTTACAGCTGCAGTGTGCCGTCGGGTGGGGTCATGGAGAATAATCACTTCACGTATTGGTTGGTCGTGCCGTTTACGGTGAAAAGCAAGTCAACCTCACTGACGAGGCTAGCTTCAAACTCCTGCAAGAACTTACGATCGACCAAGAAATCTATCTGCAAAATGCTGTCAGGGAACAAAAATAAATAAAAAGTTGGACGCACGCTCGGCTGCATGCTTATCAGCTTGCAGCCGAGCCCTACACGCCCGTGGTGGACGATCGTGATTATCGTTTTAACGCGATAGCGTTAAGGAGCTCGTGTCGCAGAAAAGCCGGTGTCGTCGGCGTGGGGTGTCGGCGTCGGCGTGCGAGGCGTTGACCGTGAGCGATAAATAACGGCAGGCACTTCATAAATAAAAAGGAACTTCCAAGATGGGCTGGGTGGGATTCGAACCAGGGTCTCCGGAGTGTGAGACGGAGACGCTACCACTCAGCCACGAGTTTGATGCTTCCAAGCGGTACAAACGCGCCTCTAGTGAATGCGGTGTTGCCTTCGAAACGAGCCGTGGAAAGTTATACTGCAGTGTATACAGGTAATTATGAACATGTAACTTACAGAAGTCGCAATTACACGATTAGCGAAGTGCGTTTCCGCTGCATTTCTTCTGTGCTTTCCGCACACGCAGAGCCATCTTGCGGCAAACACAGAAGACACCCTCCTCTCCATGTAGGGCGCCGCCTCGACAGATGGCGCGCCACGCGCGCATTGGAGCTGTGGAAGGACCGGTGCGAGGGGAGTCGTTGCCCGGACTCTCTCTCCCCTCACAACGCTTCGCCTTGCTCCGCGTCCTTCCTTTTCAACCTCTTCACGGTCTTTCGCAAGTTTCTGATGGCAGGGAAACACACGCGACCTTTACAAGGTTTGATCCCCGAGCAGTGCCGTCAATTTGTGCATTATTTCAATCGGTTTTACGGCCGGACGAGTCAAAGACTTTACGACCGGTGCATCCTTTTCATGGACATCGGATGACAGATTACTGAAGCAAAGCGGCGAGATCGGGCGGCTGCTGACGGGACTACTGACTCATGCACCTAACACACCCTCAGTAGACGGCGCGAACCAACCCATAAAACGAACTCAACAAAAAATAATGTTTTCGTTTACATTTGACCCAACCTCATGCTTGAAAAAGCGTCCCGCAGTTTTACAAGTGTACTTTAGGAGCCGCACAGCTCAATGTCGTGAAAGAACTCAACAGGCTACAAAATGACCTATTGATGTATTGAGGACATATCACATAGGGGACATCATATGAGTAATGCGTGGGCAAAATTTCAGGAGCACCAGTTAACGCGAAAATTGGGCTCTTATCAACTGCCACTATCAACTATGCTTCCCAGTACCCTCAGATAATTCTGCATGACCCATCAAGCTCATATGTCGTGAAAGTGGGGGGAATATGAAGTGAAATGTGTGGCGATACTTCGTGGCTTAAATATAGGCCTCAAAAAAATTAGTCACCTTTCATTATCTAGATATCTTCATTCTTTAAACGAAGCACGTAGTTTCTGCAGTCTCCTGGTTGCACTAAACAAGCACTTGGTTTGTGCTTGCTGACAATACCGGGCATGTTATGTGTAATGCGTAGTCAAAGTTCAAACTGTGAGGGGCAATTACAATCTTTGCAGTGAAATACCTGTGTAAGCGCTCCAGAACATCGTAACTGTGTTTCGCGAACGGCGAATAATTCAGCCCACTCTGCTATCTTCAAGCTCATGATGTCCAAAGAGAACTACTGTATGACACCGGCTCGATATTTGGTAGAGTGAGCAATGCTAAGGGTGATGTTCGGAGACACTTTAGCGTTAATAACTTACGACTGTTGCGCATATTTACTCAACTCGCCACTTCTTTTTTACATTCATGGTTTATGCTAGGCGTCAGCGGTATCCCCAGTGCACAAAACGGCTCATTTTGTTATAATGATTTCATGCAAATGAGGAGGAGTTTATGTGTCGTGTGTAGACAAAGTGAAATGTGTATTGCTTAACTAAGGCTTTCGTCCTAAGTTGCTTATGCAAGTGCTTCAGAGCGTTATCAGTGCATTTTAAGAATGGTGTACAATTACTCACCTAAGAATTACCTATAACATCCACCATGATCGAATTTGCTGAATATAGGACTAACATTATGGTTGCGTGCATGCCAAGTTAAATGCATCTGGCTGAAGTGAAGCCTTCGCTGAATATTCCTTGACCACGAAAGCGCGTTATGCGGGTAATGTTTCAAATGGGTGTGCGATATATGCGGGCAACGGTTTAAAAATGCCGCGTCTATTTACAGGTAAGTGAAGTTCTTAATGTAACTGCTCGAAAGTGAAACACTTTGCTGGGGATTAGGCTGTGATTTTGCAAGATCGTACAAGTCTGCCGTCTTCCCTTCCCCCCTGCCCCCTCCCCTCCCACATTTGCGAGTTCAGTAATGCGGGGCAAGAACATTTCTAATGCACTGCAGTTAAAGAAGCTTTCAGAACCAAGGCGCTACCAAGGCTGCTGCTTCCATGAACTACTGCGCAGGTTTTCGTTTCTAAAACTCTGATGTAGGCTGCCTATCTTTGGTTGCTATACGAAGACGTCGGCATTCTGAAAACTGCAATATTATCCTACGGAAAGGCTAAAACTGACACTGGTTATTACGAAGACGCGTAGGCAGTTGCATACCAAGATGCTCAACTCTGTGCTACGAAGGCTCACCTCTCGTTTCACGAAGGGCACCTTGTCGTTCGTTTGCGGTTCCTTGACACCGGCTTCAAAGGACACGACGGATATCTTTCGCTTCACCCCCAATTTAAACCTGTCGTGAGACTTGCCGGAAATGAAGCGCGGCGTCGGGGCACGAATGTCACTCGCAGTGGACGCCTTCGTTTGCTCCACCGGTGTAACTACGTCTTGCGTCGGCACCTCGGAAGCGAACCCGGACGCTGCTAGGAGCCCCGTCTGTGTCGCAGGGGCGATTGATGTCACAGACGTCTTGAGAGCATCTACGGGGTTCGGGGCAAGTTGCACGTCTTTTCCGTTCGCCACACTCTCCAGACAAACCACCTGGCCGGACCCGAGCTCCGTGGCCGTCTTGGTTTCCCCGTCTGCGCGGTCCTTGCCTGCCTTACTACGGTCGGAGCTGCGGCGAGCGCGTTTAGTGGATGGCTTCGACGTACGGGATTTCTTGGAGGGCTCCTTCACATTCGCGCCGTCGTCTTGTTCGCGCTCGCGCTCGGATTCCGACGGCGCTACCGTCGCATTCACCTCCGGCTCGCTTGATAGCGGTTGCCCAGACGATGACGTTGTCCTCGCATGCTCGTCGTCCGCAGGAGTACGACGCGTATCGTGGGCTCCTTTGGCGCCAGTCAGTTGCCCCGCATTAAGAGGCACAGCCGGGTGGCTCATTGCAGCGCTGCTCTCTAGGCCTTCTTTTAGGAACCGAATAGCTTCGAACGCTATGGTCTCCTGATGTCGAACTCCTTCTAACGCGGAACGGCAAGTCGCGTTCAAGTCTTCTGTCACGTGCACTAACTCGGTCTTCTCGTTTGGAGAGCCCTTGGCTGCTTCTGACGGCTGATCGATGACAGGCGTGCCACCTTTAGAACGCGTCGTTTCGCCGCAGGACGACTTCGAGCTAGTGTTATCCGCTCTCCTCTTAGCAGACCGCTTTCCTTTTTTCGTGCCTGTGATCTTGTCCTTCACCGAGTGCGTCTTTTGACGCCCTTTCTTGCTACGTTTGGCATCTTTACCTGCCTTCTTAGACGTTGAAACCTCGCTATGCCCCGGAGTAGGCCTTAAGCAATTGCCTTCGACAATCCTCTGACCAAAATTATTGCAGACTTGACCGTGAGCGTCCTTCACGACGTAACTGTGTGGTTTTTCGTCGACGGTGGTCACCTGATCCGAAGTTGGTCCTTCGGCGTTGCGTTCAAGGTTCGGACCGCCGACGCGGTCAGGCTCGGGCGGAACCGGCTTGCTGTCGGACGTGCGAGTGTCGGTGATTGCTGGGGTCAGGTAAGCAGCAGCAGAAGAAGCCGGCTTTGCTTGCATCCTAGGCCGAAAATCCTCTATAGATGGAGTAACGAGCGCCTCAGTGTGCGTAACAGCGGCAGGGGTGTGGGTCTGACATGAGAGTTCGGGCTCGCGAGGAGTCGCAGTGCAAACCCTAGTCGACGTGACCTTCACAAGCTTGGTCGTAACGGGTTTTTGATCTGAATAGCGACTGTCGAAAGTCATCGTGCTCGAGCTAGAAACGTGTCCTTTTTTCGCTGGAGCAACCTCGAGTTCAGACGACTCCACTACCGGAACCAGCGGAGTAGGCGTCTCGGTCGATGTGGCCGACATACTGCTCTGAAACGACAGGTCGGACGGCGACGCTGCATCCACAGTGGCAGTGGCGACAGTCGCGGCATTGTCTTTAGCGGCTGGAGGTAGCGGCGGTGTCGAGTGACCAAAGAAATCGCTTTCCGAATTCCCGAAGTTCTCGCTGCGGTGACCCCGTGGTAGCCTGCTGGGCGACTCTGAAACCGTGCCCCCGGCGAGCCCGTTGCCCCTCGCTTCCGTCTGTTCCTCGGCACTCGCGACAGGTCCCGAGCCGTGATTCGTGGGCGCGTCCATCGCGTTTTGGGCGAACTTGGACGGCGCTAAAGAGGAGCGCCTACCGATGAGCTTGCCGGCGAAGACGCTCATCCTTCGGTACCAAGCGGGACGCGCCTTGCCCTCCGTGGGTGAAGTACTCGTGCCTTCGGTTTCCTTGGTGTTCGGGGTGTTATGAGGTTGCTGGTTTTCGCGCCAGAAGAAGACGCTGAAGGCGCGGTTTTTCTTTCGCGACGCTTGCCTTATCGCGCTTGTGTCCATGACGGAGTGCCCGGGCCCGCCCGCTTTGCTGCTACCTGGCGCGAATGGCTGGGAGAGGCCGAACTGAGACACGGCCGATGCCTCGGGACTCCGCTGCAGCAGGTCGTGCCCCTTTTCCTCGCGTTCGGGCTCCTGCATCCGTAGCACCTTTCTCAATATGCGGTTCAAGGTGCCTGCGTGGAATGAATCGAGGAATTGCACTACGTTGTGCTCATTCATCTTGTAATGCACCGAGTACAACTAGGTGAAGCTTATAACCACATTAGGTCACGCCGGAAAAGAACGACTTACTCTTTATCTTCTGTGTCTGGTGTGTCCTATCGTGGTTATTAGTTTTAAACGTGAAAGGAGTGAGTGAGCAAACTGCGCTCGCAACACGTCAAAGACTGAAACGTAAGTTATTTAGCGATATTGAGGTCGCAGACGAATAAGTTATTTAGGCGGCAGTAGTGACGATACCGGCAAACCACTGCGGCATGGAAAGTCAAACACTGCTTGAGTCAATCAACTAATCCGACATGCGTAAACTTACATTCCAGCGAAGTTGGTTCTGAATAAATGTGAGCATGAAGGTTTGATAATATACTGTTTTCACAGCAAGTACAATCTTATCTGAAAAAAAAAAGTACGTACGTCACGTGATCGAGGTGCTTTCGGCCGATTAAGTTTATCTTTCACGTTCTTCGTTCACTAGTACTTTGCAGACATCCGTCACGTCCACTTGAAAGCATGTTTTATGCCTAAACTTTACTTATAGCTGAAATGCCACCTCCTGCAAACGGCTAGGGATGCGGGGAGAGGGGTTGAGCGAACGAAATAGTGGTTGAGGTAGTTGATGGTCTTCTTGAATTTGTTGGGGTTGGCTTTGTCTACATGACGACGATAAGCAGTATGTGCCACTTTATTTATTCTTTATTTTCCGCTAACACGATCAAGGAACTTAAGGAGGCGCAAGTTGAAACCGGTCGTTTACAGATTTACGATCACTGGAATGGAAGTTTTCGCAATCGAAGCTCCTCGAATTTTTCGAAAATATTTACTTCGATGCCACACACCGAAACATTGCGGCGGAAACATGCACTCAAGCTCCGCGAAGGCAACCTGTCGCGTTACTTTCGGCGCCACCCAGCACAAGTCGAATGAACTTCGAGTCCCGAGGAGGCGCTTGAGGTGCCTCACCGTCGGACTGGGGTGGCAACGACCGAGCTTGCGTCGGCCTCGCCTCGCACGTATCGTCCTGCTCATTGGTTGGCTTGTCCATGGCCTCGCTTACGGGAATGTGAGGCGTCACTTCTTGCAAGTTTTCCTACGGCAAGTGAGAATCAAACAACACATTTACAATTTTCCCCCCTGTAGCTTTCTTTCGCCCCGACTGCCGTTGTTAAAAGGAAGCTTTAGCTCGCGGGCTCCTATGTAGATTCATGTAAACTGAGAATATGCTTTTCTCGTCAACCACAGAACCAAAGTTGACGGGGTATCTTTCATTTAAAAGAAATGTATAAAATGTAGCGACTGTTGCTGATGAATTTTTTTAATTTCAGTTGTGAATTTTTTATTAAAAATTGCCAAAAACCGAAAATTTTCTGAACACAGAACTATCAAGTTTACAACCCATTAACTTAGAAATGAAAAACGGTACCATAATTCTGTGAATTGCATGTGATAGTACATCTAAGCTAGACAAAACTGATATGTTAAACCTGAATCTCAAAAAAATTGAGCAATATGGAAATACAACTTTTGCAGAATTCTTGTATACGACGTAATATTTTCATGCAAGACATCAAACTGACGCATCAAATTTGTCCGCTTTCAATGATCCAATGGATAGCATATACAAAACCGCGATATCGGTTCTTGGCGAAGCGCTAATAATTCGTAAACTTCGTGCTTCTACTTTTTTCAAGCTTTCGAATTGTAGAAAAGTTTTCTAACAAAATTCTAGCCTAAATCGCAATTCCGCTTCCAATAGTCACTAGAATTTAACTTTCTCAAATGCACCAAATTTCAGGATAATCGGTCCAGGGATTGTCTCAGAAAATTGTTTTCCTTTTTACATCATCATCATCATCATCATCATCATCATCAGCCTGGTTACGCCCACTGCAGGGCAAAGGCCTCTCCCATACTTTTCCAACAACCCCGGTCATGTACTAATTGTGGCCATGCCGTCCCTGCAAACTTCTTAATCTCATCCGCCCACCTAACTTTCTGCCGCCCCCTGCTACGCTTCCCTTCCCTTGGGATCCAGTCCGTAACCCTTAATGACCATCGGTTATCTTTCCTCCTCATTACATGTCCTGCCCATGCCCATTTCTTTTTCTTGATTTCAACTAAGATGTCATTAACTCGCGTTTGTTCCCTCACCCAATCTGCTCTTTTCTTATCCCTTAACGTTACACCTATCATTCTTCTTTCCATAGCTCGTTGCGTCGTCCTTAATTTGATTAGTACCCTTTTCGTAAGCCTACAGGTTTCTGCCCCGTAAGTGAGTACTGGTAAGACACAGCTATTATATACTTTTCTCTTGAGGGATAATGGCAGCCTGTTGTTCATGATTTGGGAATGCCTGCCAAACGCACCCCAGCCCAATCTTATTCTTCTGATTATTTCCGTCTCATGATCCGGATCCGTCGTCAATACCTGTCCTAAGTAGATGTATTCCCTTACGACTTCCAGTGTCTCGCTGCCTATTGTAAATTGCTGTTCTCTCCCGAGGCTGTTAAGCATTACTTTAGTTTTCTGCCGATTAATTTTTAGACCCACTCTTCTGCTTTGCCTCTCCAGGTCAGTGAGGATGCATTGCAATTGGTCCCCTGAGTTACTAAACAAGGCAATATCATCAGCGAATCGCATGTTACTAAGGTATTCTCCATCAAATTTTATCCCCAATTCTTCCCAATCCAGGTCTCTGAATACCTCCTGTAAACACGCTGTGAATAGCATTGGAGATATCGTATCTCCCTGCCTGACGCCTTTCTTTATTGAGATTTTGTTGCTTGCTTAATGGAGGACTACGGTGGCTGTGGAGCCGCTATAGATATCTTCCAATATTTTTACATATGGCTCATCTACACCCTGATTCCGTAATGCCTCCATGACTGCTGAGGTTTCGACTGAATCAAACGCTTTCTCGTAATCAATGAAAGCTATATATAAGGGTTGGTTATATTCTGCACATTTCTCTATCACTTGATTGATAGTGTGAATATGGTCTATTGTTGAGTAGCCTTTACGGAATCCTGCCTGGTCCTTTGGTTGACAGAAGTCTAAGGTGTTCCTGATTCTATTTGCAATTACCTTAGTAAATACTTTGTAGGCAACGGACAGTAAGCTGATCGGTCTATAATTTTTCAAGTCTTTGGCGTCCCCTTTCTTATGGATTAGGATTATGTTAGCGTTCTTCCGAGATTCCGGTACGCTCGAGGTCATGAGGCATTGCGTATACAGGGTGGCCAGCTTCTCTAGAACAATCTGTCCACCATCCTTCAACAAATCTGCTGTTACCTGATCCTCCCCAGCTGCCTTCCCCTTTGCATATCTACTAAGGCTTTCTTTACTTCTTGCGGCGTTACCTTCGGGATTTCGAATTCCTCTCGACTATTTTCTCTTCCATTATCGTCGTGGGTGCCACTGGTACTGTATAAATCTCTATAGAACTCCTCAGCCACTTGAAGTATCTCATCCATATTAATAATGATATTGCCGGCTTTGTCTCTTAACGCATACATCTGATTCTTGCCAATTCCTAGTTTCTTCTTCACTGTTTTTAGGCTTCCTCCGTTCCTGAGAGCTAGTTCAATTCTATCCATATTATACTTCCTTATGTCAGCTGTCTTACGCTTGTTGATTAACTTCGAAAGTTCTGCCAGTTCTATTCTAGCTGTAGTGTTAGATGCTTTCATACATTGGCGTTTCTTGAGCAGATCTTTCGTCTCCTGCGTTAGTTTGCTGGTATCCTGCCTAACGGAGTTACCACCGACTTCCATTGCACACTCCTTAATGATGTCCACAAGATTTTCGTTCATTGCTTCAACACTAAGGTCCTCTTCCTGAGTTAAAGCTGAATACCGGTTCTGTATCTTGATCTGGAATTCCTCTATTTTCCCTCTTACCGCTAACTCATTGATCGGCTTCTTATGTACCAGTTTCCTCCGTTCCCTCCTCAGGTCTAGGCTAATTCGAGTTCTTACCATCCTGTGGTCACTGCAGCGCACCTTGCCGAGCACGTCCACATCTTCTATGATGCCAGGGTTAGCGCAGAGTATGAGGTCTATTTCATTTCTAGTCTCGCCGTTAGGGCTCCTCCACGTCCACTTTCGGCTATCCCGCTTGCGGAAGAAGGTATTCGTTATCCTCATATTATTTTGTTCAGCAAACTCTACTAATAACTCTCCCCTGCTATTCCTAGTGCCTATGCCATATTCCCCCACTGCCTTGTCTCCAGCCTGCTTCTTGCCTACCTTGGCATTAAAGTCGCCCATTAGTATAGTGTATTTAGTTTTCACTCTACCCATCGCCGATTCCACGTCTTCATAGAAGCTTTCGACTTCCTGGTCATCACGACTTGATGTAGGGGCGTAGACCTGTACAATCTTCATTTTGTACCTCTTATTAGGTTTCACAACCAGCCCTGCCACCTTCTCGTTAATGCTATAGAGTTCCTGTATGTTACCAGCTATATTCTTATTAACCAGGAATCCGACTCCTAGTTCTCTTCTCTCCGCTAAGCCCCGGTAGCACAGGACGTGCCCGCTATTTAGCACCGTATATGCTTCTTTTGGCCTCCTAACTTCACTGAGCCCTATTACATCCCCTCTACTGCCCTCTAATAGCACTGCCAGACTCGCCTCACTAGATAACGTTCTAGCGTTAAACGTTGCCAGGTTCATATTCCAATGGCGGCCTGTCCGGAGCCAGTGATTCTTAGCACCCTCTGCTGCGTCGCAGGACTGACCGCCGCCGTGGTCAGTTGCTTCGCAGCTGCTGGGGACTGAGGGCCGGGGTTTGATTGTTGTGTTCATAGGAGGTTGTGGCCAAGTACTGCACCAGGGTGGCCAATCCTGCTCTGGTGAGGGAGTGCTTTATCGGTTCTGGTCACCGGGATCAGGCCACACTCCAGGCCTGTTTGTGCAATTTTATCAACACGCGGAATTTTTTTTTTAATCCGGTGGAAAATTGCCGGCACCGGGATTCGAACCACGGACCTCTTGCACGCGAGGCGGGTGTTCTACCTCTACGCCACCGCTGCACCTTCCTTCCTTTTTACATATATTTGAATAGGCCGCGTCGGAGTTGGGTCGGAGCTAAGGCTTCCTGTTAAGTCATAAGGTTCTGTCTTGGGGCACTTTGGCCATACCTGGCCCTTGCTCAACTAAACAACACACATTTATTCATTCAAGTAATAAGGTTGCGCTCGAGTACAAGATTTCGTGAGAATGTAGCGTTGGTCGCCTCGGGGTGCCTTGGCTAGGAGCGTTGGACTCTGCGCGAAGGAGCAGACGAACTCGGGACGAAAGAAAGAAAGAAAAGAAAAGCAAGATTTGCCGGGTGGGATGAGCGCTTGACTCATCCATGTTTATTATTTACCTTTTCGTTTCCTTTTTTTAATGTAAAATGTGCTGCGTGTCCAACGTGCTCTTGGGACAAAGGAACGGCAACAACACCGTAGTGCAAACAATCAAAAGCAGTCTGCAGAAGCAAAATAAATATGAAAGAATACTCCTGGCATAAACAATCATGGTAGGCAAGCATAAGGGAGTAGTTTTCTATTTCAATTCGCTGTTTACATACACCCAGATTGTCTGTATGTAGGCGTGATGGTGAGGATAGGCGTTCGAATCATTGAAGGAAATACGACAAGAGAAGTGTGATTGTTAAAGGGGAGTGCCGAAATGTCCTGCCACTGAACAGTGTTACAGCACGCACAAAGTGCAAGGAAAACAAGAACGGACGAATCCGAATTCTTGGGTTTTCGTGGGCCACGAGTGCGCTGTCACACTGCTACAAAGAATGCATCCCGAAGCAGCCGGCAAGCGAACATTACTGTCCGGAAGGAGTACTTGAATCGGCGATAGTCAGACGCTTCAACCCTCTCGCAACAAGGGCAGTCGGTTGCAGTGCGTCTTTCAAACCGGCTTTCCCTCCCGTAAACTGCTTCGAGCCATTTGTTACCCTAACGGGCACCACGGATTGGCCAGATGACGTTGCGGCTGTTTGAGCTTCCTACAAGTGCTGCCGACGCCAGGTGCGATATGAGAACAGCACGTGAACAGTAAATCACGCGCGACTGCTTGGCATGCTTGAACTTGATAGGCGTAGCTTGGCCCTACCACCAGCGTCGTTAGAACTGCGGCTGCTTCGTCACCAAATCTATATATAGTCACGCACGGCATGCACGGTTGCGAAAGCAGAAAGCACGCTAGCAGAAAGTGGCGATTTTTGCCTTGGGATAAACGGCGGCTCTAGGGGGAACAGCAAATTCGCACGTGTAAGTTTCCAAGTAACGTCCCTTACGAGATATGCTTTCTCCGCTCGCCAGGTTATCTATAGTCATGCGCTGAAGTCCGGGCACAGAAAGCTTGAGTCCCTACATAAAGAAACCGCGGTTCTCTGTCGATCACGTGCGGGAGGAAATTTCAACTCTACGTGACGCGACGTCGAGCGTGGCGTATCGTTGGAGCGACGCGGCCATCCTGCCCGAGGGTTTATCCAAGGAATGCGTTCGGAAAATGACGTCCTCGAAAGCGATCTACCCGGCGGCCGCTCCGCAGCAGCTGGACTCACGATGATGGCTCACCTGCGCGTCGGTGGCGCCCTGCTTCTTGAACCACTTCAGGCGCCACGAGAAGAAACGGCCGACCTTGCTGTCCTCCGTTCGGTCGTCCTTGTCTGGCGAGCCACCGTCCGCGCACTCCGGCCCTGCGGGCTCGGCGGGAATGATGCTTCCGGACGCCTGCACCACGGCGACAGCGATATATTGACGGCTTCGAGCGCTTTACAACACCTCCCAGCCATACAAGCAGCATAATTTAGCAGCCGGGACTGCATGCTTTTTGTTCACAAGTGATAACCAAAGTTGAATGAGCGCGTTTCGCGTCTAATCTGGGGTGTCATATGACTCCTCCTCGTAAACGAAACCTTAACTGACTCGTATAGAAATGTTGTTAAATTAAATTAGAACTAGCGCGCTCTGAGGAGCACGTCGCATGACGCAGTACCCGATTAACTAGAGAACCCGGCGAGCTGAAAGATTTTAAGAAGTCGTATAATAGGGGGACAACACCTTGTCAATCATATAGTATCAACTTTCCGAAGTCTGTTAAACAAACAAGATCATCTGCAAGCCTTTATTGGATGCTGTTCCGCGGACATAGTCCTTGGTAGCGAAACTTGGCTGTGCTCTGATGTAGCTGACAGTGAACTATGGCTTTCGAATAGTGTTTCCTTGTTTAGAAAAGACAGAAGCACATCTCGAGGTGGTGGCGTCATAATTGCTGTAAATAAGAAGTTGAGTGCGCATCTTGTTGACACTTTTCCCATCTTGGAAATATTGTGGATCGCACTCCGTTTATCGCCGTCTGTAACTTGCGTTATCTGGGTTTGCTATCGGCCACCCAGTTCTTCAGCCGACTTTGTTGAATGCCTTCATGATTCTTTAAGCATTATTCAAAGCAAGTATCCGTCATCGGAAATGATACTTGCAGGCGACTTTAACTATCCCGGAATTGACTGGCCGACATGCAAACCCCTCGAAGGTGCAAGAAGGCATGTTTGTAGGCAGTTTCTGGATGTTCTTTCTTTGTTTAGTTTCAGCAAAATGGTATCATGTCCCACACGTGGTGATTCATTCCAGATCTTGTACTGACTACAGATACACAAAGTATGTATGTACGCGTCCTTGACTGCATGAGTGACCACAATGTTATCCACTGCGAGTACGCCATAAAATATTAAAAACCTCATAATGCAAAGAGAACCGTATACGATTACAACAGAGGGGATGTACGCGGACTAAATATTGATCTACTAACATTTCCTGCGCAGTTTTTATTGACCTTTTCCGAGCGTGATATAAACGAAAATTGGCAGATCTTTCAAAGGAAGCTCAATGAACTTATTAAGGAGAGATATGTTACAAGAAATACTATCACATCTTCAAATAAAAACACGTGGTTTACAACACATGTTGAGCGGTGCTTTAATAAGAAGAAAAGAATGTATTCAAAGGCAAAGCATTCGACCTCTGCCGACGACTGGGAATGCTATCTCGAACAGGCAAGGCTTTGCAAAGCAGAAATTGAAGCATCGAAGGAAAAGTTTTACAACTACGACTTATCACAAATCTTAAAAAGCAACTGTGAAAGATTTTGGGAACTAGTAAATCCGAAACCATCGTCATCATCCCTTGTGTCGATAACGAAACATGATGAGCCTCTTCTGCAGTCCAATGTTGCGGAAGAATTGAGCACATTTATCTGTTCGGTTTCCACATCAGAAGAACCCCGTGCCACGAGATCTGAGCTTTATCAGCTTAAATATTTCAATGAATGACCTTATAGTCACTCGCGAAGGTGTAGAAGCCGCTATAGGTCGTCTGCCAGTCAATTCGGCACCCGGACCAGATGACATTTGCGCAAAATTGCTAAAACTTACAAAACCAGCTGTATCACGTATCTTGGTTGCTATTTTTCAAGTCAGTTGATACAGAGATGCGTGCCTAACGCCTGGAGGTGCGCACGTTTGATTCCCATATTTAAATCTGGTGATCCCTCCTTAGTCTCGAGCTACAGCCCCACCTCATTAACAAGCGTGTGTTGTAAATTACTAGAGCACGTCGTATCATCCACCGTCATGAAATTTCTATCAGATCACAATTTCTCCTCTAGCAATCAGCGTCGTTTCCTTCGTGGTCGCTCATGTGATACCCAACTGTTCGAATTGGTAACTGACCTCCGCGAAGCCGTTCATGGTGGACAAAAATAGATGCTATATTTATTGATTTTGCAAAAGCATTTGACAAAGTTCCGCACATCCGCTTATTCATGAAGCTAACGAATCTTAACATAAACAGTAGGATTACAAATTGGATAGCTAATTTTGTAACCAACCGAAGTCAATCAGACTACGTGAATGGGTACTCATCTTCACTTTCGCATGTAAAATCGGGTGTACCGCAGGGTTCGCTCCTGGGTCTAATATTATTTCTGATCTATATTAACTACTTAGGAAACACTTTTTCTTCTACCATAAGGTTATTCGCAGACGACTGTATCATCTACAGGCGAATTAGTAACGCCGAAGACAAGAACTCATTACAGGTAGACCTCGAGAGAGAGCGTAAACGTTTATTTTTTTCAAATCAACAAGATTTGAGTCCGGCGTCTTTTTAGTGGGTCTGGGAAACCCGCCGCGGACGCGGTTCCGAGACCTTGTCTCGAAGCAGCTTCCTTGACTCGCTGGACGGTCCAGAGTTGTGTTCTCAGTTTAGAGCTGAGCAGTGCGGTCATCTAGCTTGACCGAAGGCTGGCGGTGGAAGAGACGAAAGGGTCGACACTGCCCGGCTTGTTTGTTAAGTCCCGACACTCCCATAACATGTGATTCAGTGTGGCAGCCTCGCCGCATCCTGTGCATCTGTTTGCAGTGTACATGTCTGGATACATGGCGTGCCTGAGTCTGGGGTTTCTGGAAGAGTCAGTTTGTAATTGTCTGAAGTGTACTGCTTGCGTCCTGTCTAACTTAGCGTGAGGAAATGGGTATATGCGTCTTTGTAATTGTTAGTGCGCCGTGATGTCGTGAAAAATGGCTATACGCTCCTCCCATGCCCAGACGTTTGCAGTAGCCCGCGGGGGCTCTTCCTCCGATGCTGCTCGGTGAGTCAGGCCTCGAGCAACGCCGAGAGCCACTTCGTTAGGGGTGCTCATTCCAGTGTGTGCCGGGATCCATAGCAAATGCCTTCGGTTATCAACGTCGGCCTCTCCCTGGTGTATGGGATGTCGCTGGAGTATCTGATACGCCTCTTGCGAGATGCGCCATTGGCAAAATATCGAATTGCCGTTTGCGAGTCGCAGATCAGGTATGTAGCTTTGGTTTGTGTGAGGGACAGTGTTATGGCCACTGCCTCTGCCGTTTCGGCATGTGCCGTGTTCATGGTGACGCCCGTGAGGTGGTTGCCTCGGTGCCGCCGAAACTGCCGCCACGAAACTCTTTCTGTCTCGATAGCGGGCTGCGTCGGTGAAGACCGCCTCCTTGTTAGAGTAACTGTTGTTCATGTGTTTTGCTCTGGCTTTACGCCTCCCCGTGTGGTGTTGGGGGTGCATGATGCGAGGCAATGGGGGTACGTATAGTTGCTCGCGTATGGTTCTTGGAATTTCTACTTTTACGCATCCTCGACAAACTCGCATTTTGGTGTTGCCAGTGGCAAATGGAAATTAACATTTCTAAAACTAAGGCCATGACGTTCACGAGAACACCTAATCCGGAATTTAACTACTATACGATTCAGGGAATCCCTGTTGAGAAAGTATCCACGTTTAAGTGTCTCGGAGTTCATTTATCCTCTGATTTATCTTGGAACGAGCACTTTAATACCATAACCAGTAAGGCATCCAAACCACTCGGCTTCATTAAATGTAACTAATAATTGGCGAACTCTGCTACTAAGTTATTAGCATACACTACGCTTGTTAGTTCAAAGGTGGAGTACGCATCCATTATTTGGAATCCGCATCAAACCTATCTGATCGATCAGCTCGATGCAATACAAAAAAAAGCAGGAAGATATATCACAAAAGAAAACTCGCGAAACAACAGTGCTACGGTTACCAAGGAATCACTTTCATTGCACTGTCTTCAAAACCGCCAACTAATAACATTGGTATCACATTTTCACGTGCTTTATCATAATAGAACCCTGTTCCGCGAATATTAGCTCAATGCAGTTCATAGTATGTTTCAGCGTTTTGATCACCCATTTAAAGTGCCACCCCTTTTTGCTCCCACTAATCTGTACCGTCATTCACCATTACTTTTGCAATATATATTCGGAATAAACTACCGAGGGACATTATATCTGCCATTAACCATGACGTTTTTGTTAACAAGTTGAATATTTTCCTAAATGTGTGATTATTTCTGTGTTGAGTGCTTACTTGCTTATGTTATTGTTTGTGTATATAATTATGTCAGTGTATCTTACCGATGTTCTTTTTTATGAAGTTGAGAGTATGACGGAAGCCCCTGTGGTCGGGATGATGCATAGTTAAAAGGAAGAGGTCTGGACACCGACCAAAAATGGTTTAAAAGAGTTATTTACGTTTCGGCTCCCCCACGGGAGCCTTGTTCACAATGAAAGAAGCGGCAGAGCTGGCGCCCCTTTTTATGTGCGTCTCAAAACATGGTTAAGGCACCTGGCATACATGGGCGGCAGATTGCCTTCGTTGCGATTAAGAGTGTGCGCCGTGGTTTGGATGATTAGGGACTCAAGATAAAGACGCGAAGAATGATTTCGCTCCTTCGCAATCACACGAGATTTCTCCCAGTTAATCTTACGTGATGTGGCTGCGCAGTGTTCGGCCGAGGCATTTGATGCAACGTGTCGTTTCTGGACGTCATTCATGTGTTGCTTAAGTCTTCTTTTGAAGTTGCCGGTTTCACCGACGTAGACATATCGACAGTCCGCACACGGAATGACATACACCACGCCTGGGAACTTGTCCTTTTCCAATGGGTCCTTCACATGCACGAGCTCGTGTCTAAGTTGCACGTACGATGCACGTACGGCCGGGAATGTATGTCATTCCGTGTGTGGACTGTCGATATGTCTACGTCGGAGAAACCGGCAACTTCAAAACAAGAGTTAAGCAACACATGAATGACGTCCAGAAACGACACGTTGCATCAAATGCCTTGGCCGAACACTGCGCAGCCACATCACATAAGATTAACTGGGAGAAATCTCGTGTGATTGCGAAAGAGCGAAATAATTCTTCGCGTCTTTATCTTGAGTCCCTAATCATCCAAACCACGGCGCACACTCTTAGTCGCAACGAAGGCAATCTGCCGCCCATGTATGCCAGGTGCCTTAATCATGTTTTGAGACGCACATAAAAAGGGGCGCCAGCTCTGCCGCTTCTTTCATTGTGAACAAGGCTCCCGTGGGGGAGCCAAAACGTAAATAACTCTTTTAAACCATTTTCGGTTGGTGTCCAGACCTCTTCCTTTTAGGTATGCATCATCCCGACCAGACGGGCTTCCGTCATACTCTCAACTTCATCCATTTGCGACAGGCGTACGGCCAGCAAGTGATCACTGAAATTCGCCGGTTCGTCTCACTGACTACGCGCATTCTGGCATTCAACGGGCATCTGACGTTCAACCTTGCCTGCAAGTCCCAGGGTGTGATCCCGCGCTCGTTACGTCTTCACAGACCCGTGTCGACGAGATTTGCACTAAGCGTGGTTTCCAACGCAGAACGGCATCTGTTGCAAGCGAAGATCATGGACTGCAGAGACCAAGTACGAAGACTTAGGAATGATGCTTTCTTTTCTAGGCGGCGTCTCGAGGATCACTGCCCAGAAGAGATGGCGCGCATACAACTGCATGCAAATTTTCAAGCCAATCTTCGCGCTCGGAAAATGAGCAATGCAATGACAGGAAGTTCTAAAGGCTGCAGCAGTGCCGCACAGCACGTCCGCCAAGTGCCCTCAAAAACTCTGTGTACAACCTGTCCACATACCAGCCTGACGGCTACGAAATGGCAGTCCTAAGTCTCGGTCTGAACTTCAACACGGGACCTGCAACGGACACGAAGAAAGTAATTTGCGCCGCTGAGCGCGCTGTGACCTTGGTCGACCAATCCCGCCATGACGAGGCTCGCACACGCGTTGTAAGCGTATTGTCGAAGTTGCACGCCCAACCCACAGTGGACACCTTGTGCAAGCAAGAACGTGATGCCATCAAGAGGCTGCAGGAGAATCGTGATATAGTCGTACTTCCCGCCGACAAGGGGAACGCTACCGTCCTTCTAGACAGGAGCAAATACATCGAAAAAATGTGCTTGCTATTGAGTGACGTTCACACGTACGCCAGCGTCGCAAGAGACCCGACACCCAAGCTTCAGAGGGATCTGCAGAAACTGCTCGCCGACGTCTTCCGTATGGTGCCGCCACAGCACAAGCAGTTGTACTACAGACTGATTTGCCACAATGGATCTGCTCTAGCAATATACGGCCTACCGAAAGTGCACAAGCCCGATGTTCCCCTGCGCCCCAATGTGGACTTCACACGTTCGCCACTCCACAAGCTGACAAATTTTCTCCACAGACTCATTTCGCCACTGGTTGGAAAACGTGCCACGCACATACGCAACACGTACGACTTCATTGAAAAGGTTAAAGGGACAAGCGTTCACCCCGACAAAGTCTTAGTTTCTTTTGACGTGGTCTCGCTGTTTACAAGTGTACCAATAGACATGGCCGTGGAAGTTTGCGTCGCCGCCCTTGACGAGAACCCGACGTTGCCTGACAGATCCCCCATCGATGTGCATGACCTAGGTAGGCTACTAAAATTTTGCCTATCAAATACGTATTTCACGTTCCAGAAGAAATTTTATCGGCAAGTACATGGAGCAGCAATGGGTGCGTCGATTTCGGTCCCAGTAGCCAACCTGACAATGGAGGCTATCGAAGCTCAAGCGTTGTCCTCATTTACACCGGCACCAAAAGTCTTCCTCAGATATGTCGACGACTGTTTCAGCATTTTGCAAAGGAAAAACCTTGACCCTTTCACGGCTCACCTAAACAATATACAAGCAGCAATCAAGTTCACCGTTGAAGTGGAATCCGAAGGGCAACTGCCGTTCCTTGACACCCTTGTGCATCGAGATTGGCCAAACCTGTTATTCAAGGTGCTTAGGAAGCACACTCACACGGGCCGCTACCTAAACTACAGATCGGTGCACCCTGCTTCGCAAAAGAGGTCTGTTGTCGGCTCTCTTCTTCGTCGGGCAAAAAACGTGTGCACAACAGCGGTAGACCACATGGCGGACAATGCACTTGTGCGGAGGGAATTAATGGCTTGTGGATACCCTGAGTACGTCATTGACTCGGTAGGGCGTCAGCTGGCTCGCACAGTACCCACCCAGTCTGGACCCCCCAAAAGACGGGCTGCGATTCCGTACGTCCCCGGCATAAGCGAAACTCTTGCACGCGTCCTGCGGTCATATGACGTGCAGGCTGCGCATGTGCCATCCCGGAAACTTAGACACGAGCTCGTGCATGTGAAAGACCCATTGGAAAAGGACAAGTTCCCAGGCGTGGTGTATGTCATTCCGTATGCGGACTGTCGATATGTCTACGTCGGTGAAACCGGCAACTTCAAAACAAGATTTAAGCAACACATGAATGACGTCCAGAAACGACACGTTGCATCAAATGCCTTGGCCGAACACTGCGCAGCCACATCACATAAGATTAACTGGGAGAAATCTCGTGTGATTGCGAAGGAGCGAAATCATTCTTCGCGTCTTTATCTTGAGTCCCTAATCATGCAAACCACGGCGCACACTCTTAATCGCAACGAAGGCAATCTGCCGCCCATGTATGCCAGGTGCCTTAATCATGTTTTGAGACGCACATAAAAAGGGGCGCCAGCTCTGCCGCTTCTTTCATTGTGAACAAGGCTTCCGTGGGGGAGCCGAAACGTAAATAACTCTTTTAAACCATTTTTGGTCGGTGTCCAGACCTCTTCCTTTTAAGGATGTTCTTTTTTACACGTTTGCAATTGTAACTCTTCCCCCTCCTATGTAACGCCCGAATGGGCCTTTAGGGCACATGGATGAAAACATGGAAACATAGGTACATGCTTAGGGTACATGAAAACAACGCAAAAGGTCTACAAAGGACCGCAAGCGGGCCGCCGGGTTCTGGGCAGGTAAACGTGCTTGAGTACGCTATACTTCTGAATCTATTTAGTCCTTTATCATCCGCTACGGTGTCTCCCACAGACCCCGTGTTACTTGATGACTTTCTGTGCTATCGGCTTGATATGTGTTTTTACTAACGAAAAATCGAGCCCCTAGAATACCCCGATTCTTTTGCTTCTCACAAGTTAAAGGGACATTAAAGGAGAAAAGTGAGTTGTATGGCGATACTTAATTTTTGTGATATCATAGAAGTGACTCTAATGACAGGATCCAGGCTTCGGTTAAGGCAGAAAGGATGCAAAAAGAAAAGTGGTGAGGTCGCTTTGAAGTTCCCCATACACCCGACAGCCCTGATGTCATGAATGTTGATGTCACCTGCATGAGGCTACAGTGTCGACATCTAAGGGGAAAATAAATGAACTTAGGAGCTCCGATTATTTCTTATTGCGCCACTACCAGCCCAAAAACTCGAAAATACTCTCATATCCAAGATGCATGTTGCAATAGCGTATACTGGTGCTAGAATTCCAACACGAATGAGAAAAAAGATGTTCTAGTATTCTAGTGTTCTAGAAATCCTTTCTAGTAAACTGGCAACTTAGTGCGCCTTTCCGAAAGAATACTTGATCCCTTTAAATTGGTTTAGTGTTGATCTTCACGGTCCTATCGTGCACAGCTGGAGATGGTCTAGAAGCTAGCCAAGTAGTCCGATCGTAGAAGTCTCACTTGTTTCTCCGTACTGAGCGTACATACATACATACATACATACATACATACATACATACACACCCACACATACATACATACATACATACATACATACATACATACATACATACATACATACATACATCCATACATACATACATACATCATCATCATCAGCCTGGTTACGTCCACTGCTGAGCAAAGGCCTCTCCTATACTTTTCCAAGAGCCCCAGTCATGTACTAATGGTGGCCCTGTTGTCCCTGCAAATTTCTTAATCTCATGCGCCAACGTAACTTTCTGCCGCCCCCGGCTAGGCTTCCCTTCTCTTGGAATCCAGTCCGTAACCCTTAATGGCCATTGGTTATCTTCCCTCCTCATCACATGTCCAACCCGTGCCCATTTCTTTTCTTGATTTCAACTAAGATGTCATTACCTCGCGTTTTTCCGTCACCAAATCTGCTCTTTTCTTATCACTTAACGTTACACCCATCATTCTTCTTTCCATAGCTCCTTGCGTCGTCCGCAATTTAAATAGAACCCTTTTCGTAAGCCTCCAGGTTTCTGCCCCGTACGTGAGATCTGGTAAGACACAGCTGTTATACACTTTTCTCTTGAGGGATAATGACAACGTGCTGTTCATGATCTGAGAATACCTTCCAAACAAACCCCAGCCCATTCTTATTCTTCCGATTATTTCAGTCTCATGATCCGGATCCGCGGTCCCTACCTGCCCTATGTAGATGTATTCTCTTACCACTTCCAGTGCCTCACTACCTATCGTAAACTGCTGTTCTCTTCCGAGACTGTTTAACATTACTTTAGTTTTCTGCAGATGAATTTTTAGACCCACTTTTCCGCTTTGTCTCTCCAGGTCAGTGAGCATGCATTGAAATTGGTCCCCTGAGTTGCTTAGCAAGGCAATATCATCAACGAATCGCAAGTTAATAATGTATTCTCCGCTAACTCTTATCCACAATTCTTCCCAATTTAGGTCTCTTAGTGCCTCCTGTAAACACACTCTGAATAGCATTGGAGAGATCTTATCTACCTGCCTGACGCCTTTCTTTATTGGGATTATGTTGCTTGCTTTATGGAGGACTACGGTGGCTGTGGAGCCGCTATAGATATCTTTCAGTATTTATACATACGGCTCGTCCACACCCTTATTCCATAATGCCTCTAGGACTGCTGAGGTTTCGACTGAATCAAATGCTTTCTCGCAGTCAATGGAAGCAATATATAAGGGTTGGTTATATTCGGCACATTTCTCTATCACCTGATTGATAGTGTGAATATGGTATATTGTTGAGCACCCTTTACGGAATCCTGCCTGGTCCTTTGGTTGGCAGAAGTCTAAGGTGTTCCTCATTCTGTTAAGATTTCCTTAGCAAATACTTTGTAGGCAACGGACAGTAAGCTGATCGGTCTCTAATTTTTCAAGTCCTTGACGCCCCCTTTCTTATGGATTAGGATTATGTTAGCGTTCTTCCAAGATTTCGGTAAGCTCGAGGTCATGAGGAATTGCGCATACAGGGTGGCCAGTATTTCTAGAACAATATGCCCACCATGCTTCAATAAATCTGCTGTGACCTGATCCTCTCCAGCTGCTTTCTCCCTTTGCATAGCTCCCCAAGGCCTTGTTTACTTCTTCCGCCGTTACGTGTGGGATTTCAAATTACTCTGGACTATTTTCTCTTCCATTATCGTCGTGGGTGCCACTTGTACTGTATAAATCGCTATATAAGTCCTCAGCTACTTGAACTACCTCATTCATATTAGTAATAATATTGTCGGCTTTGTCTCTTAAAGCATACATCTGATTTTGCCTATTCCTAGTATCTTCTTCACTGCTTTTAGGCTTCCTCCGTTCCTGAGAGCATGTTCGATTCTATCCATATTATATTTCCTTTATGTCAGTTGTATTACACTTGTTGATTAACTTGGAAAGTTATGCCAGTTATATTCTAGCTGTAGGGTTAGAGGCTGTCATACATTGGCGTTTCTTGATCAGATCTTTCTTCTCCTGCGATAGCTTACTGATAGCCTGTCCGATGGAGTTACCACCGACTTCTATTGCACACTCCTCAATGATGCCTATTCGATTGTCGTTTATTGCTTCAACACTAAGGTCATCTTACTGAGTTAAAGCCGAATACCTGTTCTGTAGCTTGATCCGGAATTCCTCAATTATCCCTCTTACCGCTAACTAATTGATCGGCTTCTTATGTACCAGTTTCATCCGTTCCCTCATCAAGTCTACGCTAATTGGAATTCGGACCATCCTATGGTCACTGCAGCGCACCTTGCCGAGCACGTCCAAATATGGTATGATGCGAGGGTTAGCGCAGAGTATAAGGTCTATTATATTTCTAGTCTCGCCATTCGGGTTCCTCGACGTCCAATTTAGTCTATCCCGCTTGCTGAAGAAGGTATTGATTATCTGCATATTATTCTGTTCTGCACACCCTTCAGGTTCCAATGGCAGCCTGTCCGGACCCAGGGATTCTTAGCACCCTCTGCTGCGTCACAGGTCTGAGCGCCGCCGTGGTCAGTTGCTCCACAGCTGCTGCAGACTGGGGACTGCTGGACATACATACATACATACATACATGCATACATACTTAGACACACGCACATACATGCGGACGTTTTTACATGTCCACATACATATATACATGCATGCATGCATACATACATACATACATACGAGGGCTGTTTTTTTTTCAACCTCCGATCGCTCCGTGCAGACGCTACGCGGGCAGCAGAAGGCGGACATGCGCGTTAGGCGACTGCGCAGCTCTCGCACTACACACTCCGCCATTGTTGACATTCAGGTGTCAGTCGGCATTGTGCTACAGCCACGTAAACATGGCTGCCATTATTGTTGCTCCCGCCAAGTGTGAATTGCGAGGTGTTATTCGTTTTCTACAGGCTGAACGCCATGATGCTGCAGAAATCCATCGGAGAATGAGTCGAGTGTATAGGGAAAACTTGATGGTGTGATGGTGTTGTGTGTGAATGGTGTCGAAATTTTAAAGATGGACGTAATGATGTGCATGATGAATGGGGCCAAGGACGCAAATCTGTCGTTTCAGATGACCTGGTTCAACGAGTTGACAGAATGGTTAAAGAAAACCGCAGATTCACCATTACTGCTTTATCTACGGAATTTCCAGAAGTTTCAAGGTCTGTTTTGTACTCTATTGTTACTGAACGGTTACGCTACAAAAAACTTTGTGCACGTTGGGTCCCAAAAATGTTGACGGACGGCCACAAAACTCGACGAATGGCGTCAGCTTTTGAGTTCCTTGAGCGTTATCAGGATGAAGGAGACAACCTTTTGAAATCAATCGTGACTGGGAATGAAACCTGGATTCATACGACACACCGGAAAAAAAAAACGACAATCACAACAATGGATGCATTCAAACTCACCAAACAAACCAAAGAAATTCAAAAAAAACCTTCAACAACAGAAAGACCATGGCTACTGTGTATTGGGATCAACAAGGTGTGTTGCTTGTGGAGTTTATGGAGCCCGGAACCACAATCACTGCAGCTGTTTATTGTGAAACATTACGACGTTTGCGTAGAGCCATTCAGAACAAACGAAGAGGAAAGCTGACCGCTGGAGTTGTTCTGATCCATGACAATGCCCTTCCACAGACTGCTGGAGCAACTCAACGGCTTCTCGAACATTTTGGATGTGACATTATCGATCATCCGCCATACAGTCCAGACTTAGCACCCTGTGACTTTCATCTTTTTCCTGGACTGAAGACGTGGCTTGGTGGGAAGCGCTTTCAAACCAATGGTGACCTTCAAACCAACGTCAAGGACTACTTGAATTCACTGGCGGCAACTTTTTTTGAAGAGGGTATTGCAAAGCTTGTCCACGGATATGACAAATGTCTCAATCTCTTCGGTGATTATGTCGAAAAGTAAGCGTAACTGTACTAATCTTTTGGTAATAAAATTATTGTTTTAGATGAACTTGTCTTTTATTTATAGCCTATCGGAGGTTGAAAAAAAACGGCCCTCGTACATACATACATACATACATACATACATACATACATACATACATACATACATACATACATACATACATACATACATACATACATACATACATACATGCCCACGGAATAATTACTGCATATATCGAATCTACATGTTGTGGACGTAAGTTTACGCCGAATCAGGTACTATTTGTGCCCCTCTGCGCTTACAGTATGCCACGTACTACATATTTATCACGAGCATGAGCAGTGCGCTGTGGCCGCTGGTCGCAGAAACATATCCCTCCGCTGGTTGGTCGGTAAACAAGTGCAGAGCTCGGACGCATCCCATGTAATCATAACGTGAGACCTTGTGGCATAAAAAAAACCATGGCACCAAATCGTATGCTGTACTGCGTGACGCACATTTATATATTTTTATTTCATAAATGACGCCCTATTTTTGATCGCGATGGCAAGCAGTGTGAAAGAACTCTCTCTCGTATTCGTACTGTTGTCTGCTACGTATGAAATGGTACAGAATCCAGTTGAACTCATACTCACTCACTCACTCACTCACTCACTCACTCACTCACTCACTCACTCACTCACTCACTCACTCACTCACTCACTCACTCACTCACTCACTCACTCACTCACTCAATAAATAAATAAATAAATAAATAAATAAATAAATAAGTGAGAACCTGTGGAGCGGCCAGGGTTGCAGGGGTCACGGGAATGCTCTTCGCTGCGCCGAGCTTCCTCACACGTGCCTTCCGGCGCTCGGGCTTCTTCATGGTGAGCACGACTTGCGCGAGCCGGTCGAAGAGTGCCTTGTCCTCCCCCACGGGGGCCGACCGCAAGGAACCGCTCGAATCCTGCCGGAGCACGCGACGAGAACGAAGAAGAGGGTTCCAATTCTCGGACAGGCTCGAGAATCGGTAGGGAAGCGCTACAGAGAGCGCAAAAAGACGCACAAGCGGCTGACCAAATGACTTTCGCGGAAATAGTCGACGTATTACATAAATAAAAAGTTAGATTGCCGACTAAAAGTTGGAGTGTCAAGTCTATTTTTTTAGCAATGCACTAATAACCCCGAAGCATTCATTTTATTCAGCATCGCCGTCTGAGATCACAGCTGCATGCTCTAGTCGTTCCTTCTCTCTCCATGTCCCTTAATTTCTTCTGCTACAATATGCGAAGAATGAACCAACTAGCCAAGTTAGACACGCGTTTTCGCTGTCTGAGAGTTGCGTAGCATTCGCAAAATACCCTAATATGCACCAAGGGCGAATGTGTCGAGGAAGATACTTAGGCGCGCATAGAGCGCGTTCATCTTATGCAGCTCTTAATGAACGCGCTGAAAGAAATACGTTTCGTGGGGTTCTTTGCTTAAAATAAGGACTGGTAGCTTGCGACATAAACCGTTCTACTCAGGAGCAAATAATGATATCTATCTATCTATCTATCTATCTATCTATCTATCTATCTATCTATCTATCTATCTATCTATCTATCTATCTATCTATCTATCTATCTATCTATCTATCTATCTATCTATCTATCTATCTATCTATCTATCTATCTATCTATCTATCTATCTATCTATCTATCTATCTATCTATCTATCTATCTATCTATCTATCTATCTATCTATCTATCTATCTATCTATCTAATCTTCGACCTGCTGCGAGGTGAACTGGTGGATGGCGGTCAGTAAGCCGTCCGATGGCTGGTCCATCTTCTCCATGCGGATGGCGTACAGCACGCGGTCCACGAAGTACAGCACGATCACCGAGGCCACGGCGCCCGAGAGGAGCCACGCGATCACGAACGAGCAGGCGCACGCGGCGGCGAACAGCGGACCACGGCGAAGGCCCCAGCGCGCGCACAGCAGCTGGGCCGTGTTGCGCACCAGCTCGCTCCAGGCGTCCAGCACCGCGACCACGAACAGCAGCACGGCCACGGTCAGGACCTCCAGCTGAAGAGCGCGATGGCCGCCTCAGTTTTAAAGCGAAGCTGTCTACCTCTACCGTCCAATGAAATTTTCGTGTCGTAAGCATAGAACACCCCATGCGTCGGACGATCCCGGAGATATGGCAATTGCGGGCCGACCCGCGGCGGAGGTGCAGTTCGCCATCAAGGGGCCCACATACACAGCTTCGCTAATCATCCGTCTACACAGAGTGGCAGGGCACTGAATTTTTTGCAGCGTCGCTTTTCGGAGCTTACGTTATTAAAGCGAGTTTTAGCACCTCGTTCCCGATTCCCATTCGGACGATGGTTTCTATGGGCGTCCTTTTCGAAACAGGGCGCTGACAAATAGTCACCTAGCCTTCTTGAGCTGCACTCCGTTTGAGAGATCAGGTGTAACGCCGTGGAAGCTGCGCAAGAAGTTCGGCCAGGAAAATGTGTCACTCCGCACTTTCCGTCAACGCTTCGCTGTGGACCAAAACGGCCTTTGTTCGCGCGAGCGTGCTCGTGACGCTGCCG
The DNA here is from genome assembly GCF_038994185.2 of Dermacentor albipictus. Taxonomy (NCBI): domain Eukaryota; kingdom Metazoa; phylum Arthropoda; class Arachnida; order Ixodida; family Ixodidae; genus Dermacentor; species Dermacentor albipictus. The sequence goes on from NW_027225569.1 coordinate 14,860,132, forward strand.
CGGCGGGCTTCAAGTAAAAAGCCCGAAAAGAAAAGCAATGCAAACCAAACTTATCTATAACAACGCATTAGCCGTCGTATACAACAGTTGCTCTGTTTCTAAGGATTACAACATTTTTCGCTCAATACTGAGCCTCTTTGTAAAGATGTTCGCAGAATTGCGGTCTGAAAACATGGAGTTACTTCCAAGCGCGAACGCAGCAACTACAAAAATTATCTCTAGTCTCCACAGCGTTGCATGTGATGTCTGAAATGGAGTACATTCATGTTACAACAAATATATTGTGGTCTAGCTTATTGCCCATCTACTTTCTACTATATCTGTTAATTAAAACATGTATCTCTATATTGTAAAGTTAGCGATACATCTACAACGACTGTGGCCCCATCTCTTCCCTGCGTTATTTCACCAATATACTCCAAGAGCATCTTATTTACATCGCGCTTAACGCCCCCGTTAGCTTCGAACCCAGCTCTTGTGCCAGATGTGGAAGTTCCCTATGTTCCTGGTTGGCTGAGTAGCTTGTAGTTTCATTAAGATGTGTCGAGTCGTCTTCGGACTTTTGATGCAGCATATTAGCGGCAAATCCTGTCTTCATTATCTATGTATTTGTTCTCAGGTAGTTGTCTAGCTCGAGCCTCAGATATCGATATATTACGTTTGTGCTATCGTTCAAATATCCTATCGTGGATTCTTGCTTTTCTTTTTTCTAAGCCTTCATGGTTGTGGTTGTTGTTGTTCCTTTAGGCAGTTCCACTTCATAAGGTCCTGTACTTGTTTGCCAACTCTGACCGCTTTCTCCAACTTTTTCTCTTTCTCGCCACTGTTCACACGGGCTGCTATGGGTTGCTACAAATGAGGGGCGACGGCAAATTGCTATAATACCCCCTGTAGGACCACTCCCTATGCTGTGTCAAAGGTGTGTTTGTGCATAATGGGTCCTATTTGGTGAGTCTGGTTGAACGTATCATCTGGGATACTCGAAGAAGCTGTCTCCTTATCTGTGTGGCGTTAACATAGCCGGCTCTGCTTCAGCAGGTAACGTTATTGTGACAAACCGCATGCATTTTCTACAAAGAATGGATTGGGTCTCCAATGAAAGAAAAAAAATAAAGCGAGCAATAATGTTCAATGGTCTTTGGCCCACCGGCGCGGGCGTATCGACGATGTTCACAGGCACTCCCTCCACCGCAGGCAAGGTTAGCTTCACTATAAATAAACCTAACGTGGCGAGTTGAGACCTGGTTTGATTTTGCTGACAACTGATGCCTGTGATCGCGTCGCTCTGAGATAAGGGAGCAGATAGATACCGATCACCTCTGGGCGGACATCGGCGACAGGATGTACGCAGGGATTTTACGGAAACAAAATTTGCTGCAGGAGAAACAAAGAACAGCACTGAGTGTTTGGCAGCGCTGACAACGCGCTTTTTTTTACCCGGTGATAGTGATGATAGTGATCTCAAGAAAGGAAAGGCGCTTTACTCTGCAGGTGCGAGGGAGTATGGTGAAGAGTTGTCAGGGGAGAGGGAGTGGGAAGTGCAAGATTATAGAGAAATGAGGGAGAGTGTGGCCTAATAGACTCCACTATGGGCGACAGGTGGCAGTTCTCAGTAAAGTGGTCAGCATTGTAAGGGGGTGCTCACAGGCTGGCGATATACACGTTTCCCGCGTTTAGCGCCGAACAAAGCAGGTGTCCTCGGCAAGGTGCGCGAGATAGCAAGAGTTTGAGGAGGTGGTGCTCTTATGTAAAGGGTACACACGGGGTGCTCGGGCGCGCCCGTGTTGGCGTGACCGCGTTCCTGATTGGTCGAAACCACATGTAGCTTTTTATTCGTGTACCATGTCGTCCTGGCAAATTGTACATCCGCATTTGGTAGAGATTCAGGATTCCAACACCTCTGCCACCCCGCACATACACTTGCTAGCTGGCATACCAACGCAAACACGCGCGCTCGCGTGCTTGAAGAGAGAGCATGTAAGTATATACGTACGCCTAGGTACTGGCCGGCGATGAGCTCCGGTTCCAGCAGTCCCAGAAGCGGTACGGTGACCAGGTGTACGAGCGCGGTAGCTGGCTTGGGCACCACGCTGAAGGCGCACAGAATCAGCGGGAGCAGCAGGCAGTACAGGCAGCCACCGTACTGCAAGTTTTCGAAGATTTTCGACTGCCTTACCCCATCACAGGACAACTAGCCGTTGCAGGATGCCGGATAATCTCAATATCTTTTCCTCTCTTCCTCTCGCTTATTTTCATTCATTTGGTGTTCGGTATTGAGGATGTAGAGGGTACTAATTTTATTGGAGTTTACAAAAAAAAGAACAAAACTTGTTTCTAATAGTCCGAGAAACAGGACCCGAAATCGCACACGTTATTGTCTCCAAGTGTAATTTGAAATTGGTTGGCTGCCTTCGGTAATAATACGTATACACCATTACGACAGGGTGCTAGATCTGCTGTTGCCAAATGTTAAATGCTCTTCGTGAAGATGGGCGCTGCGTTTGTATTCATAGAGGAGATCATATAGCTCAAGCATCGTTTATGATCAGGTTCTGTCTAATCGTGATAGCGAATATATTACTATTGGAAACAGCAGGTCAATGTTATCTGCATCTTCACGAAAGAAAAGCCCGTCTGGACTCGGCCCAGTACAGTGCACTTGTATACGTCCCTCTGCTTCGATGCCCTGCTGCCGATTTTGACGTCAAATACACATTCAGCTGCCTAGCACGACGCGCGCAAGGAAAACCGAGCGGGGCAAACGCTCTCCAACCAGCGGCTTGGTGACTCACTTTCGCTCCAAAGAAGAACAGCGGCAGCAGGAAGAGCGGCATGAAGACGCCAAGAGGCCACAGTCGTCGACAGCGCAGGCGCTCTCCACCCGCCGCCACGGATGGTGCCCGCAGCGAGTACGTGGATTGATGACGAAGCACTTCCGACTCCGGGCCACGGGGATAGCCTGCGCGTACAGCCAGCGAAGTAGTTGGCATTAAACGGAGTTGTGAACAGAACATTCATCCCTGACTTAGGTACTTCTTAACGCGAAATTTGAGTGCAGGTGAGACAAAATTTCCATTGCTGCAGGGTCCTTGGAGGCAGCCGTTACGGCAGGTCTACAAGATAGGATTTTTTATAACCTAAACAGTTTCTCTAGGCTCTTACGCTGATTGTTTTAAAATATCAGCTGTATCTTAATTTTTCTTTAGAATGGGTATATGTGGCGCGATGCACTTGTATACCTTGCATAAACTGTTTCTCTAACTTCCGCGTGAGAAAAAAAAAGAAACGAAAAAAAAATAGACATCTACCGTCTATCGCTAATAGAAAATAAAATAAAGGCCAGCCAGTCGCTACCAGCATCCGCCGCCGATCCGTAACGATTTCATTTTTGCATTAGACTCGTATGAAGTGCTTATTTGATTCTTTTATTAATTTGCCCACATTTTAGGTATTCATCGGATGACATATTCATAGATGATTACGGTACTCCCTTATGCGAAATTGCAGCGCAGCTAAAGACGTGTCTTCATTTCGCGATATATTTGCCGGCGCGGAGAATCTGGTGCCACGCGTTATAAACCGAGTGAAGTATGGCCCGACAGCCTCGGGGATTGGGAGATCGCGCGAGGCAGTGCGCCGGTGACGGATGGGCTAAAGTCCCTTGATAATTTGAAAGTACCGCCACTCTATGAATTCTGCAACCGCCGCGCAACCTCCTCGGTTTCTCCACGCCCCTTAGGAAGTGAGGGCCGTGGAGAAAGAAGTGTTAGGCTGGATTAAGGTGGATTAGGGGGATTTAGGGTGGTCTAAGAGAATTAATGATGATTACAGTGTATAAGGGAGTTTTAAGGTGGCATGAACAAGTAAAAAGGCGCATTAAGGAGGATTAGGGAGGATTAATGCGGTAAAGGAGGATTAAGATCGATTAGTGTGAATTAAGGTGAATTCGGATTGATGAAGGAGGATTAAAGTGGATTAATGTGGATTAAGATGGATTAGAGAATATTTAGCTGAATTAGAGTTGATGGAGGTGACTTAAGGTGAATTACAGTACGCTTTACTAGGCTTTCGCATTGGCGTCTCTTAGGCGATAACTTATTTTACTTATCTGGTTTTCTCACGGTTACAAGCAATGTGCACGGGGTATTCACATGATCGCGCACGCTTGCTGTTGATAGTGACATCTAGGTGGAGGGAAGGAATCTTCGCTTTATTAGCGAATGTTTTAAAACAACTTTCTGCTGTTTTTTTCGGTCGGGAAACTTTTGCCATTGGTTTAACACGAGCCGAAATCAATGCATCAATGCGCTTTGATTACGCATGTTGAGCAATCAATAATGATTGTGGTCATTATGTAGTAATGCAGATAATATTATGCAGGCAAGAACCCTGAGCATTGTGACGTATTTCACCTTAATCCACCTTCATCCTCCTTTACCTACATTGACCCTCCTTATGCAAGCACCTTAATCCACCTTAATACACAATAATCCTCCCTAATACATGTTACTCTATCTTAATATAATCACTAATCGATCTTTATTACCTTTGCTACTGAGTAATCATCTCATATATACTGCAGGACACTCTGATTTCTCTTCCGGCCTTTCTTTTGTCACGTGGTATTTTCTATACCTCACAAGACGACCTTGAAACAGATATAAGGCTTTCGCTTAATAAGCCACACCCAGAGGGATGTCTCACAAGCAATGCTAGATCAGACGCACAAAGTAAATCATCTCAACATGTGGCAGAAAAAATCTCTGGAGTATAGAACTCACAAACGTCCTTTTACATCAGCATGCCCCGTTCATACGCCTTTACGAAAAAAACCAATCTCCTAATAAATGTTGCCTTCAGCATTATCGATACTGTTATCAGCATATCTCCAAATTTTCAGCACCAGTGGGGCGCGCAACTGGCCCAAAATAACACGCCTCCATAGAATGCTGCGGTCCGTCCGCAGGAGCTCAGGAGAAAAAACGTGCCGTGCGCAGCGCGCGAGACTGGCGGGCGAGGAGAATAACGGAGGAAAGTGCCGTGGGGAGGAGGGTGCCACTACTTTCGAATCATCAGGGAGCTATAAGTATAAACTCCATGCAAGTGATTTTTTGCGCGACAGTGACAAGCGACGCGATGGAGATGGCTGTCGCGTTCGCTCGTCGCCCAGAAGTCAAGCTCCAAGGAAGCCACCGCTTCGCGCGATGGCTCTCCAGTGTTACCGGTATGAGGGGATTGAGTTAGCGCCAAACCTGGCGTTGCACTCGCTGCATTAATCTAAGTTGATTTGTTTGGCTGCACAAAGCAACATAAAGTATTTCTTAGGGTCCAGCAGTAGGTTCCGTTTTCGTTTACATATAAAAATTCGGTAGTTCGCTTGTTCTGCTCGTTCCGTTTGTATGCTGTGAAGCGCGTATGTGCGCAAACTAGTAGTACATCACTGATATACATCCCGTTCCGGTGGCCTACTATTGGCAAGTCGCTAATAGCACTTCCGGGCGGCGAGCGACGAATACTAGGTTTGGAGAACCGAGCGATCGCGCGACAAGACCGAGCGATCTGTTCAAGCGACGGCCTGATTCGTCGCTTGAAGCCATCGCTCGTCGCTGTCGCGCGCAGAATGACGCTCATGGGGTTTAGCCTTTAGCGTGGGCGTGATACACGGCAACCACCGAAAGCAGACCTCCGCTCGAGCAGCGCTTTGTTTCCATACAGACGAAGCGCGCTACCCTGGCGCCATCTCGTAGCCTTCGTCTCCGCAAAATCCGCCTTGCGCAGGACTATCCTTTTCTTCTCACGCTTTCACCATACCCGCCTCCTCCGATTTCCGGCTCGCGCTCTCCTCGCTATCGGCGTCTTTCATCTGCCGCTGCGCTCCGCGTTCGCTTTCACTCTTCGCTGCACTCGTTCGCTCCGGGACGAGGAACAACGCCGACGCTCGCCGCAGGAACGGGCGCCTAAGGGCTGCGCTCTAAAGAAACACTAGAAGGAAATCTAGCGATATGGTGTGTAGGAGAGCTGCAAGCAAGGAGGCTCAGATAGCACGAGATTCATCGGCGTGCATTTCCCTATCGACTTTATGTGGCTTCGAACGGCGTTGTCAGTTCGCATAGTGATCATTTGGAAAGAAATTTTCCCTTTCAAATGCCATAATCTCATGTGATTATGCATGTGGCATATGCGTTTCGAAAAACAATGGGTTGCTTCATGATTTGTGCCAGTATATGATACGGCAGATCACGCATAGCAAACAAAGGCACAAGAGCTTCTGAAGTCCTAAGCACGAATATTGGACAAGTATATATGCACTAAACGTCATTTATATTGCTGACTGACTGAATGCCGAGCCAGAGGTCCCACTATAGCAATTTGTGTAGAAAACCGGCTATAATCCGTATGCCTCTTAGTCGGAGGCGGATGCAGCTGCTACCGGCAGATGGATGTCAGAACGGCTCACCGTGAGGCAAAACGGACTCACGAAGTGCGGATAATCTTGAACCGCGAGTGCGTTAGACCTAGCTATATTCTGTTTTGTCTTTTGGTCGGTGGTGGTAACACGAGCCGGCGGTTAATTAGAACCACATGATGTAACGGTTCACCGTGAGGAAACAAGGCGACGCCCATTTTCAACAGCACGCCGCATCGCTCAATGCGATACCAATGGACGTGTCCCGTAAGGCTACAGCAGCCAATAACAAAACCCCCGTCACGCGCACACATTTAAATATCGTTCAAACCGAAAGCGAGTGAAGTTTGTGAGCCCCGTGAGCTCCCTTGTGCGAGCTTCAGGAAAGGATTAAGTTGCGGTCAGAAGTTTCATCCTCGTTGGCCTCGATCGCGATCAAAAGTGCCATCGTCGACATCGACAGGGGCAACGAGGGCCTAAACGTCGCATTCCAAAAGCAGCGTCATCATATATGGTGCGGAGAAAACACTTATCAGTCGCACATTCTACGATTTCGCGTAAGAAAATTCACCGCTCCTCTTAAGGTGCATGCCTCCTGCTACAAGCCTATCAAGACACCAGGCGTACTATGATGGAGCGCATGGTCAATTCACAACGTGCATGGCCATTGACCGAAAGCGTTACCCTACAGCACAATTGGTTTCGAGCAGAACGTTGTGACCAGCGTGTGTCGGCGTGTGTCGTCGTCTCTTCCTCTCCGTGTCAGAATGTTCTGCTGGAAACCAATTGTGCTATGTGAAACCAACGAGCTCAGGTAAACACTATTCGGAAGTTATCCTACTGCTTTGACGTCACTTGGGAGAGCCTGCATTGCCTTAAAAGCATATTATTTAAGTGAGGCACATTCATCGACAGTCGATCGTGAAATTCGTGTCTGAAGGCGTTCTACCAAACGCCTTGCACAGTGAGTTGCTTACCTTCCTCCCTGCGAGGCCGATTTTCTTCGTCCATGAAGACACGTTGTCGTGGTCCAGGACTAGACGCGAGAGAAAGACTACGGAGTCCGTAGAACGAGGCGCTGAAGGTAGATGTAGAAGGTCACGCACGACCCCGCGAGTGCACGGGATGACGATGACGACGATTAAGACGATGATGATGATCCTCTGTACGAATGGCACATACCTACATTGGGGAATCGGAAGATTAACTTAGAGAATGTAAGAAAAAAATGAAGAAATGCAAAAAAAAATTACCGACGATTACGTTACTTCCTAATGCGAAATTTGAGCGCAGCAAATAAGCTGTTTCACCTTTTCGATAGATTGATGCAAAGAAATGGAGCAACACATGTATGCGCTATCACAGAATTTTTTTTTTTCACACGTATTCCTTTAACAAAGACTCCACTAACAGTTCGTGACAGTCATGAAGGAAGCTTTGTGGTCGGAGAAATAGACTGATATATGTTCGACTTGGTACACCAATGCTTGATTCTCAAAGACGAGATCTATACAAGTGCCTCGCGAGGTTGTCACAGCCGTGGGACGCGTTACGAGCGAGAGGAACGGGATGTTCTCCCGCATAAGTGTTAGGAAATTGCTGTTTGTCTTTATGTCAACATTAAAGTCCCCCACTACTAACATCGGTGTGGATCGATGGACGGTTAATGCGAGTTGCAGGAAGTGCACGACGTCTTTCGTGAGTGCGGTAGCGGACTCACGAAAGTGGTATCAGTCGGTCGCTGCTAGCGCTGGGGGGATGAAAGGGGGGCGGAGCTGGTTACGAGGCCGACGATAACGCCGACGACGACGCGAAACCCAGGAACGGACGCCAAAGAGCCATTTGTGTAGCCAGCCCTCCTCCACAGTCTCTCCTCCTCCCTTCCATCATCCTCCCTCGCCCGGAGAGCCGACAGCGCGCACGCGCGGCGGCGGAGCAGATTCGTCGGCGAGCTGGTTACGAGGCCGACGACAACGCCGACGACGACGCCGACGACGACGCGAAACCCAGGAACGGACGCCAAAGAGCCATTTGTGTAGCCAGCCCTCCTCCACAGTCTCTCCTCCTCCCTTCCATCATCCTCCCTCGCCCGGAGAGCCGACAGCGCGCATGCGCGGCGGCAGAGCAGCAGATTCGTCGGCGAGCTGGTTACGAGGCCGACGACAACGCCGACGACGACGACGCGAAACCCAGGAACGGACGCCAAAGAGCTGCGCTCTAAAATGAAGAAATTGTGTCTAATCTTGTACTTCTTTTTCACAGGGTATATATACTTCTGTGCACAGTACATTAATAAATTTTTAGATTCACAGATGTCGCTGTTTGGCACTCTTTTCGTCATGTCTCTTTGTAACCAATTCGATACAACCATCTTTTGCTGGTTTGTAGGCGCTTCTCGTCCTTGAGAGGGAGTGCATTGGAAATTACTCTGCGCCACTTTGGACTGTCCTTAAATATTAATGCAACGTCACCGTTTGGAAGATTCGACTATCGAGCAGGAATGTATGCGGTTCCATAGAAAAGCTCATTTGTAATTTTCACCGACTAAACTGTTACTCTATTGTTCTCCCACTTGGTTGTTACCCTGTCTCGGTTTAGTAGATTCATATCTGTTTGCGTTTTTCAGTTTCTCTTAATTGGGAAATGGAGATCATATTATCTGCATGTGATTGTTCGATAACACTCCTTACTTTATCCTTTTCGTTTAATTTCAGGAATAAGTGTTGATCAGTGGTGTACCGACAAAGAAGTTCGACGCACTTCTAAAGCTTCCGTGCGTCTTGTGTCACAGCGGTACGCACCCATTCTACGCAATCGGCTAAGAATTGGCACATTTCCAGTGATACATGCCCATTTTCTCAAGCCGTAGCATTGGACACCTACCCAGTGGTTATGCCCCAAGCTGTCAACCGTACGCAAACCCAGTGACCCTTGTTTACTCAGAAAGACAGCAGCTAGCTTTCCGTGCCTCCACATACCACGTGACACACTGCCAGTTGTCCAGGAGGTTGTTTACTTGGCAGAACAGCAGCACCAGGAAAGCGAGGGGAAGGCGCAATGAAAAGTTCTCTTTTGAAGATACCACCACAAAACCTATTCGACGTACCGAAGAAACACGGAAACGTACTCGCTGAGTCTTTCTTTTCCTAAGGATTCTTTTATCACTGCAAAAATACAAGCGTGCTTTTCGTCTCTCCTGGTGTCAGGTTGCTGTCTTCGCAGTACTCGTGTCCCATCTTTTCAGCGCTATGAAAATACTTGAAGTGCGACATAATCCGTGCTAGTAGCGCACGCAGTTCCTGCTGTTGTACATTTCTTGGCTCCTACTTGTCCCACCACAGTTCACCCTGCGTAGATTGCACAGGCCAGTTGTGGGCCCACCTAGGCCTTCCCGCCTTTTCTATATATCTCTCTCTCCGAAATGTGCCCTGATAGAAGTAAGAAGTGTAAGCTGACTAGTTGCATGCACTGTCGAAACGATTCACGACGTCGACTGGCTAGAAACAATCTACTACGAGGGCGGAATTACATACGCATTGCCATTGCTTCGTAGGTCAATGTGTCCTCGACTTGTGAAACGGAATTCTTCTTTTGTTGCGCAGTTTGTACCCTGTACAAATTTTTTTCAAACGTGTATTTTGATTATATCTCATGGAGACATATTGTTTATTTCTTTCGGCATTCGCCTATTGTACAACGTATTGTAGTGTCTTGCTTTGTATAATCAGAAACCAGATACTGACTTTGTTGAAGGAAATAAATATTTATAGATTTGTATTCATCATCTATGTAAGCGCAAATGTATTTATTTTTTTTCTTGGGTGCGCAGGCCAACCATTCTTCAATGATATATTTCTTATGTCACGTTATGTGCATGTTGCGTGCGTGTCATGTCAAATAAACTTTGAATAACTTCGGCGAAGCATACAGCCCATTACGGCCGTGTACAACGTACTCATCCCCCGGCCTCTCCCTCTTCACGCCTTGCGGCAAAAATTAAAGGCAGAGGGGAACAGCGCATGATACGCACGCGCGGAACGCATGTATGCTCTGTCTAGACTCCGTTCTGTGTGTTGAGCCAATCGGTGAAGGCGTGACCTTCCAATGGATCAGTTACCATGCAATAGGGCTTAATTTTGCGCACCTGGTTATGTTTGCAGGCCACCTTTTGTATTTGGTAACGAAATCTTCGCATAGCGATGCGCAGGTAATGTCAGAACGTGGCGGGGCCCAGGTCTCCAGTTTCGATTCCGATTTATATGGCCCACATGACGGTTTATAATTTCATTGCGGCGTTATGGGGCGTGGCATCCTAAACGAAGGATTAAAAGAAGTAAGATTCCAATTCGCCTTTGCTATGTGCCGTTCGTCACGACAGCATAAATTAAAGCGTAAAACCAGATTAGCAAAGCTAATTTTACTTAGTAGCAACGCTTTACAGTTCAGTTATTACTAAGATTAACCATCTGTTTTGACGCTGCACCTATACTGCACTTTTTCTGCGGAAGTGGTTCGATTTTCATCCACCCGATGGCCGCCAAAGCTTCTAGCTTTTATTCAGCACAAAGTGCAGCAAACGGCCTTTTGAGGTCGATGTTAACTGCCCGAGCACAAAAAAACATGTGGGAGTCAATATTCGCTACAGTGGGAGGGATGTGCCTGGTGCAGACAAAATACACATACGGCTCAGCACATTGTAATGGAATACCAAGCGATTCATCCAATTAGCCGAAACCGCACGCAACGTCCGCCTTCCAAAAGCGCTGGCGTTCGAAGCAGATGGCAGCATTAACTAGTCAGCGGTCAAGATAAGCCAGATAAGTTTAGAGTATTGATGAAAAAAAAAAGCTAGGAGGCGATAGCAGAGGAACTATTGCAGGCATGGGTAAGTTTACAAATTAGAGCAGGCGCCGCGCCTGGTGTTGTGACGCAGTTAGCGAAAAGCAGCTCGGCTGAGTGACGCAGTTGCACGTGTACAGAACCTTACTGGGACAAATTCCTGATATTTTCTTTGACCCCGAGCATTATTGTAAATAATTTCATTATTTAATTAATCAATTTCGTTAAAGCACTCAAAACCAAGAAATGGAAAATTCTGTCTTCTGAATGACTGAAAACCGGCTTTCCAAGCAGGGGTTTGACTTGAGTCCCAGTAGAGGGCATTCTGCGAGAGTATAGCAAGATTTGGTTGAGGGCCTATGTTGTGGCCACCTCTGTGCCTACGTAGCCTACTACCGCGTCGGTAGAAACCCAGTTATTTTGCAAACATGTAGTCACCCGTGTACCTGTGCTCTTAAATTGCAAGAAATAAGGCCTAAAAACGGGGTATTGCTTGGAAATCACATGTTTTCGTGGCATGTATGGTATGTAGAGTATTGTCTTAGATGAGTCGGGTAGTTTACACTCTATGTCTGGAAAAGCGAATTGCTTTTGTTTGTAATGCCGCGGATTCACCACTTCCGCACGTTTTGACTCTACACGCATTATTCCTATAACGTGTTAATACCAAAATGACACATGCTTGTAATTAACTTTTTGGAGCTGCCCTCTTCCGATGGAGCTTCGTACGGGAACTACTGCTGCTTGCCTGGTGAAAATTGGATAAATGCACAAAAAGGGGTAAAATAAAGATGTACTCATTTCACACGACATCTTGCGTCGTCCTTGTCAGATTGCACGAGGCACATATTCAATCGAGGCTTGTAAAAATCTTTTGCAATCATTTTTATTTAGCAATAAAACAATTCCGCACAATGACCACATGCGGTTAAGCATTAGAAGCAGAAAAAAAAATGCAGCCCTGATAAGCGCAGCCGGTGCAATGCGTTCCAGCTAGCGTTCAAAACGCGCGCACCCAAAACCGAAATCGGAAGTGTGGTTCAAGCATTAATGTCGGCGGCTTGGTGCGCTGCAGTTAATTCGGCAGCTAGGCTCTATGCGAGTGTCCGCTCTTGTGGAATCCTTTCTCTATGGCTGAGCTCTAAAATTCACTTGGAGAGTTCATATACTTCTTTTCGCAATGAAGCACGTTCATATATTTATTCTAAACTGAACTATTCAGGCGAGGTCTAGGTTTGGGCTTGTAATTGGAGCCAACCGCTACGGCAGGGCTATGAGATACCACTTTGTGTAACCTACATAGTTTCTCAAGCTACCTAAGTAGATTATTTCGAATATATGCGAGTGTCCGCTTTTGTGGAATCCTTTCTCTATGGCTGAGCTCTAAAATTCACTTGGAGAGTTCATATACTTCTTTTCGCAATGAAGAACGTTCATATATTTATTCTAAACTGAACTGTTCAGGCGAGGTCTACGTGCGGGCTTGTACTTGGAGCCAACCGTTACGGCAGGGCCATGAGATACCACTTTGTGTAACCTACATAGTTTCTCAAGCTACCTAAGTAGATTATTTCGAATATATTTTTAATTCTTATTATTTTATAAAAAGCGCTTCAGCAGTGCAATGAAGGTGTGGGTCAAGCATGAACTTCTTATCGAATGTATGCTTGAAAACACATGTACTGTCTATCGCTAACACAAAATAAAACAAAAAATTTGCAGAAACTTCCAGGGAGATCGAAAGAACTGTAATCCTCAGCCTGTTCTTATCGCATGCTTGCCGCCAGCGCTCACTCTCCGTGGCTTTGTCGTCCGCTGCTCAATCAACACATCGGCATCTCAGCGTGGGGTGCACCGTGCAGCTGGCCTCTGGGTGTCGTTGGCGACTCAACGTAGCGCATATGATACAATGGGCATTACGAGGTTAACCCTGTAATGATAGACCTGGGGGTTAACATGGTGGCTGCAGGATTAAGTGTGTTTGCTCTGAACGGCTCTACGAGGGTAACATGTATTGGTCCATGCGGTATGTATGAAGGATGGTATAATGAGATGTTGCTGCCATAAAGTATCATAGAAAAATTTCTAGACGGAATTCTGTCATTGCAACCATTCAGCCTGCATGATGTTTGATGGTTATTACAAGGACTTGCCTGATTATCGTACTTTGGGCTTCAAACGTGGCTGAGCCTTTAATTTAGTGTACTTTGTTCCATGATCTCTTCCATTATCGTCGTGGCCCCTACGACGATAATGGAAGAGAGTAGTATAGAGGAATTTCAAATCCCACAATACCGCTGGAAGAAGTAAAGAAAGCCTTGGGAGCTATGCAAAGGGGGAAGGCAGCAGGGGAGGATCAGGTAATATCAGATTTGTTGAAGGATGGTGGGCAGTTTGTTCTAGAAAAACTGGCCAGCCTGTATCACAATGCCTCATGACTTCGAGCGTACCGGAGTCCTTGAAGAACGCCAACATAATCCTAATCCATAAGAAAGGGGACGCCAAAGACGTGAAATGTTATAGACCGATCAGCTTACTGTCTGTTGCCTACAAAGTATTTATTGAGGTAATTGCAAATACAATCAGGAACACCTTAGACTTCCGTCAACCAAAGGGCCAGGCAGGATTCCGTAAAGGCTACTCAACAATAGACTATATTCGCTCTATCAATCAGGTGATAGAGGAATGTGCGGAATATAACCAACCCTTATATATAGCTTTCATTGATTACGAGAAAGCGTTTGCTTCAGTCGAAACCTCAGCACTCATGGAGGCATTATGGAATCAGGGTGTAGACGAGCCGCATGTAAAAATACTGAAAGATGTCTATAGCGGCTCCACAGCCACCGTAGTCGTCCATAAAGAAAGCAACAAAATCCCATTGCAGAATTGCGCCAGGCAGGGAGATGCGATCTCTCCAATGCTATTCACAACGTGTTTACAGGAGGTATTCACAGACCTAGATTGGGAAGAATTGGGGATCAGAGTTAACGGAGAATAGCTTAGTAACTTGCGATTTGCTGATGATATTGCCTTGCTTAGTAACTCAGGGGACCAACTGCACTGCAAGCTCACTTACCTGGAGAGACAAAGCCGAAGGGTGGGTCTAAAAATTATTCTGCAGAAAACTGAAGTAACGTTAAACAGTCTCGGAAGAGAACAGCACTTTACGATAGGTAGCTGGAAGTGGTAAGGGAATACACCTACATAGGGCAGGTAGTGAGCGCGGATCCGGATCATGAGACTGAAATAATCAGAAGAATAAGAATGGGCTGGGGTGCGTTTGGCAGGCATTCTCAGATCATGAACAGCAGGTTGCCATAATCCCTCAAGAGAAAAGTATATAATAGCTGTGTCTTACCAGTACTCACCTACGGGACAGAAACCTGGAGGCTTACGAAAAGGGTTCTACTTAAATTGAGGACGACGCAACGAGCTATGGAAAGAAGAATGATAGGTGTAATGTTAAGGGATAAGAAAAGAGCAGATTGGGTGAGGGAACAAACGCGAGTTAATGACATCTTAGTTGAAATCAAGAAAAAGAAATGGGCATGGGCAGGACATGTAATGAGGAGGGAAGATAACCGATGGTCATAAAGGGTTACGGACTGGATCCCAAGGTAAGGGAAGCGTAGCTGGGGGTGGCAGAAAGTTAGGTGGGCGGATGAGATAAAGAAGTTTGCAGGGATGGCATGGCCACAATTAGTACATGACCGGGGTTGTTGGAGAAGTATGGGAGAGGCCTTTGCCCTGCAGTGGGCGTAACGAAGCTGATGATGATGATGATGATGACTTTGTCAAGAATGAACGATTTGCAAAGTCATAAAATCTTTTAAAGGCAGAAAAACGAAGTTAGAGGCAACTGCATCTACTAACCATCTTTCCTATACTGGCTGAACCCAGGTGCTCGTAGCTTCCGTAGACTCTAAAGCCAGATTTATCTCTATCAGATTTTAATCGGAAATCTCTAGGACTCCCGTTAAACAAGGTAAAGCGTCACAGACAGGCTGCCTGTTTTTTCGAAAGGGTGAAGTATCACTTTGTCAACTGCATACTTGTCCTTATTGTTGTTGATTACGAAGACGTCGCGTCACAGGATATTAGGACGCACAATGTTAATACTAAGACAAAAGTAAGCCCGTTTATTCTTTGTATATAAGTGCTATACAAGGAGGTCCCAAGGTGAAAACTATCAGGGGGATCTTCTATGTATGTAGCATTGGTTGGTATTAGGACGGGTAACTCTAAAGCAGCTGACGTAGAAATTATAAGAAGAAACACAATGGACACAAGCAAAACGAAAAAAAATATAGTGCATTAAGCACAGGTATAGATATGTGAGCAAGAAGTAAACATATGCATATCGAAAAACAAGAAGAAAGAAAATATTAGAAAAACTGAACTGTGCATACTTTCGCACATTGACACATTTCTGGTAACCTCGGAAGAAAAAACAAAAAGCTGCGGAAAATGTCGCATTGACCACCTCTTTTGCTAAACATACGTTAATCTTTGTCTTGTGTTATAATTTATTTTGCGTTTTGCTTGCTTGCAAACAACGACGCCTTATGGAGTGATAGTACCGAACTGGATGAATTTTGTCCTTTTGCGTGAAATACGAGTCTGTAAACAAAAATACACCGTGGTAAAGGACCAAATGAGAAGACGCGTACGCAACTAAACAGGTAACATATGTGTCGCAAACAAAGAGAACCACTCGTTCAATTTGCCGTTCACCCGAAGTTTTCTAGCGTACAATGAGCCAGATATTCGACGACCTCCCGGGAACACGTGTGTACATTGACGATGTGCTAGTGTGGGGTTCTACGCGAAAGGAGCACGATGAACGCCTGTACAAAGCGCTGGAAAGGGCACAGGCAGAGGGCCTAACTTTGAATACAGAAAAATGCATTTTTGGACGTACTGAAATCAACTTCTTGGGTGATAAGAATAGTTCCAAAGGTGTTGAGCCAAATCCCGACCTGATAAAGTGCCTTTTAAACCACCCTCCGCCAACGACCAAGAAAGATGTTCAACGCTTGCTTGGCACCGTGAACTATTTCGGGAAATACTTGCCACTGTTGTCAGCCCACACTGAGGCCCTGCGCAGCCTGATTAGAAACGACACACTTTTCGAGTGGACGCATGTTCATGAGCGTGAGTGGGTGCTGCTCAAAAAGATGCTGACGGAAGCACCCATCCTGGCTATCTTTAATCCCGAGCTTTCCACGAAACTGTCGACGGATGCGTCAGCATTTGCACTCGGAGCAGTGCTTTTCCAACAACATGGAAAAGACTGGCGCCCGGTAGGCTACGCATCGCGAGCACTCACAGAAACTGAGCGAAGGCACGCCCAAATAGAAAAAGAGGGCCTGGGCATAACATTCGGCTGTGAAAAGCGTAATGATTATGTTATTGCAAGACATGTCGTTATCGAAACCGACCGCAACCCATTATTGGCTGTTTCAAAGAAAGTAATAGGCGACATGCCACCCCGTCTGCAACGACTATTTCTTCGACTGCTGAAGTACGAGTTTGAGTTGCAGTATGTTCCAGGCAGCAAATTGGTTGTTGCCGACACCCTGTCACGAATCCCATCGCAGAAACAACCAGAAAAAGGCTCAACGGACGTTGAAATTCATGCCGTGGGCGTTCTGACTGCCGTTGTTGGACCAGCCACCCTATCTCGTCTGCAGGCAGCAACGGCCAGTGATGCAACGGCGCAAGACGTCATTTCCAGCCTGCAGTGATCAATAGCTGTAGAAGGTGAGCTAAAGTCCTTCGCACAAGAACTTTCTGTAGTCAACGAAGTACTCCTCAAGGGAACTAAAGTAGTCGTACCTGCAAGCATGCGAACAGAGATGCTGTGACGAGTGCACCAAGGGCATCTCGGCTTAGGAAAATGCAAATCGAGGGCTCGCAAGTTGATGTATTGGCCAGGAATGTCAACAGATATTGCCCACTTCATTGACAGGTGTGACGTTTGCAAGAAGTTTGCATATCGACAGCCTGACGAGCCCCTGTGCCAACGCACCGTTCCAGACATGCCATGGGTGAGGGTTGGTACAGATCTTTTTCAGCACACCGGAAAGCATTATTTAGTTGTCTATGACGCCTACTCTAATTTTCCAGAAGTCGAGCATCTTAAGGATACCTCTGCAACGACTGTCATCCATAAACTACGTCGGATCTTTGCAAGGCATGGATTACCACTAGATGTTTGCAGTTATGGCGGCCCGCAGTTCACGTCAAAGGAGTTTGAAGATTTTGTGGCTCGTTATGACTTTGTGGATACGATTTCCAGTCCCTATTTTTCCAGGTCCAATGGACTCGCCGAGAAGGGCGTACAAGTGGTCAAGAGGGTTCTTCGCAAGAGTGAGAGCAAGAAACAGGACTTCTATTTGGGCCTTCTCAAATACAGGGTGTGTCCTCTCGAGGATGGCCGATCACCATCGGAACTGCTAATGGAACGAAGTCTCAGAACGCTACTTCCAGATTTTTCAGCGTTATCATCAGGTCCCGTCCAAAAACATGTCCAAGCAAGGACCACAGGAAGAACACTAACTCCACTACAGAAGGGAGACATCGTCCGCATCCTCGGAAATGGTAGATGGGAAATCAAGGCGCAAGTCCAAGATTCGTGGCCCTAAGGTCGTACACCGTTCTGACAGAGGATGGCCGAGTTTTCCGTCGAAATAGACAGCACCTTCGCAAAACATCAGAAGCATTCCATCGAGCCATCCATTACCAGGCGGACGACTGCGACGACACCCCTGACTCATCTTCGAGCGCAGCCTCGCAGCAGCCGCCTGAACCTTCGCAGGCCGCACCGGATCGACCACCAGCAGGCACATCCGGCCCACCTAACATCCCAGATTCACTAAGGTGATCTACCAGACCGCGAAGACCACCAGATCGCCTGGCCTACACGCACGGATTCCGGCAGACTGAAACAACCTAGGAGGGTTGACCGCTACTCTTCGATGTTGAGTGCTTTCCGTGTTTATATATATATATACAGTGAAAGCTCGTTAATTCGAACTTCAATAATTCGAATTTATGGATAATTCGAACTGTACGATTTGGTCCGGCCAAGCCCCACAGAGGTCTATGTATAAAAAAGTCCGTTAATTCGAACGCGAGAAGGTTCCCTCACGGATAATTCGAACTACGCTCGCCTGGCACACGGCCAGAGAAACGCGCCTACTGCCTACGCACAAGGCTGTATTGCCTCCGAAACGGAGAGAACGGCGAGAGAAGGCAAAATCGGAAAAAAAATCTAAACGACGCGGGGTCAGCCACAAGGCAGCGGCGGCTGCCGCCTCTCCGTCCTACGTAACCTCCGAGACTTCCTGCCCGTTGCGAATCTCGGACGCTTTGCAAATCTTGTACAGCTGCTAATGTTGTGCGGAGATGGCATGGCAAGCACCAAAACACAGCGAACCAAGTACGTCGCAGCTGCGCTTGCAATCAAGAACCAACGAATCAGGGCCTTCGCCACCTTCACATGTTGAGCGTCTTTGTCTCGGCAGTCTTCATCGGTTGTGCACCTGTTTTCAGCTTAGGAGGTATCGGCCGTCGCGATTCGTGGTGATGGTGTTAAGCCTCGGCTAACGTTCGTTTTGGTGGACATCGGTGGTGTGGCACAGTCGGACCCAGAGCTTCGACTTGAAGATGGCGTGTGCCCGCGGCACACGCCGTCACTTTTTGGCATGCCAAATTTCTGACATGCCCTACTGCTTCCAAATCGCTGTGTACTTTTGCTCTTCTTCACTTTCGTTAGTTCGAACTTTCGTTAATTCGAACTGAAGCGGCTTCCCCTTGCGGTTCGAATTAACGAGCTTTTACTGTATATATATATATATATATATATATATATATATATATATATATATATATATATATAGATTTATTTATTTATTTATTTATTTATTTATTTATTTATTTATTTATTTATTTATTTATTTGTGTATATATATCCCCGCAACATCCCCGTAACATATTGGTGAGAGATGCGGGGTACCACGGCTGGAAACGGAGCTACGCAGTGGACGTCGCTTCACCGTCCGCACCATGAATGACGGTGAGCACGGGGGATCAACGTCGTTGCCTCCTCCAACGTCACCGTCGCCGGCTACATCGCTGTCATCTTTGGTTGTCATTGTGCATCCCAAGGATCCGGGAACTTTCTGCTGGACCGATGGCACCGACAAAGATGAGTGGGTGGCAATGTACGAACGCGTGAGTGGAATCAACAGATGGGACCTAACGCTAAGGCTAACTAACCTGTCGTTCTACATAAGAAGCACGGCAAAGGTTTGATACGATGACTCATTGGTTCGAGCCGAAGAAGCAGAAGCAAAGGGGCATAGACGTGACAACTCTGTAGTTCGGGTCGAGTCAGAAATGGGGCTGACCGAGCCTGACGTGACCGCGTTTATATGAACTCGCTTCTGACGAGTCTCGACAACGGCGGCACGCAGCGTCGAGCCGAGACATGAACGCATTCCAGCAGTCCGTCTGCAACAGTTCCACTGCATGGGTCTTACTGTTGCAAACAGGTTGCTCTGCACAAGTGCTTGTTTTTCCCGCTGCCATACCAATCCCGCTGCCAGCGCGTATACTGTTACGTTTCAGTGGTTCCGCGATAAGACTCAGCGCTGGCTGGTCCGACCTGTCCGCGTTTACATGCGCGCTGAAAACAGGCCGGGCTGGTTCAACCTACCCGATGCATTCGGGCTTGCCCACCCCGACTCGATGCTCATTGAGCCTGACCAGCCAGCATTTACATGAACCCGACAGGCCAATTTCAGCCTGACAAGCCGACTCGACGCGCTTTTGTCGGGCTCATATACGCGCCTTGTAAGACGCCACGGCCCTGTCGGTGAGCCGACCCGGTTCGGTCAGCCGTGGCAGAAGCGAGGTGCCGGAGTCGGCACCAGAATGCACCAATCAAGGCAGAGGCTGCAAACAGCCCTTCACGAAACAGTTTTTGGGCAACTCGTTTGCATATCGTACCTAAGACGAGCTTGTTCTTGTTCCCTAGTAAAATGGCGCAACCCACTCTGGGGGATCGGCCGTGAATCGGGCGGTGAAGAAACTGCTAGCATTTCTTTTTTGAATAAATTAGGTCGAAATGAAATAAGTCTCTTGAAATTGGGATTTAAAGTGTCTGCTGGTTACAGGTACCAACAATCAATTAATTAGATATTTTGGTGAACTATGTGAACATTATAAGAATTTTGAAGAATTTTAACGTGAATTTCGTTTTTTTCACACGCAGAAAGGGCTTCACAAACGTCCCTGTGGCTGTAACCCAGTACGGTAGCCCCAAAGGAAAGGGTTATTGGAAGAGTCAAATTGAAGCCAAGCTTTTGGAAGGGTTCTAAAAATCTTTTCCGGTGAATAATGAAGCGGTGGCGTGTCAAAAAGAAATGTTCCAGATATTCACTCTCATTGCACAAAGGGCGCAAGGGCGATATAGGCAGACCAGACCTGCGGAGTTCAGTGGGGGGGACTCGGCACCGTAGTCTCGTTATCATTCATTCACAAAACTTTATTAGCGTCCTGAAGCCCGGTCTTTTCAGACCGAGGCGGGCAGCGTCCACGTCGGCACCGCCAGGCCGAGCCTTATGGCGTCATCGTGGACCCTCTGGACAGCCCGTAGCTGATCTTGATATGAAGAGCTTGTTATGAACTTGTGCCAGTAAAGCCATTTTTCATCGGGGTCGGCGAGAGTCGCGGGACAGCCCGCCAGCATGTGTCTGATGTCAATGATGCCATCGCACACGTTACATTCTGTCCTAATTTCTCTTTCTGGGTGAATTTTATTTATGAAATACGGAGTGGGGTACGTCCCGGTTTGCAGTAAACGTAGCGTCACTGCCTGAGCCCTGTTCAATTTTACGTGTGGCAGAGGGAATTGCCTACGCCCCAAGTAGTAATATTTAGTTATGTCGTTATAGGTTAGTAAGTGATCTTTATGTTCCCCGGAATGGTAGTGGGCGTCGGTTCGGTTCTGACCGGCACGGCAAGCAAGTCCTCGTGCCAGGTCGTTCGTCACCTCGTTGAGGTTGGGCCGAGTCTCGTCCACTTGTCCCATATGTGCAGGAAACCATCGGATTTCAGTTTTGATAGTTTCGACCTTGTCGATAATTTTAGCCGCAGTCCCAGCTACATAGCCTTTGTCAAAGCTCTTAATTGCTGCTTTGGAATCGCTATAGATGAAAGACCATTTACGGTTCCTGATGGCTAGAGCAATCGCGGCTTGCTCCGCCACCGTGAAATCCTTAGTGAAGATGGTGATGGCGTCCCGTAGCTCGCCCCGGCTGTCGACAACCACGGCGGTGTAGGCCTCTTTGCCTTTGACCCAGGCAGCGTCTACAAGGGCCGCCTGTTGTCCTAGCTGTTCAATTTCTTTCAACAAAGCTTTCGCTCTCGCTTTTCTCCTGCTAACATTGTGTTCCGGGTGCATATTTCTCGGGAGGGGGTGGTTCTGATCGCGTCTCTAAGTTTCGCGCTCAATTCTACCTCGGATTCCTTCGGGTTCATTGATCTATTTGGGTCTGTCCCTATCGCTTTGAGTATAAGCCTGCCCGCTCGCGTTTTCGTCAGTCTTTCCTGCTGCGCCATCTGTTGCGCTTCCGCCATCTCTTCTATCGTATTGTGCACGCCTAGGTTCATGAGCTTCACGTTCGAGGTGCTGATGGGTATACCTAGGGTAGCCTTCACTAACTTTCTGATCAGAGTGTTTAGCTTGTTCAGCTCGGCCTGCGACCATTTAAAGAGACCTGCCACGTAGGTGAAGTGACAGAGAGCGAAGGCATGCACTAGCCTTAGAGCGCTGTCCTCACCCAGGCCTCTGTGTCTGTTGCTGATTCTCCTTAGTAATCTGATGACTTGGTCCGTCTTGTTGGAAATGTGCTGAATGGCATTCAGGTTTGTACCTCCCGCTGCTATGTGGAAGCCTAAAACTTTAATATTTTCCACCTGCCTGATCGCGGATCCGTCGTGACAGCGTAACATAATCTTGGGTTCCTCCCCGGGGACGTAGCCCCTGGGTCTTCGACCCCTGCGTCGATGTTTTAGGACCAAAAGCTCCGACTTTGCCGCCGAACAGTTGAGTCCCATCTCGCCTAGCGTGCTTTCCACGGCGTGTATGCTCTCTTGCAGTCTGGTCTGCGTTTGGCCTACGTTACCGTTGGCGCTCCATATGGTTATATCATCGGCGTATATTGCAAAGTGTATACCTTCTATGCTCTCCAGTTTCCTCGCGACTCTGGTCATTGCTAGATTAAATAGCATGGGCGAAAGTACGGGTCCTTGCGGGGTGCCCCTGTTTCCTAGGTTCATCACCTTTGATTTTAGTTCACCTAGCGTGAGGCTCGCTTGCCTACCGCCCAGAAACGCCTTGACTACACTGTATAGCCTCTCGCCCAACCCCAGCTCGGACAGGACCTCGAGGATGGCCTTGTGCTCTATGCGATCGAAAGCTTTTTCGACGTCTAGTCCCAGAATCGCTCTCGCGTGCACCGGGCTAACGTGTATGAGCTGGTGTTTGATCAGGAGCATGGCGTCCTGAGTCGATAGTCCGGGGCGGAAACCGATCATGTTATACGGGAGTATGTCATTTTGCTCGACATATCTAGTGAGTCTGTTAAGAATAACGTGTTCCATAGCTTTACCTATGCACGATGTAAGCGATATTGGACGTAGGTTATCCAGATGGAGTGGTTTGCCCGGTTTCGGTATGAGGATGGTGTTAGCTATCTTCCATTCCTCCGGATAGTCTCCCTTTCTCCACAGCTCGGTGAAATGATCCGTCAGGAAAGTGATCGACTTATCGTCTAGATTCATTAAGAGTTTATTAGTAATACCGTCGGGTCCGGCTGCCGATCTACTAGATAAACCATGGAGGGCGGCCCGTACCTCACCCTCGGTGAAATCGCGGTCCATTTCCTCGCACGGTCCTCCCATGTACTCCACGCGTTCGTCGCTATCGCCCGGTTGTTCGTGCGGGAGATATTTGTCCGCGAGCTGTCTCATGACTACCTCCTGAGTCATGCACTGGCTGACTTGATGTACCAGTTTTGTAATTGCTGTTCTCTTGTTTGACTTAGTGTCGCTCTCATTCAATAGATGTTTGAGGATGTTCCAACTGCCTCCATGTTTGATTCTGTCGTCTGCCAAGTGGCAAACTTCGTCCCACTGCTGTTTCACGAGCGTTCTCGAATGCTCCTCGATCTGTCTGTTTAGCAACGCTATCTTTTTCCTGAGCTTTCGGTTCAGTCTTTGCGTTTTCCATCTTTGCAGAATGGATTGTTTGGCCTCGATCAGATGCGCGAGCCTACTGTCCATGCTCTCTATGTTTTCTTCTGTCTTAATTTCTTTAGTGGCCTCCCTGAGGTCCTCTTCGAGCTGCTTGATCCAGGTCTGGAAGGACTGTCTGCCCGCTTCTATCGGTTCCGATTCTAGTCTCTTCGCTCTAACTTTCCTAAAAAGGTCCCAGTCCGTGCACTGAAAGGTTCTAGTCTCTTGTTTCGGCATACCTATACCTATATGTATGATATAGTGGTCGCTGCCTAGATCGGTGCCCGAGTTTTCCCAACTAGCTTGTTTCGAGTTGTTAACAAAAGTTAGGTCGGGCGTAGAGTCCCTGCACGTGGACGTGCCACAGCGGGTGGGGAAAGTCGGATCTGTGATCAGGCACAGTCCCAGGTCCGTGGCAAGGTTCCATAACCCCTCACCTTTCTTTGTATTCCAAGCGTATCCCCACGCTTGGTAGGGGGCATTAAAGACCCCTCCGATGATGAGCGGAGAGCTCTTTGCGACTGCGAGTGCCTTGTTGAAAAGTGCCCTAAAGCTTTGTTTCTTGTGGGTGGGACTGCTATAAATGTTCAGGCAGAAGATACTCTGCGCCCTGCCCTTGTGCCTTTTGAGTACGACTTCTACTAGGATATACTCGATTTTACTCAGTCCGAGATGGATATCGTGTTCGATAAAGGGTAGCTTTTTGTCAATGAGGGTGGCCAATCCTCTTCCAGAATCTTTTTCTCTACATACCGATTTGTACCCGGTTAGCTTTACTTCGTCCGCTAAAGTTTCCTGCAGCATAAGTACTTTTGGTTTGACCACCATCGATCTAATTAATTGGCGCAGCGATGCCTTTTTGTTGTGGAATCCGCGACAATTCCACTGCCACACACTAAAACTGTGGGCGCTATCCATGATTATTGAATGGGTTAATTTTGCTGTTACCCGCGATCGATCTCTTTGGAGCGCCCCCTGACGTTCCGGAGAGCGATTTTACGCTTTCTGATTCTGACGGCAAGAATTCGTCGTCGTCGCATTTCGATTCGAGTTTCTTGAATCGCTGTTCGGCCGTTAACCTCCATTTCCATAGTTTATCCACTTTAAAGTTAGTCCTTTCCGTCGTTTCTCTAATTTCTTTGATTACCTCTTTCAGCTCGCTAAGGACTTCGAAAACCGAGTCAGTTTCGGGGCTTACTGCTCTTTTTTTCGGGGCGGGGGAGTTATCTCCCTCGCCTGGTTCGTTGCTTTGACCTACTGGTCTGGCTACTGCTACGCTGGCAGGGCTCGGCTGTGCCTTCTTTTTCAGTTCTGCTACCTGTTTGGTCAGCTCTGCATTAGCTTTACGCAAAGAGTTTACCTCCCTAATCAACTGTTCTATTCTGGCATCATTGCTTTCAGTCACCGCCGGCGTAGTGGCGCCACCAACGATTCTCACCGTACCTTTGACTTTATCCGCCCAGGCGGTCCCAACTGTCGGCTTGGCACCGGGTGTTCCATCTTCTAAGAGCGCCTGGGCTCCTCCCGACTTGGAGCGGCTTCTCTCCCTCGCGGCCGATCGCGACCGGGCGCGTTCCCTTTGCACCTGCGATCCTCCCGACTTGGAGCGGCTTTTCTCCCTCGTGGCCGATCGTGACCGGGCGCGTTCCCTTCGGCGAGCTCGTACCACATAGGGTGTTTGAAATCTCTGCTTGCACACCTTGTCTCCGGTGGGATGGTCTCCTCCACAGAACTTGCACTTGGGCGTGCAAACGTGGTCCGCTCGTGGGTTGGGGGCTCCACACCCTCTACACTGAACAGAGTCCCTCGTGGGGCACACGTCCGAGCGGTGTCCTACCCTACCACAAGTGAAGCACACATCAAATTGTTTCCTGTAGAGATAACATCTTAACAAGGTCGGCCCGTAGCGCACAAAGTTTGGCACTTTCAGTCCATCGAAGAGGACGATGACTGAGCCTGACGTCTTTATGCGCTTGGCGGCCAAAGCGAGCGGGTTGCGCTCATGCAAGATATTCCTTGTGATAGTAGACTGGGAGTCCCTGATGTCGACTTGTCTAATCACCCCTTTGCACGTGGCGTGCGGGGCCGTCTCGTACGCATTGACCTCGTACTCCGTGGCCACGATTTTGAAGGACTTCATTCTCACGTACCTTGCCGCATGGTCTGGGTCAGGCGTGCTCACCACCACGATATTTTGCGTGAAGTTGGGGCACACCATGTCTTCACTTGCTTGCTCTGCCGTTAGGCCTGAAGCCTCGATCACTGCAGTTCCAATAGCGGTGGTACTTACTTTGCTCAAATTTAGTCCTCCTCGTGGCCTGATTATAATTTTCCGATGCTCCTCGGGCAGTTGGGGCATCCTTGACGCCTTTACTATACGGTACTTGATCGAGCCGGTGTTGGTGGCGGGTCCCTTGCTGTCGCCGGACGCTTGCGAAGTACTTGGCGTCGCGTTCGACGCGTTGCTGCTCTTCTTTCCAGCACGGGATCGTCGTCCGGTAGCCACTTGCCAACCGAAATCTTCCTCGTTGTTGTCCTCTTCGTCTTCCATACGGGAGTCTGCCATGTTCTTGTAGTGTCGTAGGGCGACACTAGGTGCCCTCAGTTGCATAACTATGAAATCCATAAAGAGATGGCACCACTGTTGCCCGGGTATATATATGGGTGCTCGCATGAATAAAGGGTCTTGCGTCTGGTGTGATATGGGTTGACATCTGTCTCATTCTTCTGCTGGCCAACACTACAATTTGGCGACGAGGATGGGATCCGCTGCACTTTCGCCGCCGCCGCTATTCCTCGCTACCCCGGGCACTCCAGCCATTCCATGGCCCCGCTGGATACGCCTCTTCGAGAACTTCCTTCTCGCGTCTGGAGCTGCCGACCTGCCTGCGTCCCGCCGCCGAGCTCTTTTGCTACACTGCTTGGGGCCGGAAGGACAACGCATCTTCGATGCACTCCCATCGCCAACTGCGCCGAACGAAGCTGCTTCAGCCGCGCTCTCCGAGCGAGACGCCACAGCGACTAGTTCCCCAGACACATACGACGTGGCCCGCGAGACGCTGGCTCGACATTTCGCCGACACGCGCAACGTTCGGCTGGAACGCAACCACTTCCGCGAACGCCGTCAGCTACACGGTGAGTGCATCTCTGACTTCGCCCTCGCGCTTCGAGAACTGGCTGCCTCTTGCAATTTCGGCGAGCAAGCAAACGAAAACATGTGCGATCAGTTCATCACTGGCGTTGCATCTCCGCAGTTACGTTCACGATTGTTATTGGAAGGAGACGCACTGACTTTCGATCGTGCCGTCGAAATTGCGCTACTTCGTGAGCGAGCTCAGCTCGAGTCTGAAGCCTTTGCTAACCCCATTCAGCGCATCATACAACAGCCACGCCAACGTGATGCTTTTGGAATGGCCAGACAAGATAACCGGCCTTTCAGCGACAATGGCACGCGCGTCCCAAGTCAAGCCCGCGTTCGTCATGCTCTCCCGCCAACTTCAGACGCGGCCACCGCCATTGTTCCGTACAGCGGAAATTCAGGTGTCTGCGGTAATTGCGGCACAGCAGGTTGCGAGCCGTCTGTGTGCCCCGCTCGCGGTAAGACCTGCTTCGCATGCGGCCGCCGTGGCCACTTCATGCGAGTCTGCCGTAGCAGCCGCAGCGCACGAGGACGACGCCCGGCTCGCGTCCGCGAAGTAGTTTCTGAACAGGACACGTCAGACGCCATCAGCATTCTCACTGTTTACGAAGATAAGCCCACGGGTGTCTACATTGAAGTGGCACTCACGCCAATCAACTCCAAATCGCAACCGCGCGTTGTGAAGTTCTTGGTCGACACTGGATCCGCTGTGTCAATTATACGGGAACAAGAATTCCGAAGCGTGTTCGAAGACAGCATACAATTGACCAGCTCTAAGCTTACTTTGTTGGACTTCCAACGCCGGAAGATTCCTGTGCTGGGACAATTTAAAGCTGGAATCTCGTACAAGGAAAAAACAGCCGTTATAGCAATTCATGTCGCACCCGGAGGGACTTCTCTTCTTGGTCTGGACGCTGTGCAAGCTCTAGAGCTACATATTGTGGGTGCACAGCTACGTTGCCTGCACACGGCTGCCGAAGAAGCTTCAGGTGCCATGCTGGACGGAGCAGCCAAAACGGCACAGGAACAGCACAGCCCGCTAAGTCCACCAAAGTTCGGCATGCCAGCTTTGCTATGGGCAAAATTTTGCCATTTGTACTCACCAGGCCTTGGACTTGCCAAGGGCATTCAGCACAAGGTCAAGATAAAGTCGTCAGCCTCTCCAGTCGTGCAAAAGCTCAGACGTTTGCCACTTTCTCTGCGCAAGCCGGTTAGCGACCAGCTTGAGCGTCTTCTTTCTGATGATGTCATTGAAAGGGTTAACGCTTCCGAGTGGGTTTCTCCTATCGTTGTAGTCCGCAAGAAGGACGACAGTATCCGCCTCTGCGTTGACTTAAGAGAGCCTAACAAAGCGATTGTCGTCGACAGCTTTCCCTTGCCCCATACGGAAGAGCTTCTACACTCTCTGAATGGAGCACGCCACTTTTCAAAGCTCGATTTAGCTTCTGCCTATTACCAGGTGCTGCTTCACCCAGATAGCAGAGACCTCACTGCTTTCATTACGCACGATGGCCTTTTTCGTTTCAAAAGGGTGTGTTTCGGACTGGCATCAGCCCCAGCTGCGTTTCAACAACTCATGACAACGGTCCTGCGAGGCTGCAAAGGGGTACTGTGCTACCTAGACGACATCATTATCTTTGGCAGGACTGAAAAAGAGCATTTGAGAAATCTGGAGCAAGTTCTTCAACGTATCGCTGAAGCTGGACTTAAGCTCAATGATAAATGCGTGTTTAATGCATCGGAGTTACCATTTCTTGGGCATCGCGTCAGCTCGGAAGGAATAGCTCCCCTTCAAGCCAAGGTTGATGCCATTGTTCACGCTGCCACCCCCACAGACACAAGCATGCTGCGTTCATTTTTGGGCTTGGTTGAGTACTATGCTAAGTTTATTCCCCACCTGGCTGAAGAAGTAGAACCTATGCGTAGGTTGCTTCGTAAGGATGTACATTTTGAATGGGATGACGCTGCCGAAAAGAGCTTTGCCAGGGTGAAGAAGCTGCTATCATCGCACAAGATACTGCAAATGTTCGATCCGACTCTCCCTGTTATTGTGGCCACAGATGCGTCTGCTTATGGCCTGGGAGCAGTACTACAACAGGCTCATGGCCCACACACTCGGACTGTTGCATTCGCATCCCGAACTCTGACAGAAACGGAGCGGAAGTACTCAGCGGGAGAGCGGGAGGCCCTGGCGTGTCTGTGGGCATGCGAAAAATGGCACACTTATCTCTGGGGACGACCATTCACGTTGGTAACGGACCATCAAGCTCTAGTATCTCTACTTTCGACACAAAGCACAGGACAGCGACCACTTCGCATCACAAGGTGGACCGCTCGTTTGCTTCGTTACAATTTCACAGTTCAGTACAGACGTGGAGAATACAACAAGGTAGCAGACGCTTTGTCCCGGCTGCCTGTTCCAGACACAGAAGATGGCCTTCAGATTGAAGAGGAAGTTGTGTCTCTGGTCACATCTTCAGTTCATGTCAATGACCTTCGACTTGCTACAGCCGAGGATTGCAAACTCCAGGAGGTTGTTCATTTTGTTCAGACATCATGGCCAGCGAAGAAATATTTGACTGCTGAACTGACTCCTTACTATGAGGTCCGGGAGGAATTGTCGATAGCAGATGGTCTGCTTATGCGCTCGGA
Source organism: Dermacentor albipictus (assembly GCF_038994185.2). Taxonomy (NCBI): domain Eukaryota; kingdom Metazoa; phylum Arthropoda; class Arachnida; order Ixodida; family Ixodidae; genus Dermacentor; species Dermacentor albipictus. The sequence continues at coordinate 14,889,477 of NW_027225569.1, forward strand.
GCGTATTGTGGTTCCAGCCAAGCTCACTGCTACGTTTATTCAGCTTGCCCATGAATCGCACCCGGGAATTGTGAAGACCAAGCAACGTCTTCGTGAAAAGTACTGGTGGCCAGGTCTGGACAAACAAGTAGAGACTGCCATCCGAAACTGCACGGTCTGTCAGTCGGCAGACAAAAGTGCTAAGAGCTATTCCACTCCACTACAGCCAGTGGCCCTTCCAGATAAACCTTGGAGCAAGATAGCTATTGATATTGTGGGCCCATTTGAGCGTGCACCAGCCGACTGCCGTTTCGTTATATCGGTTGTTGATTATTTTTCCAAATGGCCAGAAGTTGCTTTCTGCAGGGATGTGTCTACCACTAAAGTGATGGACTTCCTCCTGTCAATATTTGCACGAGAAGGCTACCCCGACGAACTGGTCTCGGATCATGGACCACAATTTACATCCCGAGAATTCGAGTCCTTTCTTCAAGACAGGGGCATCAAGCACAGCTTCTCGGCTGTGTATCACCCACAGGCAAATGGACAGGTGGAAAGGTTCAACCGTGTGCTCAAATCTTATATTCAGTTGGCCTTGCTAGAGCAGCGACCAGTGAAGAACACCGTTACAGAGTACTTGGGGATCTTCAGAGTTACTCCTCACAGTACCACTGGCTTTTCTCCTGCAGTGCTTCTGCATGGCCGGCACATCCGGACATCCTTGGACATCATCGGACATCCCACCTCTAGCTTCTTCACGGACCCCGCTCTGGAGATGTCCTCACTTCGGAAGAGGGTGAAAGAGCACCAGCGCAAGAACAAAGTGTACGCTGACCGACGAAGAGCAGCCCGAGTACCGCAGTTCCAAGTTGGGAAGTATGTGCGCATTAAGAAACCAACTCCTGGTCCGAAAGGTACTCCCAGCTTTGGACCTCCAATGAAGATCCTTAAGCGCATCGGGCGTTGGTCCTTCTGCCTGGAGGACGGGCGAACTTGGAATGCGTCACAGCTGACTGCAGTCCCAACGGGAGCATCGCCACAACGTGCGGTACGATGGGATGACGACTACCAAACTGCGCCGCTACATGGAGCACAAGCCTCTTCGCTGCCAAGTCCACGGACACCTGCCAGAACCTCTGGGCAGTTGGAGCTATCCCCGTCGATATCTTCAGATCAATCAAAGCCACAGGGTCCAGTACGTGCAAGCCTTGCTTCAGAAGATGGTGACAGTGCTTCCGTTGTCATCGAAACTGCTGGCGAGCCGCCAGCGTTTCGTCGGTCCACAAGAGACAGAAGACCACCGGCAAGGTTGCAGGACTATGTGCTTGGATATAAACATTGACTGGCTTGTGAATATGTCTGTATTAAGGAAGGGGTAGATGTAGTGTCGTAGGGCGACACTAGGTGCCCTCAGTTGCATAACTATGAAATCCATAAAGAGATGGCACCACTGTTGCCCGGGTATATATATGGGTGCTCGCATGAATAAAGGGTGTTGCGTCTGGTGTGATATGGGTTGACATCTGTCTCATTCTTCTGCTGGCCAACACTACAGTTCTCCTGGCGCGTAGGCCGGCAAGGCCTAATGGGCCCTGCTCCTCGCTAGGGTTAGCTCCGCACGTAGTGGGGTGAACAGAGAAAGTCCAATAAAATTGTCAAAAATTGGTTCCCACCTCGAAACTTCGTATCAGTCGAGTCTGGGCAACTTCACGAATCTGATGATGTGCTTGAAATCGCCGTACCTCGAAAAATTGGCCAGCGGAACATCGAAAAAGACGGAGCCGATGTGAGAGACGTATCTGCTCCGTGCTCTTCTTCTTCTTCCTCTCCAGTCTCGTTATCGTTACTTCAATTTTTCCAGAGGAGCACCATTTGTTGTTCCAAGGAAAACTGAGATGCGGGAAATCAGATGTCGCCAATGATGATTGCGCGTACTTATTTGAACCAGTATATTTTCAAAATCTCGCCGCCGTGATGAAAGCTAACGAAGGTAAAATGTGGATTATAGGACCATCGTGCGGACGCTACTGCGAGTTTATCTGCATATTCGTTTAAGGCTAGGCCTTTGTGACCTGGCACCTACACTAAACGAACGAGACGTAAGTGTCTTGGGAGGAGAGAATACAAAGTTTTAATTAATCGGACAATTTGGGTGTGGTTAGTGAAGAACAGACAGAAAGACAAGTTAAGATTATGGCTGATGACAGAGAG